>NC_133323.1:11043118-11112441 GCF_012295235.1 Primulina huaijiensis | reverse complement strand
TAATTTGAGAGATATGGTCAAAATACTAGAGCATGGTAAAACTGCCACTCCTTTGGTAACTTTATTTGTTGCTTAATTTGATCCCAATTGTGAGAGGATTTTTATCTCATGCTTGTCAACAATATTGTAGATATTATAATCAACTTTCTACAGGTCCAAGAATCATCTTAATCCAATTTGCAACGTCAAATTTATTCTTGTTTTATTGAACCTGTAAAAAATAGTAAAAACTTGTAATTACACAACAACTTATATTTTATACAATTTATTATAAAACATATAATATTTAAACATTTAATAAAACAAAAACTATATATTTATATTATAAAACATTTAATTAATGTATAATTTTTATGTTTATCAGAAGGGCTAAAATGCAATTTTTCAATAAATGCTTAAGTTCAACAATCAATCTACATATAACTTTGGGAATTAATGATAGTTAATCCTTAAGTTTCAAACGAAAAGATTTAAAAGACATTTTCGCCGCAGGGAGGATCATCATTCTAGGTGTGGCTACCTATGCACTGCTAAATTCGAGAGCTACACACTCCTATATATCTGAAAACTTCATCAAAAGACTGAATATTACTCCTCAAGATATGGGTTTGGGTTTCAAAGTTTCTATTCCATCCGGTGATCAAATGCTCACGTCAAAGATTGTCAAGAATCTGGAGCTTCGTTTATTTAAGGATGTTGTGCGGACAGATCTTATTGTGCTTCCTATGCCCGAATGTGATATTATACTCGGCATGAATTGGCTATCAGCAAATGGAGCGTCGATTGATTTTTGTCAGCGAACAGTGTCTATTTGACAGCCTGTGGTAAAATTTTTGTCTTTGAGACGGCGAGAAACAAGCAAATGTCACACATTATCTCTTGTTTATGTGAGAGGAAGCTTATTAAGCGGGGATGCCAAGCTTTTCTAGCATGTGTCACCACCACACATGCATCTATCAGTTAGAAGTTAAAAGATGTTGAAATTGTCCGAGATTTTCCTAGCGTATTTCCCGAGGACGTTTCTGGTATTCCACCTGATCGTGAAGTGGAATTCTCTATTGATCTTATGTCGGGCACCGTTCCTATATCTCAAGCGCTTTATCGTCTAGCACCTGCTGAAATGAAAGAATTGAAAGATCATATACAAGAATTGCTAGACAAGGGTTTCATTCGCCCTAGGTATTCCCCATGGGACGCACCGGTGTTATTCGTGAAAAAGAAAAATGGTAGTATGCGTCTTTGCATCGATTATCGAGAGCTCAATAGGGTCACTATCAAAAACAAGTATCCACTGCCAAGAATTGAAGATTTATTTGATCAGTTGCAAGGAGCATCGATATTTTCTAAAATTGATCTGCGTTCTGGATACCACCAATTGAAAGTGAAAGAGTCAGATGTCCACAGGACAGCATTTCGCACGAGATATGAGCATTATGAGTTTATTGTCATGCCATTTGGGTTGACCAATGCGCCAGCGATTTTCATGGATCTTATAAATCGCGTATTTCAACGTATCTGGATCAGTTTATTATTGTCTTCATTGATGACATATTGATCTATTCCAAGAACAGAGAGGAGCATAGCCGTCATTTGAGGACAGCCTTGCAAGTACTGCAAGACAGGAAGCTATACGCAAAATTCAGCAAGTGCGAGTTTTGGCTCGATAGAGTGGAATTCTTGGGCCACATCATTTCTAGTGACGGCGTCGAAGTTGATCCAAGTAAAGTTGATGCAGTAAAAGAATGGCCAGTACCTAAAAGCGTTACCGAGATCCGTAGTTTCTTAGGACTAGTTGGCTATTATCGCAAGTTCATCAAAGGATTCTCATCTATTGCAGTACATTTGACATCCTTGACCAAGAATAATGTGAAGTTCATTTGGGGATCCGAGTGTCAAGACAGTTTTGACAAGTTGAAGCAAGCCTTGAAATCACCGCCAGTGTTATCTATGCCATCGGGGCAAGGAGAGTATGTTCTTTATACTGACGTTTCTAAACTTTGTTTGGGCGTAGTTCTGATGCAAAACGACCAAGCTATCGCCTATGCTTCGAGACAGTTGAAAATCCATGAAAAGAACTACACTACTCATGATCTTGAGCTTGCAGCAGTAGTCTTTGCACTAAAAATTTGGAGACACTACCTTTATGGGGAGAAGTGCAAGATATTCACCGACCATAAAAGTTTGAAACACTTCTTCACCCAAAAAGAGTTGAATATGAGACAACGTAGATGGCTTGAGTTAGTGAAGGATTATGATTGTAACATTAGCTACCATCCGGGGAAAGCTAATGTTGTGGCAGACGCATTGAGTAGAAAAACAGCAGTTATCGCTCAATTATCACTCCAAAGACCATTGCAGTCCGAGATACAGCAGTTTGAGTTTACAGTGTATGCTAGGGGCGAGGCCCCTAATCTTGCCACATTATCAGTACACTCGACTTTGAGAGTTAGAATTCGTGATGGACAGTCCACTGATGAGCAGTTGCAAAAGTGGAGAGCTAGAAATGAAGCCAAGGGCCGGAAATTATATTCAGAGGTGGATGGTATAGTTTGTTACCGAGATCGGTGATGGGTTCCTAGTGATGATTCTTTGAGAGATCTTATTTTGAAGGAAGCCCATGACACGCCTTACTCCATCCATCCGGGAAGTACGAAGATGTACAAAGATTTGCAGTTGTTATATTGGTGGCCAGGCATGAAGAGGGACATTCTGAGATTTGTAACCGAATGTTTGACTTGTCAACAAGTTAAAGAAGAGCACCAAAGACCAGCGGGAAAACTTAAGCCACTCCCTATTCCCGAGTGGAAATGGGAAAAAGTCACCATGGACTTTGTTGTGGGATTGCCAAAGACAGTTAAATGATTCAATGCTATATGGGTGATAGTTGATCGTCTTAAAAAATCAGCGCATTGTCTACCTATTAAGACGACTTTCACCATGATTCAGTACGCCGACTTCTATATTCGAGAGATAGTTCGTCTGCATGGGATTTCTGTATCTATCGTTTCTAATAGGGATCCAAGATTCACGTCTTCTTTTTGGAAAAGTCTACTTGCACCAATGGGGACCAAGTTATTGTTCAGTACCGCATTTCATCCTCAAACCGATGGTCAGTTAGAAAGAGTTATACAGATTTTGGAAGATCTACTGCGATCATGTGTTATTGATTTCCAAGGCATTTGGGAACCAAAGTTACCTCTAGTGGAGTTCACTTTCAATAATAGTTTCCAATCATCAATCGGGATGGCTCTTTTGAGGCATTTTATGGAAGGAAGTGTAGATCTCCTATTCATTGGGACGAGGTTGGGGGAAGAAGAGATATTGGTCCGGATGTGATTGAAGAAACTGCCGAACTTGTAGTCAAAATCCGTGAGTGAATGAAGACTGCACAAAGCCGACAAAAGAGTTATGCGGACAAAAGACGAAGGGACTTAGAGTTTGCAGTGGGCGACCATGTATTTGTGAAAATAGCACCTATGAAGGGTGTTATGCGCTTTGGCAAGAAAGGGAAGCTTAGTCCAAGATTAATAGGTACGTTTCAGATTTTGGAGAGGATTGAGACACTAGCTTATAGAGTGGCATTGCCACCAACACTTTCGGGAGTTCATAATGTGTTCCATATTTCGTTGCTGCGGAAGTACATGTCGAACCCGTCACATGTACTAAATAATGAATCTCTTCAATTAACTCCAAATATGACATATGAAGAAAGACTTGTTAAGATCTTAGCAAGGCAAGAAAGAAGATTGCGAAACAAAGTCATTCCAATGGTCAAGGTCAAGTGGCTGAATCACTCGGAAGAGGAAGCTACTTGGGAAACCGAGAGAGACTTGAAGAGTCGCTATCCAGATCTATTCGGTAAGTTCTAATTTCGAGGATGTAATTTTATTTAAGGGAGGAAGGAATAGTAAGGTCTAAAATTAAAAAGACGTAATCCAACTGCATGCGAATCTAGGAAACATGAAAAATGGTTAATTAACTGATTTTATTTGCTAATTGATTATGTGACATACATGCACATATGTTAAATATGATTTTATTATCATCATGCATAAAATTGTATTTTAGGAAATATTCAAGTTGCGATCTATGAACGGAGACCGATAGCTAAAAAACGTAAAATGTTTTTATTAAATAATTATTTTTAATTATTTAAAATATGGTTGATGGTTTTTCATATTTTTTAAAACAAGTGGTTTTGAGGTGATTTTATACGCCGGGACGTAAATTTTATCAGTGTTGGTTTTTCAACAAAAATACGAACTTAATGGCAACCCGACTAATAAATTCACAAATTTAATTAATCAAAAACTTTGTTAATATTTTATTAAATCTTAATTAAGACTAATGGGCTTAATTTATGAGGCTTGATAGGCCTAAAAGCCTTGTTGGTATTTAATTAGTATTTAAAGTATTAAAACACCTAAAACCCTACACTTTAAAAATAAAATCTCACGGTCTTCCATTTGGAAAATTCAAAAAATCTTCCCCTAAAATCCCTTCAACCCCACGGCACACACTCACAATTGTACAAGGGTTTTTTTTCGAAGGCTCAAGCTAGAACGAGCCAAGGGTTTCACTCCCTTCTTCGTCGACAACGGTTTTTCGTGCGTATAAAATGCAAAGTCACGCCATACATCTCCTTTTCTCGTCCATCATATCATAATATTGTTTAAATATTGTATGCATGAAGAACATGAAGCCACTTTTCTGTATTTTCGAATTATTGCACTTGCATGTATTAAATTCATGAGGTTTGATCCAAAAACTTGTTCTAGGAAAGTTAAGGGGCTTCTATGATGTCATGTTATGTTTAAGCAAAGCTTTTATATGAACTAGAGTCCTAACCAATCAACAAACTCACGACAGAATCAAGGAAACAAGGAAAAAGCCGATTTCTGCTTTCAAGGGTTTTGGGGTGATCAGGTTCCATGAAAAAGGGGTTGGCTTGGTCTTGGCTTGGGCCAGGGCTTGGCCAGGGTCGGTCAGGGGTTGGTTAAGTCAAAGAGAGAGTCCTACCAAGGCTAGGACTCGAGTTAGGGGCTGGGGAAAAAGTCCTTGCCATGCTAGGACTCTACCCGAGAACATGCACAGAATTGTGCAGGGTTGGCGCAGCTTCCAGGGGCTTGGGGCTCGGTCTGTGGTTCAGGGGCAGGCTAAGGTGATGCACTAGAGTCCTAGAAAGGTGCACATGTGGTTGGTTCAGGGGCTGGGCTCGCTGGTAGAGGCCTGGACGCAAAAAACATTGAGTCATATCACAATGAAACTCTTGGCCAGCATAGGGGTAAGTGAGGGGCCTTCGTTTTTGTTGTTTTGGGTGGGTTCTGAGTAAATTTAGGGTCCAGTAGGGTACTCTAGGATGTTTTTCAGGGTTTGGATCAACTTGGCTCGTGGGTGACTCGTGAAAATCAAAAGTTGGCTCGGGGTCGAATTTTATGTGTCATATAGGGTTCCTAAAATAAAATCAATTGAAAAACGGCTCACGGGGGTCGATTTGTGGTTCATAAGGGCTAAAATAATATAAAAAGACTAAATTTATAATTTATAAGTTTTATATTAAAGTTTGGGATTTTTCGAAATTAAAATACCGTCACAACAATTAATTAAAGATAAATGAAAAACTCTAACATTTAAGCTAAATAAAATTATGGAAAAATTAATTTAGGCTTAAATAATTATTTGGGACATGTTAGAGTCAATAAAATGTCAAGTCCAGGGGTAAAACGGTCTTTTTACACCAAAAATTAGTAAACGTCATGGAAGTGCTCTAAATGCTATTTTTATGATATTATGATTATTTTTAAATGTTCTTGTTTAAATTATGATTTTTCATGTCCATGAGATTTTTATGATTTAAGGAAGACATTTAAAATACATGTTGCATGCTTGGTTTCAAAAACAAAATTATATGTCATGCATGGTTTTATAAAGTGATGTGAATGTAAAACGTTGAAGGAAGTGAAGTAATTGTGACTAATTCGATAATGTTGGAGGTATCGTGAGGGTGACGGTCCCAGTGGGAGTCCGACGATCGTATTTCCATCATTACGAATATGAGGTAACTGTTATGAGGTAACGGCTATGAGGTAACGGTAAGAATGAGAATATCGTGAGGAAAAAGGCCACAGAGGGAGCCCATTTATGGGAAAAGGCCTCAGAGGGAGCCCCGACGATCGTATTTCTATTCGAAAGAGGATAGGCCATGGCTCAGTTGACCGGTGAGAGTGTCGTTGATGTCCCCTCCGCCCTGTACTGTGGTTACATGTAGATGGATCCATCGACTTTTGAGGTTTGAGGAAAGTCACAATTAACGATCTGAATTCAACAAAGGAAAAGGAAAAAGAAAAGGACAAATGTTTATGATCATGAAAACTGTTTTATATTATGTCACGTTGAGGAAAAAGGAAAGTTAAAGTTTATGTTTGCATGTCATGAAATGTTATTTTTACGTAAAAGTATTTTCACTGTTGCATGTGGTTTTATACGTATTATTTGTTATAAAGATTATGGTGTGTTGAGTCTTTAGACTCACTATGTGTGATGGATGCAGGTGAGGTTGAGGGAGGGCTTGACGGATGATTTGACTGGATTGAAGGTGCACACAATCCAAGGACCAGCGCTTCTACTTTTTCGCATTTAAGATTTAGGTTTCATGATTTATGTTAAAGATTTTAAGACTATTTATTTATGCTTTTGAGAGATTTTTGAGAGGTTTAGTATGGGCTATACTTTTCAAATTTATTGCTTTTTAGGTTTGGTAAAGCATGCGACGATTTCATTTTATGAATATTGCACTTGATTTTTCTAAAATACTAGATGGTTGGTGTTTATTTTAACGGATAAAATATTTTTTAAAAATATTTTCATGTGATAAATGTTCATGGCCGAAAATTGAGTTAAAAAAAAATTGTAGTACTTTTTAAGCAATAAAAAGGCAGACGTTTCATTATCACTTCACAAGACTTAAAATTTTTCTCTCTTACACGATTTTAGTTTCGATTTAGGATAAATTTTTTTGCTTTAATTTTTGGTAAATTTTTAAGTGTTAGTTAAGTTCTTGAATATTGTTAGCATAGTCAAATTGTAAGTTTTTCTTGATTTGTTAAATTATTAAAAGTAATATTTTTTATTTTATTTAAAATATTAGCAACGGAAATCATGAAAAAACCGTCGCTAATTTTATTTTCACGGTTTTGCATAAATCCGTCGCTAATTTTATTTGCGACGGTTTTTCAAAAACTGTCGCAAATTGTAGCTACAACAGCGGTGAAAAACTGTTGTCTTTGAGCGAATCTTTTAACCACAGGGGTTTTAACAACGGTTTTTCAGGACATACGACAACGGTTTTTCATCGTTGTCTTTAGGCTTTTTTCTTGTAGTGTCTTCACTATAAAATTTGAGATTCTTGAAAGATGCATAGGCAAGGAACATTCTGATTGCTTCCAGTCTTGCAACTGGTGCATAAGTTTCATAGTAATCTATTCTCTCTTCTTGCCTATATCCTTGTGCTACAATCATCGCTTTGTTGCACACAACTGAACCATCTTCGTTCAGTTTGTTCTGTATACCCACTTTGTTTCTATAATAGTTTTAGAAATTGGCATTTATCCAGTTAGGATGAGCAAGAGCTTCATCAGTTTTCTTAAGTTCCAGTTGAGAAGCGAAAGCTGAATGAATAAATAAATTAATAATTTGATTTCGAGTTCTTACCGAATCAGATGGATTACCTATCACCAATTATGGAGGATGTGATTTCTTCCATCCGTACTCAGCATTTGTTGCGTCCGTTTCAGTAACTGTTTCAGTTGGCAACTGAATAGTTTCTTCAATTTCAGTTGAAGCTGTATTAGTTGGTAACTGAATATTTTCATTTTGCTCCACCAACTGATTATCAGTGACAATTTCTTGTTCAACTAATTGATCCAGTACTACTGGTTCTGGTGTTTGAAGGATATTTTGATTAATGTGATTTTCTTCTTCATTATCATCCTCCGAACTGATATCTGTAAAGCGATCAACTAGCTCAACTGGATCAGTTGGCTTATCAGTTAGCACAGATTCATCAAATACAACATGAATAGACTCTTATACATTCAAAGTGATTGCTTACCAAACTGACATGCTGAACAAATTTTATCTTTTGAAAAATCTATTTTGGGTAAACCAGTTACAAGCTCATTATTACTCAGATAAGCAATAGATTTAAAATTTAGGTGGTTCAACCCCTTATGCGACAACCAGCTTTTAAAGGATTTGGATGCTTTAAGACAAACTGGTGCATAAGACTGCTCAGTCCAACTGACTTTGTAGGTGTTCGCACAATGATTGCCAGTTAGGATGACCTCATCAGTTGAGTCTCTAACTGAACAAGTGTGTATGTCGAACTTGTAACGAATCGTACTTTCNTCGCACAATGATTGCCAGTTAGGATGACCTCATCAGTTGAGTCTCTAACTGAACAAATGTGTATGTCGAACTTGTAACGAATCGTACTTTTAACTACTTTAAAATTTGCGGAAAAATAAAAATTTTCTTAATTAAATTGAAACCTTCAAATTGCGATAACAATAAACTGATCATTCAAAATATTTGCAAAGAAATATCACAAATAACGTTTGCAAAAAACACTTGTTTAAAAATCGTAAACAATAACGTGAAATCAGAGTATTTGAAACATTGCATAATTTCTTAAAAACATGAGCGGTCCTCGAGATTAGCCTCATGCTCAGTCCAAGCCGGCTCATTGGTCCCCACCCCTCGTCTCCTCATGCTCGTCCTCACCTACACCAATCAAGTCTCGTGAGTCGAAAGACTCAACATGTATAAACTGGAGATAACAAGTACTACATAATAAAACCACATGCATCTTTAAAGTAGAGCTTACATATTTGAAATTTGAACGTAATAACATAAACATATTTGAAACATGAACTTAGTAGCATAAGCGTAGACGTGCCTGATCAGACTAAAACTTTTCCTTGAACATATTTGCATCATACATACTTGACATACATAACATCATTTTGCGAAGAGATATGTTTCAAAGCAAGTGACCCATACATAAATGTGCCTGATCAGACTAAAACACAGTACTGGGCTGGCAGAGAAAGTCCACTACCACATACATGAGATCTCCGGTCATGCTTTACCGGGTGGATTGGTCCCTGGTCATGCTTTAACGCTTTTCAATCTTGATCTAAACCCGGTCATGCTTTATCGAGGCGGAGAGATCCTCGGCCACATTCACCGACTTCCAAACCCGTTCATAATTTGGTCACAAGACATTTAGTATACCTCAAAAACATAAACATATTTTCTTTTGCACGTCGAACATACTTACTTGGCGTTGAGGGATTCGTTGGATCTCGCTTGAGGCCAATACTGCACATACTAACATGAGTTCAAACACTTATCTTTCATAACTTAGACGTATTAGTCATGCTCGCATCCAAAAATGACAATCATCCTTAGGACGTTGTAAATCTCTCGGGACTTGACCTCGTTTAATCATCGTACTAAATCATGACATCAAACCCAAAAACAATCCCTAACAAAAAGAAAAATAATTTTTGTTTTAAATTTTTTTTTTTTAAAACGGGTACACGGACCCCGTGTAAGGGTCCGGGTAAAGGTCCGGGTACATGCTAGAATTTCGCATTTTGAAGGAAAAAGGGCACGGACTCCGTGTCGGGGTCCGGAAAGGGGTCCAGGTAACCTCTTAACTTGCAAACTCCNTTGTTTTAAATTTTTTTTTTTTAAAACGGGTACACGGACCCCGTGTAAGGGTCCGGGTAAAGGTCCGGGTACATGCTAGAATTTCGCATTTTGAAGGAAAAAGGGCACGGACTCCGTGTCGGGGTCCGGAAAGGGGTCCATGTAACCTCTTAACTTGCAAACTCGCAAAAATTCACTAACTTATTGATTCATTCTTCCAATCCAAGCCTAAGGACCATGTACCAACACCTCGAGACTCATCCTAGGATGCTATTACATTGATTCAAACCTGTACAAACACCCTGAATGTCCCAAGCATCGACAAGCAACTTCAATACAACAATAACCTGTAATTCGACATCCTTTCACTTCCTACGACTTCTATTAAATTTGAAGCCATTCCCGACCCAAACGAACCACCAATTAACACCTAAATACATCCCATCACATATCTAAATGCAGTAGCACAAGCCTGATGGTGCCCAACGAAGCCTGCAACTCAAAAACATCAATAACACATCTAGAACGCATTTTTAAAAAAAAAACAGTTTAAGCAGTCCCACGAAAACGATCATAACTCACTCATTTCTTATCCAAATATTTCGAATTTACTGTCAAATCGAAGGTATCAAAAAGTAATGAAAATACAAAATAGTTAAAGAGCTAATAGATTTTATCATAGACGAATAAGCAAACTAATCCATTTCAGAAATTCGTAATGAGGATTTGTTTTTGGGTTCTATTTCATGGTTTAGTATGATGATTAAACGAGGTCAAGTCCCGACCCTAACCTTGTATGAGAGGCTTCTTGCATTCGATAATTTTAAATACAAATTTAATTTTTGTTTTTGTGATTTCAGGGGTTTGCTCGGTATACGATTTATATGTTGAAAGTGTTTCAAGAAAAGCGATCAAAAAAACTCAGTATTAAAAATGACAGCAAATTTCGAGTTTTGAGATCCAAAAACATTTCAAAATCGATCCAACATATTTATGCTCAAACTTAGCACATCATACATGAATTTTCAAACATAATAAACAACAAGACGAATAATATGACAAGATCAATGCAAAATTGAAAGAATATAAATGTCTTTTGATATTTAAAATTACCGAACCGACGATACCGAAGCGGGAAGGATGCGAGAGACGATTCGAGACGAACGTGGACGATTTTCTTGAAGAAAAGCCAACGAAATCGCTGGTAAAATCAGAGAGGGAGGGGCGGCTGCTGAAGTTTTTAGAACCCTATGTTTTTTTTCTCTCAAAAAAATCTTAATTGATGGAATAAAATAGGTGTGTGTGTGATATCGTGTAAGTGTGCGTGAATGTGTGGGTTTGCGTGAGTGTGTCGTTAAATTAGGGGAAATTAATGCTTAAATGTTAATTAGCATGCTATTTTAAAATACTAATAATCAATTAATATACTGACTAAAATACTAATTCCGCAGAAAATACTAGCATCTTAAAAATTAAAATAAAATACACAATTGATAAACCTTTTAAAATTCTGAAACTTTAAAATCACCTAATAACCAAATTAAGCTTTTAAAATGCTAAAAACTAAATAAAACATTTAAAATGCCCCGGTCCTAATTTAAAATAAAATACCACATTTTAAGATCGCCAAAAATTGTCGCCGGAGTCTTTTCCTCGATCCCGCATCGAATAATCGCCTGAAACATAAAACTCAAGAGAACATTTTAACATGCATCACATAAACATAAATAATTTAAAATAATGTAATTTAATAAAACATGCATCTCAAAAATCATTTTAAACTTGATTAAATAATTTAACAATTAAATGAATGCATGAGTTTTACGTGTACTGATTTTGGGCTCTAGAGTTCCTCCCCAACTTAAATAAATTTCATCCTCGAAATTAAATCTTACCAAAGAGATCCGGATAATGACTTTTCATATCTGCTTTTGTCTTCCAAGTGGCTTCCTCCGCTGATTGATTCAGCAATCGGACTTTGACCAACTTGGTCACCTTGTTCCGAAGTCTCCGTTCCTATCTGTCTATGATTTGGACAGGTCTTTCCTCATACGACAGATTTGGAGCAAGCTGCAACGGCTCATAGCTCAAAACATGCGAAGGATTCTCTAGGTACTTTCTCAGCATCGAGACGTGAAACACATTGTGTACACAATCCAGATTTGACGGTAGGGCTACACGATAAGCTAGTGTCACAACTCTATCAAGAATATCGAACGGCCCAATAAATCTCGGACTGAGCTTGCCTCTCTTTCCAAATCTCATAACACCCTTCATAGGAGCTATCTTACGAAAACGTGATCACCTACGGCAAACTCTAGATCTCTCCTCCTCTTGTCAGCATAACTCTTTTGACGACTTTGTGCGGTCTTTAACTTGTCTCGGATCTTGACCACCACATCTACAGTCTGCTGAACAATCTCTGGCCAAGTTCTGATCGCTCACCGACCTCATCCCAATGAATCGGTGATCTGCACTTCCTCCCATACAGTGCCTCGTAGGGAGCCATACCTATAGATGATAGGAAGCTGTTGTTGTATGTAAACTCCACTAGAGGTAGCTTCGATTCCCAATTCCCATGGAAATCAATCACATAGGCTCTCAAAAAATCCTCCAAAATCTGAATTACTCGTTCAGACTGCCAATCTGTCTGAGGGTGTAAAGATGTACTGAATAGCAACTTCGTCCCCATGGTTGCAAGTAAACTCTTTCAAAAGGACGATGTAAACCTCGGGTCCCCGTCGGACACAATCGAAACTGGGATCCCGTGCAATCGAACTATCTACCTGATATAGAGCTTCGCATACTGCGTCATGGAGAAAGTTTACTTCACTGGCAAGAAGTGTGCTGACTTAGTAAGTCGATCCACTATAACCCAAATGGCATTGTATCCTCTGACTAACCTCGGCAAACCAACAACGAAGTTCATGGTGATATTCTCCCACTTCCACTCAGGGATAGGGAGTGGCTTAAGCATCTCTGCTGGCCTCTGATGCTCTGCCTTCACCTGCTAACAAGCGAAACATTCAGACACAAATCGGCGGATGTCTCGCTTCATACCTGGCCACCAATACAGAATCTACAAATCTTTGTACATCTTGGTACCTCCTAGATGGATAGAATACGGAGATGCATGTGCCTCTGTCAAAATATCCTCTCTGATCGAATAACCACTAGACACCCACATCCTTCCTCTATACCTCACAATACCATCGGACACTATGTAGAGTACACTGCCCTTGGCTTCATCCTTCAATCTCCATTTCTGCAACTGCTCATCTGAAGGCTAACCTCTGCGGATTCGATCTAGCAAAGAAGACTGGACTGTCAGATTAGACAGCTTAGGAGCCTTGTCCTTAGGATAAAATTCCAAGCAAAACTTCTGAATCTCCGACTGAAGAGATCTCTGCACTGAAAACTGAGCTACAACGGCTACTTTTCTGCTCAAAGCATCTGCCACCACATTAGCTTTCTCTTGGTGTTAGCTAATCTCACAATCGTAGTCTTTCACTAACTCTAACCACCGTCTTTGTCTCATATTCCATTCTCTCTGCGTGAAGAAGTACGTGAAACTCTTGTGATCGGTGAATATCTTGCATTTCTCGCCGTACAAATAATGCCTTTATATCTTTACCGCAAAGACAACAACAGCTAACTCGAGATCATGGGTCGGGTAGTTCTTCTCATGCACTTTCAACTGTCTGGAGGAATAAGCTATAACCCGACCATGCTACATCAACACTGCGCCTAGCCCGTGCTTAGATGCATCGGTGTAAAGCACAAAATTGCCTTGCCCTGCAGGCATGGCTAACACTGGCGCCGATATAAGAGCTTGCTTCGAAGTATCGAAGCTCTTCTGATATTCATCACTCCATACAAATTTAGCATTCTTTTTAGTCAATGAAGTGAGTGGCACCGCTATCGAAAAAAATCCCTGAATAAATTTCCTATAGTAAACCGCTAGGCCTAGGAAACTACGGATCTCTGAAGCATTCTTCGGTTCAACCCATTCCTTAACTGCGGCTACCTTAGCTATATCTACTTCAATACCACTGCTAGATATTATATGACCCAAAAACGCCACCTTCTCCAACCAGAATTCATACTTACTGAATTTTGCAAACAACTTGCGATTCTGCAAGACTTGCAAAACTGTACCCAAATGCTGACTGTGCTCCTCATGGCTCTTCGAGTAAACGAGAATGTCATCAATGAACATTACGAACTAATCTAGGTAGGGCTGAAATACTCGATTCATGAGGTCCATACAAATCGCTGGAGCATTCGTCAGTCCAAACGGCATTACTAAGAACTCATAGTGCCCATACCTTGTTCTGAAGGCTGTCTTATGAACATCTGCATCTTTTACCTTCAACTGATGATACCTTGATCGAAGATCTATCTTAGAGAACACTGTAGCTACTTGCAACTGATCAAACAAGTCCTCGATCCTTGGAAGTGGGTATTTATTCTTGATTGTTATCTTGTTTAGTTCTCGGTAATTGATGCACAGTTTCATGCTCCCATTTTTCTTCTTTACAAAGAGCACTGGTGCGCCCCAAGGTGAAAAACTAGGGCGGATGAATTCTTTGCTAGAAGCTCCTGAATATGCTATTTGAGTTCTAACATCTCTGCTGGACCTAACCGGTACGGTGCCTTAGAGATTGGCACGGTGCCTCGCACAAGGTCAATGGAAAACTCCATCTCTCTCTCTGGTGGAAGTTCTATGACATCATCCGGAAAGAGGTATGAAAAATCTCTGACTACTGGTACATCAGATATAGACGGAGTGGGTATGTCAGGCGCCGAAACAATGCTGGCCAAGAAAGCCTGACAACCCTTGTGAATAAGTGTCCGTGCCTGCATGCATGAGATCATGCGAGGAAAACTCTTCCATCTATCTGGCTCAAAGAGAAACTGATCCATGCCCAAAGGTCTTACCAACACTGACCTTTTCTGAAAATCAATAAGAACTCTGTTCTTCGTCAGCCAGTCCATTGCAAAAATGATTTCAAACCCCAGCATCAGCAACACAATCAGGTCGGCATACACTAGGGGGCAATGCAGTTCAAGATCGATGTCTCTGACCAAAGTAGTAGCTGATAACTCTTCCCCTGATGGGACTGTCACTGAATAACTCATGTCGAGTCCAATAGACTTGACATCCAGATGACTAGCGAACGTCTCCGAAATAAAAGAGTGTGTGGCCCCTGAATCTATCAGGGACTTCGTGGCTACACTCTTTATGAAAATATTTCCTGAGAGACGTTGGCACAACACACAAAACAAATATCCCAAAAATTCAAATCTTAACCTCAAGCATAGTAGAGTATTTCTACACAAGTCACCAAAAATACTAACTAGCACACTAATAATCCCAAAACAAAGTGCTGAATTAAATAATTTACCAGTCAGCAGGGTTGTGTCTGGGTTCGCCTCCTCTTCCTGCATGGCGAACATTCTACCCTGGGTTGGCTGCCTCCACTGTGGGCAGTCCTTTAAATTATGATATCTGGCTCCGCCCTTGAAGCATTTGCTCGATCCAAATAAACAATGTCTTTGGTGTTGGCGGTTGCACTTTTGGCACGCTGGGTACTCGCAGGATCTCTGAGGAGCCTTCTATTGAGGAATAAGACCCTTGCCTTTCGGCGGTCCCTGAAATGGCCTCTTCCCCCGCTGCCCCTGGAAAGACCTCTTAAACTGGGGTCGCTGCTATTGAGGTACCTGATAGGGCCTCTGGCCCTGCTTATCGACCTCAATGTCTCTCTGGTCCTGCTCTGCCGCCAAAGCTCTCGATACGGCAACTGCACAAGTAGTCGGACTAGCAACTCGAACGTCACGGCGCAAGATAGACCGCAACTCCATAAAATGCCTCAGCTTCTCCCGAGCATCATTCGAAATTAGGGATACAAAGTGACACCCCTCTCGAACTTCCTCACGAACTCAGCTACACTGTTGTCTCCCTGATGCAACGTCATGAAATCCCTGGTCAGGCAGGAGCGTACTACCTCAGTGAAGTACTTGGAGTAGAAAACCTCCTTAAAGCCATCTCAAGTCAGTGTTGGCAAGTTCACTGACACTGATGCTCTCTCCCACCACAGTCTGGCGTCTCTTGTCAGTAGAAATGTGGCACACCTGACTCTGTTTGCATCCTGCAGCTCCATAAGCACAAAGATCACCTCGATGGTCTTAATCCATCCTTCCGCTATCATCAGGTCAGTAGTCCCCGAGAACTCCTTTGGGTCCATCGTCTTGAATCTCTCATAAACTGCCTCTGGCCTGCGCTTCGCCCATGTGTCCACTGCAGCTTGGTTCCCTGTAAACTGTGCGAAGAACTGAGTCATCCCTGCAAGCATCTGAGCCTACATATATGGGGATGGACGAGGAGAAGTGACCCTCTCCCCATCTTGGGCTTCCCTATTCTCATCGCCTGCTCCACGCACAATCCTACATCTTGGATGCATACTTTTCCATCATTTACCCAACATGTGAACCCAACATGCGTAAACGTAATATCATTACATAAGATGCACGTAATTTAAATTTAAATATGCACATGCAGAAATCATGACTTGATTCTTACTACATGAAATAATTTAAAACATTAAAACTTACAGACTTGAGGTGTGAGTTTGTGAGCTTCTCGCAACTGGTAGAAGGCATAGCCCTTTACAAGAACATCGCTCTGATACCAACTGTAACGTACCGTACTTTTAACTACTTTAAAATTTGCGGAAAAAATTTTTTTTTTTAAATTAAATAGAAACCTTCAAATTGCGATAACAATAAACTGATCATTCAAAATATTTGCAATGAAAAAATCACAAATAACGTTTTCTAAAAACACTTGTTTAAATATCGTAAACAAAAACGTGAAATCAGAGTATTTTAAACATTGTATAATTTCTTAAAAACATGGGCGATCCTCGGGTTTAGCCTCATGCTCAGTCCAAGCCGGCTCATTGGCCCCCACCCCTTGTCTCCTCATTCTCGTCCTCACCTGCATCAATCAAGTTTAGTGAGTCTAAAGACTCAACATGTATAAACTGGAGATAGCAAGTACTAGATAATAAAACAACAAGCATCTTTAAAGTAGGGCTTACATACTTGAAATTTGAACGTAATAACATAAACATACTTGAGACATGAACGTAGTAGCATAAGCGTAGACATACCATCATCATAAAACTTTTCCTTATACATACTTGCATCATACATACTTGAGCATACATAACATCATTTTGCGTAGAGATATGTTTCAAAGCAAGTGACCCAAACATAAATGTGCCTGATCAGACTAAACCACAGTACTGGGCTGACAGGGAAAGTCCATGTGAGAACGCGGGAATTTCCGATCCAAAACAAATCATGTAAGAAATACAAATTCGAAATTAAGCTTAAACTAAGCTCAAAAACTTTCATTCTAACTATAGAACTTAAATATGAACTTAGATTTCAGCTAACTTAACTCGAGGAAGTAGCTTCAAGTTCAGGGATTAACTCCACGGGAAGCCAAGCTGCAAGAAACCGCATCCATCGAAAGTCGTCACTGGAGGAGTAAAACCCCAAGCTGCAAGAAATACAAATGACTCTTGGTGCTTGGCATATCTTTGACCACATTTATGGTTTCTTGGGCATCAAGGGGCGTCCACTTGGGGTAGTTGGGGAGCCATTTTGGCATCTATAAGAATACTGCAAATTCGGTAAAGGGAATGAAGAGGAAGGAAGATGAAGGAAATTTCGTGCTGTCAAGTACTGAAATCCAATGTCGAAGTGCTGCTCAATCGAAGACAACATTTGTGGAGGTTACGTCGAAGTGCTGCTCGATTTTCGAAAGGAAGCTTTGTACAAGAATACTGCAAATTCGGTTAGTTGGTTTTTGATATGTATACTCGTTTGTATTTTTAAAACTTGAATATATAAGTTATGGCATGAATGTATGTGTGTCCCTTTAATTCGAAAATGACAGTCTGTTCTGTTTAAAATTTCGATCGATTATAAGTTTTCTTCTATGTTACGAAATTCTTTGATTCCGTTGAATCTGTTTGAAACTCTGATATCTGAAAATTCTGATACGTTCTGTCTGGTAAACTCTGAATTTTGTGTTGCACTGTTACGATTCGAATTTGAAATTGGACGAGAATTGTAATTCTGTCTGGCCTCCATTGGTGGGTATAAAACCATGTTCTGTCTGGCCCCCATTGGTGGGTATAAAACGATGTTCTGGCCTCACCCCTTAGAGGACTAACATATTGGGGACAATTTGACCATGGAAATGAGATGAGTAACGGTTTTTGTCTCCTCTGAAATGATCTAATTTTTTTCTGAAATGCTCTGAATCATCTGTTAACTTCTGTCTCTTATTTGATTCGTTTCTGTAAGTTAAAAGTAATAAGTTTTGAAAGTTAGTTAACGAGATATTTTAAAGATTAAGTTCTATATGTATCCTTGGAAATCGATCGACCCCCCACTTGCTGAGTGTTTCCCAAAACACTCACCCCTTACAAATTTTAGATAAAAATGAAAAACAGCTGAATGAGGAGGAGCAGGAAGCGTTCTGGGGATGGTGATTGAAAGTCAAGCCCAAGAATTGAGATTTTTATTCTTTTCTTCTGTTTTGTATCCGCAAAACTCTGATGTAATTTTTGTTCTATTGTCGTTGTAAAGAATATGTTTTATTTATGAAAAAGACTGGTTTTTGGCATTTCGATACGAGACTTAATTGTTTTCAAGTAATTGTTAAACAATGCCGGATGTCGACGACGCTTCGGACGTGAGGCATGACATTTAAGTGGTATCAGAGCATTTAGGTTCATAATCCCGCTGGGATTTTGATAAACAAAATTTGACTGATTATGCTGGGATTTTGATAAACAAAATTTGACAAAGTCAAATTTTGTCGAAAGCCTAGTGCATTCCAATCTAAGTCCAACTTTCATTTGTTCCCTAAATTTTGAACAGCTCCAAATTCTATCCCTCCAATTGTTCTACAAAATTCTCAGTATCGAAAATTCCACGACTGCTTTGTTTCTATTATTTGTGCCTTTTCTATCCTTTATACGATTCTGATATTTTCCTCAACTTATTCTAGGAAATGGCTGCTCCACGTACTCACGCTCAGGCTGCCCTCCGTATGCGCTAGCTCACGATAGATAACTAGGCTAGGGAGATTGCGACTTTGAAGGCGCAACTGGCTAAGGAAAGACTAGAGAAGCTGGAGCTTAACGAGATTAGAGGTATACTTGAGACAGACGTGCAACGACTTACACATCACTTGGACTTGGCTGAGAGCCAACTTCTACAGATACCGACTGATTCAGCTCGCACCGCGCGCTTGGTTTCAATGAATAGAGATTTGCGGGAGAGAGTGGAAACAGAGCGAGGACGTGCTACTTAGGCTCGTCAGCGTCAGGAGGAGTTCAGCGCCAAGCAAGAGCGGTACATTTCAAAGCTCAACGGCACTATGGACCGGATTCAGGATCAGAACAACTACTTGCACCTGCTAATAAAAATATGGAGGAAGAGGAGGAAGCACCGATGGAGGTGGCCGAAGACGACAGTGACAGCGACAGAGACGGAGGAGAGATGATAGATTAGATTAGCATCCGGATTGTAATATAAGTATCAGGATTGTAATGAAAATATGATTGAAAAATTATTAAGTGCATCAACTTCTTTCTAAATAAAACTTCTATTATCTTTAAATTTTTGCACATTTAAAATTAGATGAGTATCTTATCAATAAAAATGTTTTTTTATAGGAAACTAACATGGATCTTCAAAGCATTATAAATGAACTTCAAAAACAACTTCGGGAAAAGGAGACATAGATTAAATATTGAAAGAAATAAATGAAAAACTCGAGAGGGATAACTACCAGTTGGATGAAAATAATGTATGCATGATGGAGGATCTTCGTGAGGCCAGAGAGGAGGAGAAAAGATTGCGTGAAGTTGTTAGAAGCTATGAGGCCTATCACCATGAGTCGGAACGTCAACACGATATCACAAAAAAAGAGTTGAACAAAGCGCGGGATAGGATTCTTGCACTCCAAATCCGGGATGATAGCCTTCTCAAAACACAACGCCGTCTTGAGGAACGGATCGAATAACAAAAAAATCAATGAGAAAGTAAACCAATCAACGATACAGGAGATTCAAGATCAATTAAACAACCTTGACCACCACAACACACAATTACAAAATCATATTGATCAGCTACAGAATAACATGATCAATATGGAGGAGCTCTTAGAAGAACTTGAAGCTAACCAAGAAGTAAACCCTATGGAGGAGGAAATTGATGAACCAGTAGGGGACGGCGAAGTGGTAGACGATTAGAGAAAGCTCTAGATTATGCATCGATTGTATCTAGAACTCTTTGACTAATCATTTGTTTTGAAACGATTGATTGTATGAATTTAAAAATTTAATGAAATTATTTTGATTATACATTGTGGCAAATGAATTAATAAAATATATGTTTATAGAAAATGGTAGACAGACCACCAAGAAATAATCAAAACCCCAGAAGAGTTAACCAAAACGAGGATGAGAATCCCCCAAGTGTAAATCACACCCAAGAAGATATGATGACCATAGCTACCATTGTTGCCGCCACATTGCAAATAATAGTGAATCTCGTTGCCATCGCTATTCAGCCGCCACCGGAACCACAACCGCGTGGAATTAAATACCATTATGAATCCCTCAGAAGAAATCGAGTTCCAACTTTCGTTGGAAACCCACACCCGGAAGTCAGCCATAACTGGCTCAAGAATGTCGAATCTCAACTACACCTACTGGAAGTGCCTGAAGGATTGAGAGTGGAAGTTGTAACACCGTTTCTAGAGGACAGAGCACGAAAGTGGTGGGGGATTGTGTCACTATCTCTGGCGGAGGTGGACAAATCACATGGCAGACTTTTAGGAGAGAGTTTTTGAAACAATATTACCCAGCCGAATTTCGTCTGCATAAGTTGAACGAGTTTGAAAACTTCAAGCAGACACCAGATATGACCGTGATGGAATACACTTCGAAGTTCAATGACCTGGGAACCTATGTTCCAACGATCATGTCTGATGAAACATTGAAAATGCATCGCTTTAAGAAAGGACTCAACAGCTGGATTCAATCGGCTTTAGCAGTATTCAAGCCGAATAATTTTGCTGATTTGATGGGCGTGGCAATGAGCGCGGAAACAAATATCAAGCGCCGTGAAGAAGAAAATAGGAACAAGAGACCGTTGGTCAGCTAATCTGCTCAAAAAGGTCCCAAATTCAAAAAGCCAAACCATTCAAGTGGCCTTTCAAGAGGAAGTTTTAACGGTGCTGGCAATGCAGAAGGAAAGTGGTGCGATACATGTCGACAAAAACATGTGGGAGAATGTTATCGGAAAACAGGTGCTTGTTTCAAATGCAGAAAGGTGGGTCGCCAAATTAAGGATTGTCAAGACAACAAAGACAAAGTGACGGGACCCACCAAACCAAATGAAAACAAGACTAATGCCCGAGTGTATGCAATAACCCAAGAAGAAACTGATAACACCAACGAAGTGGTGGCAGGTACTATCTTACTCAATGAAATACCTGCATACGTTTTGTTTGATTGTGGTGCTACGCACTCATTTGAGTCTAGAAGATTTGCTAAGAAGCTGAAACTTGAACATGAAATTCTCAGTGAACCATTAAGAGTGGCAACACCTACAAGTAAAACAATTGAAACTCATAAGGTGTATCGAAACAGTCAAATTTGTATCAGTAACAAGATTTTTGAGGCGGAATTGATTCAACTCAATATGATTGAGTTTGACGTCATTCTGGGAATGGACTGGTTAGCTAAAAACCATGACATAGTAGACTTTCAAAAGAAAGATATTAGACTTCAGACTCCGGCAAAAGAGGAAGTCATATATAACGGAAAATCCAAAGAAAGAAAATTTTTGTTATCTGCCTCACAAACCTGGAAGGCCATGAAAGGAGGAGAAGAAATTTATCAGGCAGTGATCAATGAGATCAAAGAAGAAGAAGTCCCAAAGTTGGAAGATATTCCAATTGTTCAAGAATTTCCAGATGTTTTCCCCGAGGAATTACCGGGTGAGATACCCGATAGGGAAGTAGAATTCGAAATCGATTTGGTCCCTGGTTCTGCACCAATCTCAAAAGCACCATACCGAATGGCTCCAACTGAATTAAAGGAGTTAAAGGAACAACTTCATGAATTACTGGACAAGAAGCAGGTCCGCCTCAGTGCATCTCCGTGGGGAGCCCCAGTGTTATTCGTAAAGAAAAAAGACGGAAGCATGAGGCTATGTATTGAAGGTCAAAACAGAGGATATCTTTAAAACCCCGTTTAGGACAGGATATTGACATTACGAATTCACAGTAATGCCTTTTGGTCTAACAAATGCTCCTGCAGCATTCGTGGACCTTATGAACCGGGTATTCAAGCCATACCTTGATAAATTTGTGGTCGTGTTCATAGATGATATCCTCGGGTACTCACTAAGTGAAGAATAACATAAAGAACAACTGCGTCTCACTTTACAAACACTGCGAGAAAAGGAACTCTATGCCAAATTCAAGAAGTGTGAATTCTGACTGAAAAGTGTGGCGTTCTTAGGCCATATAATCTCAGAATTTGGGGTATCCGTGGACCCTAAGAAAGTAGAGGCAATCAAGGATTGGCCACAACCTAAAACAGTAACCGAAGTAAGAAGTTTTCTGGTTTAGCTGGCTACTATAGAAAATTTGTGGAAGGATTTTCTTCGATAGCCATTCCACTCACTAGACTTACTCAAAAAAATTCGAAATTCATTTGGAATGAAGCATGTGAAAGAAGTTTTGAAACCCTGAAAACAAAACTTGCATCCACACCAGTACTAGTTCTTCCCGAGTACGGTAAGAATTTCACTATATACAGTGACGCGTCAAAGGGAGGATTAGGGTGTGTACTTATGCAAGAGGGTCAGGTAATTGCTTATGCCTCACGGCAGCTAAAACCATATGAGCAGAATTACGCCACTCATGACTTGGAGTTAGCCGCAGTGGTATTTGCGCTTATAATCTGGATGCACTACCTTTATGGAGTGAAATGCGAAGTTTTTACTGATCACCAGAGCCTCAAGTAAATTTTCACCCAAAAAGAATTAAACATGAGGCAAATAAGGTGGATGGAACTTCTAAAAGATTTTGATTCGGTAATCAATTATCATCCAGGTAAGGCGAATAAGGTGGCAGATGCATTCAGCCGAAGAAATTTTTGAAAAGTAAGCTTATCTTAACTATCAACGCAACCAGGACTTCGGGAAACCATCAAGTTGAAGCAGAGTCAAGATACCTCCATCCTTAAAATTAAAGAACAGATCCAAGGAGGAAAAGTTCAAGAATTTCAAATTGATGAAAATGATATCATTTGGATGAAAGGACGGTTGTATGTGCCCAATATCGATGGGATTCGAGAAGAAGTAATGGCCGAGGAACATAAATCGAGATTTTCAGTACATCCAGGAAGCACAAAAATGTACAGAGACCTGAAAAAATAATTACTGGTGGAACGGAATGAAGAAAGACATAGCTGTCTTTGTTTCCAAGTGCCTAACCTGTCAACAAGTCCAGTCGGAACACCAGCGACCTGGAAGACTTCTACAACCGTTGGAAATACCGAAATGGAAGTGGGATAACGTATCCATGGACTTTGTTGTCGCACGATGGAATCTGGGTATCGTTGACAGATAGACCAAGTCTGCACATTTCTTGTCGGTGCGAATGACTTACAACCTGGATAAGCTAGCTACCTTGTATATGGACAATATAGTGAGACTACACGGAGTTCCGGCAAGTATATTATCTGACAGAGATCCAAGATTTGTATCAACATTTTGGAAAAGTTTTCAAAAGGCTATGGGAACCAAAGTCACTCTCAGCACGTCCTATCATCCTCAGACTGGTGGCCAAACCGAGAGAACAATTCAAACCCTTGAAGATATGCTGAGGGCATGTGCTCTGGATGTTTCTGGAAACTGGAGTGGACAGTTACCCCTGATAGAATTCGCATATAACAAAAGCTATCACAGTAGCATTGAAATGGCTCCGTATGAGGCATTGTATGGCCGAAAGTGTAGGTCGCCCCTATATTGGGACGAAGTCGGAAAAAAAGCTGTTACTGGACTAGAGCTCGTTCAATTAACCGTTGACAAAGTAGCTATGATCAAGGAAAGACTCAAGGCAGCTCAAGATAGACAAAAGAGCTGGGCCGATTTGAAGAGAAGACCGTTGGAATTGGAGATCGGTGAAAAAGCTTATGTCAAGGTCTCTCCCATGAAGGGAGTGGTTCGATTCAGTAAATCCGGAAAGTTAAATCCAAGGTATGTGGGACCGTTTGAGATACTGGAAAAGTGGAAACTCTAGCCTACCGTCTGGCTTTGCCATCGGATATGTCCAGTATTTACAATGTTTTCCACATCTCACAACTGAGAAAATATGTCCCAGACCCTAGTCATGTACTCAAAGTTGCACCACTGATGATTGAAGGACACCTCAATGAAGAACTCAAATATAAAGAAGTCCCTATCCAAATAGTGGACACAAAAGACCAAGTGTTGAGGCACCGGACAATCCCATATGTCAAAGTGCAGTGGTTAAATCATGCCGAAAGGGAGGCCACTTTGGAACTCGAAGAGAAAATGTGCTCACAATATCCTCATTTATTCAAAAGCTCAAGTTGATCCAAGTTTCGGGGACGAAACTTTCAATAAGGAGGGAGGCATGTGAGAACCCGGGAATTTCCAATCCAAAACGAATCATGTAAAAAAAACAAATTTGAAATTAATCTTAAACTAAGCTCAACAACTATCCTTCAAACTATAGAACTTAAATATGAACTTAGATTTCAGCTAACTTAACTCGAGGAAGTAGCTTCAAGTTCGGGGATTAACTCCACGGGAAGCCAAGCTGCAACAAACCGCATCCATCGAAAAGTCGTCACTGGAGGAATAAAACCCAGCTCAAGGACTCGATCTTTCAGCTCAAAGCAGTTCAACCAAGCTTGTCCTAACAGGGCCAAAAAGAGGAGCTAAGAGATTGGACAAATTAAGTATGCAAGAAATGACATTTGAGTTAAACCATGAAGGAGCTAGGAGACCAGGACACATTTGTGATGCAATGAATGACTCTTGGTGTTTGGCATATCTTTGACCACATTTATGGTTTCTAGGACATCAAGGGGCGTCCACTTGGGGTAGTTGGGGAGTTATTTTGGCATCTATAAATAGGACATCAAGGTAATAGAAAAACCATTCCAAAAAGCCTCCAAGTTTCGGCCCTCAACCTCCACAAAACTTTCCAAAATTTCGGCCAATCAAAGCAAGGAAGAGGAAGGAAATTTCGTGCTGTCAAGTACTGAAATCCTACGTCGAAGTGCTGCTCAATCGAAGACACCATTTGTGGAGGTTACGTCAAAGTGCTGCTCGATTTTTGAAAAGAAGCTTTGTACAAGAATATTGCAAATTCGGTAAGTGGGTTTTTTATATGTATATTCGTTTGTATTTTTAAAACTTGAATATATAAGTTATGGAATGCATGTATGTGTGTCCCTTTAATTCGAAAATGACAATCTCTTTTGTTTAAAATTTTGATCGATTATACGTTTTGTTTCATATTTCGAAATTCTGTAATTCCGCTGAATCCGTTTGAAACTCTGATATATGAAAATTCTGATACGTTCTGTCCGGTAAACTCTGAATTTTGTGTTGCACTGTTACGATTCGAATTTGAAATGGGACGAGAATTTTAATTCGGTCTGGCGCCCATTGGTGGGTATAAAATCATGTTCTGTCTGGCCCCCATTGGTGCGTATAAAACCATGTTCTGGCCTCACCCCTTAGAGGCCTAACATATTGGGGATAATTTGACGATGGAAATGAGATGAGTAATAGTGTTTTGTCTGCTCTGAACTGATCTGATTTGTTTCTGAAATGCTTTGAATTATCTGTTAACTTCTGTGTCATATTTGATTCGTTTTTGTAAGTTAAAAGTAATAAGTTTTGAAAGTTTGTTGAAGAAATGTTTTAAAGATTAAGTTCTATATGTATCCTTGGAAATCGATCGACCCCCCGCTTGATGAGTGTTTCCCAAAACATTCACCCCTTACAAATTTCAGATAAAAATGAAGAAAAACGTTCTGGGGATGGTGATCGAAAGTCAAGCCCAAGAATTGAGATTTTTATTCTTTTCTTCTGTTTCGTTTCCGCAAAACTCTGATGTAATTGTTGTTTTATTTTCATTGTAAACACAATGTTTTATTTATAAAAAAGACTGGTTTTTGGTATTTCGATACGAGGCTTAATTTTTTTCAATTAATTGTTAAACAATACCGGATGTCACCGACACTTCGGACACGGGGCATGAAAGTCCACTACCACATACATTGGATCCCCGGTCATGCTTTACCGGATGGATTGGTCCCTGGTCATGCTTTACCGCTTTCCAATCCTGATCTAAACCCGGTCATGCTTTACCGGTGTGGAGAGGTCCTCGGCCATGTTCACCGACTTCCAAACTCGTTCATAATTTAATCACAAGATATTTAGTATACCTAAAAAATATAAACATATTTTCTTTTGAACGTCGAACATACTTACTTGGTGTTGAGGGATTCGTTGGATCTCGCTGGGGGTCACTACTGCATATGCTAACATGAGTTCAAACACTTATCTTTCATAACTTAGACGTATTAGTCATTCTAACACACAAAAATGATAATTATCCTTATGACGTTGTAAATCTCTCGGGACTTGACCTCGTTTAATCATCGTACTAAATCAGGACATCAAACCCAAAAACAATCCCTAAAAAAAAGAAAAATAACTTTTAAAAAATTTTTAAAAAAATTTTTTTTAAAAGGGGTACACGGACCCCATGTAAGGGTCCGGGTACATGCTGGAATTTCGCATTTTGAAGGAAAAAGGGCACGGACTCCGTGTCGAGGTCTGGGAAGGGGTCCGGATAGCCTCTGAACTTGCAAACTCGCGAAAATTCACTCACTTATTGATTCATTCTTCCAATCCAAGCATAGGGACCATGAAAAAACACCTCGAGACTCATCCTAGGATGCTATTACATTGATTCAAACCCGTACAAACACATTAAACGTCCCCAAGCATCGAAAAGCAACTTCAATACAACAATAACCCGTAATTCGACATCGTTTCGCTTCCTGCGACTTCCATTACATTCCAAGCCATTCCCTACCCAAACGAACCACCAAATAACACCTAAATGCATCCCATAACATATCTAAATGCAGTAACATAAGCCTGGCGGTGCCCTACGAAGCCTGCAACTCAAAAACTTCAAAAACACATCAATAACGCATTTTTAAAAAAATGTAATTTGAGCAGTCCCACGAAAACAATCATAACTCACTTATTTCTTATCCAAATATTTCGAATTTACTGTCAAATCAAAGGTATTGAAAATTTCTACGATTTATATGTTGAACGTTTTTCCAGAAAATCGACCAAAAAATTGCAGTATTAAAAATGATAGCAAATTTTGAGTTTTTAGATCCAAAAACGTTTCAAAATCGATGCAACACATTTCTCCTCAAACTTTGCACAACATACATGAATTTACACGCATAATAAACAAAAACACGAATATTATGACAAGATCGATGCAAAAATGAAAGAATATACATGCTTAAATGATAATTAGCATGCTATTTTAAAATACTAATACTCACTTAATATAATAATTAGAATACTAATTCCCCCAAAATACTAGCATATTAAAAATTGAAATAAAATACACAATTGATAAAAATTTTAAAATTATGAAACTTTAAAATCACCTAATAACCAAATTAGGCTTTTAAAATGCTAAAAACTAAATAAAACATTTAAAATGCCCCAATCCTAATTTAAAATAAAATACCACATTTTAAGATCTCCAAAAATCGTCGACGATCTCTTTTCCTCGATCACGCATCGAATAATCGTCTGAAACATAAAACTCAAGAGAACATTTACATAAACATAAATAATTTAAAATAATGTAATTTCATAAATCATGCATCTCAAAAATCATTTTAAACTTGATTAAATAATTTAAAAATTAAATAAATGCATGAGTTTTACTTGTACTGATTTTGAATTCTATAGAACTGAACTGAGAATTTATTGTCACATAACTGACTGATGCTAATCAAGTTATACTTCAAATTCTCAACTAGAAAAACATCTTTAATAGTAAAATTACCATGGATAAGTTTACCCATACCCACAGTTTTACATTTGGAGTTGTCTCCAAAACTGATGTTTGGATCAGTGTATTTGATCAGTTGGGATAGCAAATTTGCATCTCCTGTCATATTACGCGATCATCCACTGTCCAAGTATCAGATTGATTCTTTATTTGTACCTATCACCTGCAATCACACACAATATATAATTCACAATATATAATTTTGGTACCCACATCTATTTGTGTCCTAAACTGATTAGTCCTTTAGGAACACAGACCTGGATCAGTCTAACTGACTTTTCAGTTGTTGTGTTCCAAATGGTGTTTCTCAATTTTTGTGTGCTTGGTGTCTTTTGTGCAGATAAGACAATATGAACTTTAGCTTTTTTCAATGGGTTGTTCAGTCAATATCTTTTCTGAACTGGCTTTCTATTATAGTAATTGGAGTAGCCATTAAAATAGTTCAACTTTTTATTTCTAAACGTTTTTGGTGACTGACTTTGTGGGTCAGTTGAAAATTTTGGGCTATAACCAATACCTTACTTTCTAGCCTTGTTCTTATTTTCAATAGGCTGTACAACTGGTTTACTTTGCCTAGGTTGTTCTTGTACCACAACTGATTTTACAAAGTGAATATATTTCTCTTTGCTCATGTTCAATGTTGGCTAAGTATCACTGGTGGAAGTTTCATCTAGGTTGTTGAACCCTAAAACAGTTTCTAAGTAACTGATTTTTGCTTATCTTGTGCTTCATCTAATGCAACAGATGATTTATTCCATGCTTTAATAAGATCAATTTTCTTTGAATTCTCAAGAACCAACTGCTGAATCATTGAATGATTCTTGCTTCTTTCAGCATTGAGTTTAGCAATTTTCCGTTTAGGACTCAACAAATCAACTGATTCCTCAGTTTCAAATTTTATCGTCTTTGGGATCAGTCTGCTTTACTCTGGCTTCCTCAAAAAGATAATGCAAGCTTGCGATACTCATTAACCATGTCATGAAGTGTAGAAATGAGTTCATCTCGTGTGAAATCAGTTGAGCTAAAGTCGAATACCTATTCACTTGTTGACTCAGGTTCTGTGTCATCAGTCATCAGACACTTGACTTCTTCATCATCATCCCTAAAGCATCTCAAGCTCTCAGGTTCTGAATCATCACTGTCAGATTCTGCCTATTTGGACTTGCTTTCATCAGCTAGAAGCACCTCATGCTTCTTTCTGTAAGATTTCTTGTCATCCTTATATATTCTTTTGTGTCATAGGGTTTCTTTCCCTTTCAGTTGAGCCTCGACCGTCTTTTTTTGGCTTTTAACAATCAGCAATGAAATGACCAGTTTTGCCACAGTTGTAGCAAGCATTATGTTCTTCTTTGGAAGGATTTTTCTGATATTGTCTTTAAAAATTTCCTTGACTTTTTCTCATAAATCTTCCAAACGTTTTCACAAATAATGACATAGCCTCATTACTTAACTGATCAACAGATTTTTCCACAGAACCAGTTGGTTCTAATCTGACAGCAGTTAGGGAAGTTGTAGTAGCTGGTGTAGAAGGTTCTCCTTCTCTGGTTTGTAATTCAAACTTGTATGCTTTTAGATCTGTGAATAGGTCATGAAGTTGGACCTTGTTCAGGTCCTTTGATTCTCACATTGCCATGGTCTTAACATCTCATTCTTTGGAAAGACTTCTAACAACTTTCAGTGCTACCTCTTTATTTGAATACACCTTTCCAAGTTCATTCAGTTCGTTTATTATTCCACTGATTCTCTCATCATAGTCATGCATGGATTCTCCAACCTTCATCTTGATATTGTCAAATTTTTGAACAGAATGTTATAGTTTATTCTCTTTAGTTTGCTTGTTGCCTTCAAATAACTGAATCAATTTCTCTCAGATTTCCTTAGCAGTTCTGCACATCTTTATTTTGCTGAAAGTAACCTTTAGCCACGTGGTCCAAGTTGGCTTTTCTTTTGTCTTCAGCTTTCCATTCTTCTTGGGGTTTTTCAACGCGTTGTGGTTCCCCATCAGATATGGCAAAAACAGTGTTTGCCTTCAATATTCTCATGGGTCCATCAATAATAACGTACCACATGTCATCATTTTGTGCAGCTAGATGAGCCTGCATTCTGATTTTTATGTAGCTAGATAAGCCTGCATTCAGATTTTCCAATCATCGAAATCTTCTCCGGAGAACATTGGAATTTTGTTGAATGAGGACATGATAATCAGTTTGTGTAGAAATATTCAGAGATAAGATTCAACTGCTCTGATACCACTTGATAGGATTGGTTAGGGGATGAAAGAGTGTTTAGAAGGGGGGGTTGAATAAACACTAACAATTATCACAACCTTTTCTAAAAATGAGTCAGTTCGATGAAAAATTGAAGCTCGGGAATCTTATCAGTCGATATCAATCAGCTAGCAATAATAGTGTGGAAATAAACTGACTGATAAATAGAATAAAAGTGAAGTAAGAACACAAGATTTTTTGGATGTTCGGAGATTTACTAAAAGACTTTGATCAATACAAACAGTTGTACAGACCCACTTCAGTCTTGGAGTTAAAAATGCCAAACTGAAACTCTTAGTTACAACACGATTTACAGTATTTAGCTGACCTGAAATAACTTAGCACGACTGATTACAATAATATCAGTTTTTGCTTGTAAGCTAGAAGTATAGCCTTGAATGCTATGAATGTATACAATAAGCGTGAACTATGAAGTTTGCAAAGATTTCAGCTGAGAATCTAGAGTTAATCGTTCGGAGTTTTTTTAAGATCGGAGAGTGCCTAAGCTACTCATTCTCTGCTATTTATAGGCTTTGCCTCCAACGGTAATATTGAATGCGATTTGAAACTTAAGATCCGTTGTTTTCCACGTTAACGTTAATCTGACAGTCGTACACTGTTGCATTTTTGAAATGTGGCGTTCATGCTTTTCTTTGTACAATATGTCGGTGGTTGAGCTACGTCCTTTTCACTGATGACGTGTTCAGCTAAAAGATCAGCTGATAAGTCATAGCTGATATGCTCACAACTGATGTAGCAACTGATCAGTTTCCAATTGATCAGTCAGTTGTCTACGTAGTTCAGTCAGCTGGTTTAGTTGCCTTCTATTATCTTCGCAGTAATCTCCAGATACGAGCAACCGATTGTTTGCATATATTAGATCAGTTACTGTCAGTCTTCTTGATCAGTTAGTTCAATCTATTAAATGCTCAGTTTGTCAAAATTCCGAAATTTAGTTTCCAACACCTTGGCTCTGATACCAACTAAAACGACATCAACATTTTTTTAAAATCATACATCATAAGCTCGAAAATACTAAATAAAATAACTTAACATCATCATGAATCATAATAATCTAACAATTAAATCTCAAGTGCATCAAATAAAATCTTAAATCATCAACTAACCAAAACTCCTAAATCGGCCTTTAAAAAGATTAACTAACAATAAAATAAAGCATAAAAATATCTCTAATAAATGGCCATCGGGTGTGTACTGCAGCACTCGATCCATTCAATCGTCAACGTCTCCCATAAATCATCAAATCCTATATCATATAAACCTAGCGACTCTAATGATTCAGCACGCTTTAAACATAAGTAGCAAATAATACATATAAAATCACAATCATTAAAAAATCATACTTTTATTTTAAAATAGCTTTTAAACATAAATAAACCATTTAAAATCATTTAAAAAGCTTTTAAGCATAAATCTTATATCATAAATCATTTTAATCGTAAAGCTTTCAATCTTTTATAATTTTGGGTGAAGTTTGATCCTCGAAAGTGACTAGCATTTATCCTTTGGCCGACTGTAATCTTAGTTCCACATGGTCTATGGGGGTGGGCACTAGACTCTACCATGAAAATACGATCTTCGGGGCTCCCTCGGGGGCCTTCTCCCATAGATGGGCTCCCTCTGGGGCCTTTTCCCATATATGGGCTCCCTCTAGGGTCTTCTCTCGTAAAGGCGCTACCTCGGGGCCTTTTCCCCTCACGACATTCCCACAAAATCATATATCATTTGTCACAATCAATTCACATCCCTCAAAACATTTTTTTTCTTTTCTTTAAAAGCATATAATTTCATAACTTTCCAAAAATAACATTTTAAAGAGTATAAATTGCACAGCTTTACCATAAATTATAAAATATCATACTTTCATAAAAATCATCATTTTAAATCATAAAATACCATTTAATATGCATTATTATCATTCGGGACGCTGCCAAACTTTTAAGTATTTTTCCAAGTGTAAAATGACCGTTTTGCCCCTAGACGTATAATTTCTCGATTTTTTATTTTTCTTACTTTTAATGATATGTGCTTATCTCCAATAATTATTTAAGCTTAAATCTAATTTTTCATAATTTTATCCAGCTTAAATCGAGGCTTTCTAATTAATTATTTAATTAACGTTTCGTGAGGCGTTTAATTCCCGAATAAACTCAAAACTTAATATTTTCTTCCCAAACTTTAAACATAACCTTTTTAATATCTAAACTACCCTTGTGAGCCATGAACCATACCTGTGGACCAATGGTTCCAATTTTTATTCTTAAATTCTCGAAATTGACCCATATATGAACAACCCGAGCCATATCCCAATTTACTCGAGCCACCTCGAGCCAAGCCCAAGCCAACACATCTAGGCACCCTCATGACCAAGTCCAGCCCATGGAACCAGCCCTAGCGCACGCACAAACCCCGCAACCGAGCGCCCAAAACCTGCGCACAAGCTCTCCACACGCCTAAGACTCCTAGTTAACTTAGGACTCTTCGAGCCATGCCACCACCGATACCGACCCTGGACCACACCCAGACCCAACCGAACCCAGAACAGACCCCTGACCAGCAACGTAAGCCACCTAAAGAAAATATGCAGCAGTCGCGAACCTAAGAGCTCACTCATGTTTTCCCACGAGCCACGTCGAGCCGCCCTGCACCAACCCATGGTCCGACCCCCTGACCAACCTCCCTTGACCCTGCTAGACCTACCCTGAGCCACCCAGCCCCAGGAGTGAGCCCCCTTGGCTGCTGCTGCACTCCTTAGCTGCGAGAGGAGTCCTTGCTCTAAGGGACTCCTCATAGGCTGCAACCAAGGATTCCTAGCCATTACCCACGTCCAGCCCAGGCCTCAACCCAAACCCTGGCCCAGTCGTGAATCCCCATGCACAACCAAGCCACCTTATTCAAGCCAACAAGTGAGTTGAACCTAGAAAACCCTTGGCTCTTTTTACCCTTGTCATGCGATGATTTCCAGCCTTGTTTCCTTTAAAATTTATCATGTTTGGTTCTTATTTCATCATGTATTGGCAGCGTGCTCGTTGGAAACCATAATGTGTTTCATATTTGCGTAAAAACATCATATTTTTGAAAATAAACGTTCTACCGTAAAAATATTCAAATACCTATTTTTCTCATGCATAAACAATTAAATCATGCATATTATGATTTGTATGATGTTTAAAAGAGTTTAGAAAACGTGCCTTTGCGTAAAAAACACTTGAATATTCGATGATCGTTGTGGGGAAGTCGGTGGGTGATCGAAGCGGCGTTTCGATTGTTTCTTTTGCGTAAAAGTGGCGTGAATCGATAGTGCTACGCATGAAGATGGATCGGTGATTGTTGGATCGAAGGAATTAAGTCAAAAAATCAAAATCATACGCTAGAAACTCTCGGCTGCTTGTGTGTGCAATTAGTATGTGTTTTAGGTGTCCTTCATGTGGATTGTGTTTGGGTGTGTGAGTTGCCAACTAATAAATACTTAAACATAATTTAGGCTTAAACAAACTCTAATAAATAATTTAAACATTTATTAGATTAGAAGTTGACCCCCAAGTTTTATTTAAAAATTAAATACCAATATCAAGATAAACGCAAATTTAAAAGATTGATATTTCTATCTTCAAAATTTTCCATAAAAAAATCTTAGATTTTACTTAAATACTAATTAAATAAATTGATTAAGGCTAAAAATCATCATAAATATTTTAAAACAATTTCTAGAATTAAATCCTTATTTTTCAAAAATTAATATTTTAAAACGCTTAAAATCTTATAAATTGCCTAATAATTAAATTAGACCTCAAAATACTAAAATTTGTAAATCATTTAAATTACTAATTTTCTTGGCGTAAAATAAATATAACATTCAACTTTTTGCACCTTAATAGCCTTCGATCTCCGTCCCCTGGTCTGACTTCTAATATTCGGACAAAAAAATCCTTAATTTCATGAATTCATGTAAAATAAATTAGATAATTATTTAATCATGAAATCATACCTTTAATCATATAATATGCATCAAGTAAGCATTTAAAATAAATTAAATAAAAAAATTAAGAAATTCAAATAATTTGCATGCATGTGGTTTACGTAGGTTGGTTTTTCGGACGTTACAAAAGAACCAGCAGCCTTCGGCCTCCATGGCTTCTTCAAGAAAGCTTCTTCCCCGCCTCTCCATTTCACATCCCATGCGCGTATATTCAAGCTTTTGATTCTATAAACGTCTCATCATTTACACCATATATATGCTGATGTATATGTATTTGCAAGTAAAACTCATTGATTTACCTTATAGCTTCTTTTGTGCAAAGTTTTGATACACAATATTCATTATGTTCACTCATAACTCACGTTACTTGATATTGATGCAAGGGGCTGCCATGTGGTTCATTACTTCATTATGTTCACTCATAACTCACGTTACTCAACCAGCAACCTTTGGTCTCATTTTTGTGGTCTTATTGGGCTGGAACATGTGGTTTTAAGGCTGGTTGGGTAGGTTTAAGACTTTATTCGAGTTGGGAAAAGTCTGGTTAAGTTTCGGAGCGATTCGGGTTTAAACTGGGACCCCGGTTCACGTTTCAAAACAAATCGTTTAAGTTTTTTAACGTGCTCGAGTTTATGTCTAAGAAATAATTTTGATTATGTTTTGGAATGTATTAAGGAGTTTTGTAAGCTTTGGGTCGAAATTTAGAGGTCTAGGGGTAAAACTGTCATTTTGGATTTCCAGGGGCGAAATGATAATTTTTCGCCCGAGGTGAGATTTTAGTCCTGGCAGCGTCCCGAGCTCAAATTTATCTTGCTTTTAAATGTTTTTGCATCATGATCATGATTTTTAAGAAATTATGAAATATACGTTGCATGCTTGATTTTAAGAAAAATTTACGCATGTGCGTGATTTTGATAAGTGATGAAAATGATGATGTTTTGAAGGATGGGAATTAATTGTGACTAACGATGCCTATGTAAATGCCTAAGATTATATGTAAATGCTGTTGATGAGGCCTAGGAACAGTGGATGGGTAATACTGTCACTGATGTCCGACAGCCGTCGGGTACCACGGTTCTATGTAGATGGATCCATCGTATAATGATGAATGATGTTACGAAAGTCACAACTAATGAACTGAATTCAATTAAAGCAAAGGTATAAGTAAATGATGATACGATGAGCTGTTTTGTCATGTTATGATTTCATATGACACATTTACATTTGCGCTTTTTAAGTTCATGAAAGGTATGTTGATTACAATATATTTTCACTGCAGTGTGCTATGTATATGTACTTGTTATTCCGGTACATGTGTGTTGAATCTTTATACTCACTAGGTGTGAATGATGCAGGTGAGAATTTTGATCAGGAGACTGGAGGTGATGATGACTGAACGGGTGGAGTAGGTTGTACTCACGAGAACCCGAGGACCTTGTACTTTTCTGCAAATATATGATTTTATTGGAACGCATTTAAACAGCTTTTTAAATGGTTGATGTTTTTATTTTGTTGATGGTTTTGACAAGTTTTTATGTGCTTGACGTTTTATATTTTTAAAGGGTAAATTGTTTGGGTTGATTGTCCTTTTCATAATTTTAACTGTAGCTTTTTTATTCAACAGTGGGATGATTTCGCAAAATGAATGTTTCAAATTTTAGTATTTATTTAGGCATGGTTTCGGCCAATGTATTTTAAAAAAATAAAACAATAAAAATATGTTAAGTAGTATTTTAAAATGAGCAGACTTTACAGTTGGTATCAGAGCAAGGGTCTTGTATAGGGTTGTGGCACTGCCAGCTTTTGTAGCTCAGTCTTCAAGCCTCAAGTCCGTAAGTTTAAAGGTTTTAAATGTTTTTAAAGTTTTATGATATCATCTGCATGTTTACATGATACACGTTTTACAGTACGGGTTTATCTGTCGTCATGTTTTGAGATTAGATGCTTTAAAATTTTTATGCATGTTACGACATGAAATGAGAAATTATATAATTTTCCTGCATGCTGGCTTTATGGTGGAATTGGACATTGGTAAGAATTTGGTTTTTGGGCGTTAGGAAATGTTGAAAATGATTTGACTGTTTTTAATTTTTTGGTTAGTAAGTGCCGATGTTATACTCTTTGGGCCATAAATTAGTCATAGGATTATGAACGCTTTTGCGACTTGTAGATTTTCTAAGAAATTACTGATGGTTCATGGTTACTAGTTGAGTTAATTTTTGAGGATTTTATATAAGGAATAATGATTCAAAGACTACGACGATCTTTAGAAGCATAAAAAAAGTATAATTTATTTAGGATGCATGCACTACCTAGTTTGATTTAAGAATTGAATTGCATGAATTGAGAATTTTAAGGACCTAAATGTAATAACCAATAATTTGAGGACCTAAGTGCAAAAATAAAAATTCTAAGGGACTATTTGGAAATTTTCTGTTTTTTTTTTGGGATCAAATTCTAAGTTTCGAGAATTTGTTTAAGTTTAATGAGGCTGAAATAAAAAATGTTATAGGGACAAAATGCAAATTTCGAAAAGTTAGATGGCCTAAAATGTAATTTTCGAGAACAATAAGGGCAAAATAGCAAATTTCTGAAATTTTTGAGGATTAATTTCGAAACTTTTAAGGAACACTTGGGTTAAATCGGTAATTTTTCGAGGTTATGAGAATTGATTTCGGGTTTAATAAGCTTTCAAATTATTGAACTTTATGTTATGAGGGTACGAGGAAACTATAGAATGGAATTGAAAACGTCAAGAACTTATGTGTAATTGTGGAATTTTTGTAATTTAGGACCAATTGGATAATTTTTGAGGAAATTAGCAAATAATTTTTCAATTTATAATAAATTGGAGGACTAGTTTAGCTATAAGAGATAATTGAATGGTTTAAATGATAGAAATTTTGATGATTTAGGCTTGAATGAATATTTAGAACCTTGAAATATCTAGTTATAATGTTATAAAGAATGGTAATCAAGGACATTGTAGGATGAAACAATCTTGGGCTTAAAAATTTAAGCGTTAGTGAATTAATGTTGTGGCAAATTAAGAATATAAAGTGATGACAATTTAAGGTCAAGTTGATCAGTTAGTTAAGTTATAAGGGTAGACATTAAGTCAAAAAAATTTTGGGAACTTAAGTTTGATGTGTCATAAGTCATGGTTTTAACAGTTAGGACTATACCTTTGTTGGAATTTAATTTTTCTAGAAATTTGGCTATGATTGATGGTTAGGTTACTTATTAGACGCATGTAAGAAGTGAGGTAGACACCTTGTCTTGAGGAATTTTTCAAGGTCATTAAGAAGCTTGGGAATAAGTGAATATTTGTGTTGGATTTTATGTTACCTAAGACTATTTGGATTGTGTAAGCTCCAATTACAAGTTTATGAAATAGGTGTTCATATGAAAATTTTGGGTGAAATAAAAACAAAAAAGAATTAGTTGTGTTCAACATATGTTATCAATGGACGAATATTAAGATTTTTATCGAGTAAGAAATCTAAAATCTGGATATGAGAATTCTAGAATTCTATGGGTTATAAGTGAAGTTGATTTATTAGAGTTAGTCTAAGGCTATCATGGGATAACTTATTAAGTTTTATACTCTAGTACTAATTAGGCATTAAGGATACGTAAGAATGCGACATTTGTTTCAAGGAGGAAAGTCTAAGGGTCTTAGCCTCAACTATATTATAATTGGAAAGGAAATAGTTTAAGCATATAATTAGGGCTTGAAGGGCTTTAATATATAGGTAGAAGGTCGATATTGTATAATTGGGTTTTATGGATTAACGTTACTCGATGTTTAAGATTTGCAACATTTTGATATTTGAGATGTGCTTGTAAATAGTAAGTTACGTTAATTTGGTACCGTAAGATAAATATTCGATTCAAGGATCTTAGGATAATATTATTATGGGGTTGAGACAATGTTTAACATTTAAGTGTATAACCGAGGATAGAAGTCGATCAGTAAATTTTGGTGCTAAGGTTTCTTAAGTCGAACTGCATAAATGCCACTGTAATAGATCGATAAACATTACGGGTATAGTATAAGAAAACTAATGTGCAATAAGTTTCGACATCCATCTCTAGTATGAGGAATTGCGAGATAGGTCAAAACTCGAGATCATAATAGAATAGAACTAAGTCGTCGGAAGTCGTTCTAAGTGGCGATTCTCAATCGAGGATTCAGTAGGCAATTTAGTTAGAATTGAGAAGACGTAAGAAATATCACTTATTTTATCAGAGTAGTGCAACAGAAGCGTGGATTATTGGGATACTAGAATTAAGAATCTAAATTATTTTGATTATCAAGGATAAGCGAATTTCGGGGACGAAATTCAATTTAAGGGGGATATATTGTAACGTTCCGAAAATTTGAAGGTTCACGTGAAAAACATGCATGCACATTATTAAATTTCTTTTGTATTTTATTTAAATTGTTTTAAAACATTAAATGCATGTTTATTTCATGAATTTGTATTTTAACTATGGTTTATTTAAAGTTTCATGCATTAAGATTTTTAGTTGCATTTAGCGCTCGAACGAGGGACGGAGACCGGAGATATTCAGGAAAAATATTTTTGTTAAATAATTATTTTTAATTACTTAATATGAGGTGTTTGAAACATGATTTTTTAAAATGGGTCTTGGTTGGGTATTTTTACCTGTCGGGTTATATTTTTAACGGGTACTCAAATTTTAGGGAATCAGAGAACTTTTTGAAGGCTTGGGCAATATTTTCAAAAACTTAACTAGACGAAATATTTTTCGGGAGTGTGTTTGAGCTTGTTGGTTTGGTTTTATCGCTTAATTAATGTTTTTTATAGCCTCTAAATCCTTTTAAAATGCAATTAGGGCCCATTAGTATACTTTATTTTAACTAATTAACACCTAAACTAAAACCTAAACCCATTCCCCTCATAGCAGCCGCCCACCCCTTATTCCAGAAGACTCTCTCACTTTTTTTTCAGCAGCAAAGAACCAGCAGCCTTCGGCCTCCTTGGATTCTTCAAGAAAGCTTCTTCCCCGCCTCTCCATTTCACATCCCACACGCGTATATTCAAGCTTTTGATCATATAAACGCTAAGGCATGTCGTTTATCTCTTTTTCTCATCATTTACACCATATATATGTTGATTTATATGTATTTGCATGTAAAACTTATTGATTTACCTTATAGCTTATTTTGTGCAAATTTTTGATACGTAATATGCATTATGTTCACTCATAACTCACGTTACTTGATATTGATGCAAGGGGCTGCCATGGCTAGGTGGTTAGAGGTTGTCCACGTCAAGGTTTATGAGGAAAAAAGGCATAGAACACTTCGAGGAACGGTTAGGCAAGGGGGCTGTTCGTTTTAGCTTTTGTGTATGCGTGTTGGATAGATCGGGAATTTTAGGAGGGCGCCGATGCATGGGGCATGCTAGGGACGTCGAGCAGGCCTTGGCGGATGTTTCGGTCCAAGAGTGTCTCGAGGTCAGCTAGAGAGGTTTGGTTCGAGGCTGGTCCTCAATGGTTAGGTCTAGGATTGATAAAATGCAAGTATGGTGCGACTAGGGTTACGACTTGAACGTGCAGAAAATTCTAGCAACCTTTTGTACTGTACCATACTTTTGAACTTACTTAAAATTTGTGGAAAATAAAAATTTTTCTTAAAATAAATAATTCTCCTTCAAAATACCTTAAAAATAAAATGATTGAAAAAATATTTGAAATGTAAAAAAACTTGCAACAAGTACTTGTTTAAAACAACATAAAGTAATTCGTTAAAATCAGAGTAAATGAGTCCTTAGGGGCTGAGGACGTCGGGTAAGTTCCTAAGCACACAAACAAGAGTCCATGGCCACTTCGAGTTCTCGGCCAAGCTGTTGATTGGCTGGGGGGCTTCGGGTTTTGGTTTGGGAAGGTTCTTAAGGGTTCCAAGGGTCTAGTAGGGTGCCCAGTCCACCTTGGTTCGAGGGTGGCTCGAGAGAAATCAAATATGGATCGGGGTGAAATTTTATGGGTCAAGTTAGGGTTTTGAAAGTTAAAATAATCGAAACACGGCTCACACGAGTCGTGGTTCACAAGTACGTATCGTTTTTATTTTTGAAACCAAGCATGCAACATATCTTTTAAATGTCCAATAATTAAACCATATTAATCCATGAACATTTAAAAATCATAACTTAACATGTAAAAATTCTTAAACATTTGAAATCATCATAATAGCATATAAAACAACATTCAGAGTACTGTCATGACGTTTACTAATTTTTAGGTGTAAAAAGACCGTTTTACCCCTGGACGTATGATTTTTTGTTTTTGACTTTTTTTTAATTTCTTTGACTCTAACATGTCCCAAATAATTATTTAAGCCTAAATTAAAATTCCCATAATTTTATTTAGCTTAAATACTAGATTTTTTAATTAATTCGTAATTAGTCGTTTTGAAGACGTTTTAATCCCGAAAAATTCTAAAATTTAATAAAAAATTCCTAAATTCACAATTTAGACTTTTTATATTATTTTAGCCCTTGTAAACCATGACTCGACCCCCGTGAGCCGTGTTTCGATTTTTTTTTGCAAATTAAAACCCTAACTTGACCTAAGTTTTTCACCCCCGAGCCACGCCTCGATTTCCTTGAGTCACCCTCGATCCAAGCTAATCCAAACCCTGACCAACATCCTCATGCACCCTAATGGACCCTTGGAACCCTTAGGAACCACCCCAAACCAAGCAAACGAATCCCCCAACCCCAACCATATGTTGGCCTAGAACTCCCATAGTGTTAGGACTCTTCTTTTTGGTGCTTAGGACCATGTACTGTGACCCAGCCCTTGAACCAGACCCATGTGCACTCACCTAGGACCCTAAGGACTTACTCAAGCCCAGCCCTTGAACCTAGGCCGAGCCCTTTCCCTTGCAAAATCTGTGCAACCTGTGCACGCTGCACAAAGGGCTCTCGGGTAGGAGTCCTTGTTGGCAAGGACTCCTCCTAGCCCACTTACTCGAGTCCTAGCATGGCTAGGACTTCACCCTGGACTCACCCACGGCCCTGGCTAGCCCTTGGTCCCAGTCAGACCGGTCCCAGCCCTGCACTCCCAAAAACCGTGAGCCTAAAAGACACAACAGTCCAATCTTTGTTCCAGCTTTCATGTTTCATGATTTACAACGTTTTTAGGGTGTTTCTAGGACTCTATATTTCATGAAACCATCCTTAATCATGTCCTAATCATGGCAGCCCCTTATACAATATAAAAACATGATTTTGGGAATAAAAAACACAAGTTTTGGCCACCTATGCATGTAGTTACGAAAATTCCATCTTGTGTACCATGTTTTCCTTTAAAAATATGCATAAGAAAATACTATGGTATGGGAGGTGTTAAAGGAAAGAAATATGTGTGCCTTTGCGTTTTGAACGCACGAATATACGTTGGCGATTGCGAAGAACGGGCCAAGACCTTGGCTTGAACTTTTTGTGGCTTGTTTGAATTTTCCACTTCAATTTGTTGTGTGTGAGCCGTGTGTTTTGAGGGGTTTTGGGAGACAAAAATAATCAGATTTGAGGTGTGTAAATTTCTGAAATTGAGGCGTGAGTTTTGTTGGGTTTGGGGTGGGATTATCATGCTAAAATACTAATTAAATCACTAATTAAGGCTTAGGCCTATTAAACATAAATTTTAGGCCCATTAGTTCTTGATTAGGATTTAATTAAAATATTAAAAATAGTTTTGTTTAAATAAGTTTGTGAATTTATTAGCCGGGTTGCCTAAAGTTCGTATTTTTGCTGAAAAACCAACACCGATAAAATTTACGTCTCGACGCATAAAATCATCTCAAAACCCCTTATTTTCAAAAACATGCAAAACCATCAACCATGTTTTAAATAATTAAAAACAATTGCTTAAAAAACAAATTTACGTTTTTCAGCCCTCGGTCTCCGCTCCTCGATCGCAACTCGAATAACCTTATAAAAATAAAAATTTTAATGCATGTAAGTAGAGAACTACTAAAATATCATATAAACATGTCACATAATCAATTAAGCAATTAAAATAAATTAATTAGCTACTTTTTATATTTCTAGATTTGCATGCAGTTGGATTACGTCGTCTTAATTTTGGACCTTACAAAAATATTTTTGCATCATTAAGTGCGAATTCTGGTNAAGTGCAGAAAAGTAGAAGCGCTGGTCCTCGTGTCATGTGCACCTCCAGTCCAGTCAAATCAGGCATCCAAGCCACCCTCAACATTATTATCATGCTCACTTGCATCAATCACACCTAGTGAGTCTAAAGACTCAACACATCATATTCTTGATAACAAATAATACGTATAAAACCACAAGCAACAGTGAGAATACTTTTACGTAAAAATAACGTTTTCATGTCATTCATAACTTCAACCATAAAAATTTTCATATCATCCTCAACATATTCATATTCATATACATATCATCATCAACATATACGTATTATTTTTTCTTTCGTTGAATTCAGATCGTTAATTGTGACTTTCGTGTTCATCTACGTCTACGTGTTGGGCGATGGATCCATCTACATATAACCACAGTACTGCGCGGCAGAGACATCAGAGACGCTCTCACCGATCAACTGAGCATTGGCCTTACGTATTAACATTTCATCGTATACATATCCGTATCCCACTACGTAATATGCATTATGTTCACTCATAACTCACGTTACTTGATATTGATGCAAGGGGCTGCCATGGCTAGGTGGTTAGAGGTTGTCCACGTCAAGGTTTATGAGGAAAAAAGGCATAGAACACTTCGAGGAACGGTTAGGCAAGGGGGCCGTTCGTTTTAGCTTTTGTGTGTGCGTGTTGGATAGATCAGGAATTTTAGGAGGGCGCCGATGCATGGGGCATGCTAGGGACGTCGAGCAGGCCTTGGTGGATGTTTCGGTCCAAGAGGGTCTCGAGGTGAGCTAGAGAGGTTTGGTTCGAGGCTGGTCCTCAATGGTTAGGTCTAGGATTGATAAAACGCAAGTATGGTGCGACTAGGGTTACGACTTGAACGTGCAGAAAATTCTAGCAACCTTTTGTACTGTACCATAGTTTTGAACTTACTTAAAATTTGCGGAAAATAAAAATTTTTCTTAAATAAATAATTCTACTTCAAAATACCTTAAAAATAAAATGCTTGAACAAAAAATTGAAATGTAAAAAAACTTGCAACAAGTACTTGTTTAAAACAACATAAAGTAATTCGTTAAAATCAGAGTAAATGAGTCTTTAGGGGCTGAGGGCGTCGGGTAAGTTCCCAAGCACACAAACAAGAGTCCATGGCCACTTCGAGTTCTCGGCCAAGCTGTTGGTTGGCTGGGGGGCTTCGGGTTTGGCTTTGGGAAGGTTCTTAAGGGTTCCAAGGGTCTAGTAGGGTGCCCAGTCCACCATGGTTCGAGGGTGGCTCGAGAGAAATCAAAGATGGATCGGGGTGAAATTTTATGGGTCAAGTTAGGGTTTTAAAGTTAAAATAATCGAAACACGGCTCACAGGGGTCGAGTCGTGGTTCACAAGTACGTATCGTTTTTATTTTTGAAACCAAGCATGCAACATATCTTATAAATGTCCAATAATTAAACCATATTAATCCATGAACATTTAAAAATTATAAATTAACATGTAAAAATTCATAAACATTTCAAATCATCATAATAGCATATAAAACAGCATTCAGAGTACTGTCATGACGTTTACTAATTTTTAGGTGCAAAAAGACCGTTTTACCCCTGGATGTATGATTTTTTGTTTTTGACTTTTTTTTAAATTTCTTTGACTTTAACATGTCCCAAAAAATTATTTAAGCCTAAATTAAAATTCCCATAATTTTATTTAGCATAAATACTAGACTTTTTAATTAATTCGTAATTAGTCGTTTTGAAGACGTTTAAATCCCGAAAAATTCTAAAATTTAATAAAAAATTCCTAAATTCACAATTTAGACTTTTTATATTATTTTAGCCCTTGTGAACCATGACTCGATCCCTGTGAGCCGTGTTTCGATTATTTTTTTGCAAATTAAAACCCTAACTTGACCTAAGTTTTTCACCCCCGAGCCACGTCTCGATTTCTATGAGTCACCCTCGATCCAAGCTAATCCAAACCCTGACCAACCCCCTCATGCACCCTAATGGACCCTTGGAACCCTTAGGAACCACCCCAAACCAAGCAAACGAATCCCCCACCCCCAACCATATGCTGGCCTAGAACTCCCATAGTGTTAGGACTCTTCTTTTTGGTGCTTAGGACCTTGTACTGTGACCCAGCCCTTGAACCAGACCCATGTGCACTCACCTAGGACCCTAAGGACTTACTCAAGCCCAGCCCTCGAACCCAGGCCGAGCCCCTTCCCATGCAAAATCTGTGCAACCTGTGCGCGCTGCACAAAGGGCTCTCGGGTAGGAGTCCTTGTTGGCAAGGACTCCACCCAGCCCACTTACTCGAGTCCTTGCATGGCTAGGACTTCACCCTGGACTCACCCACGGCCCTGGCTAGCCCTTGGTCCCAGTCAGACCGGTCCCAGCCCTGCACTCCCAAAAACCGTGAGCCTAAAAGACACAACAGTCCAATCTTTGTTCCAGCTTTCATGTTTCATGATTTACAACGTTTTTAGGGTGTTTCTAGGACTCTATATATCATGAAACCATCCTTAATCATGTCCTAATCATGACAGCCCCTTATACAATACAAAAACATGATTTTGGGAATAAAAAACACAAGTTTTGGCCACCTATGCATGTAGTTACGAAAATTCCATCTTGTGTGCCATGTTTTCTCTTAAAAATATGCATAAACAAATACTATGGTATGAGAGGTGTTAAAGGAAAGAAATATGTGTGCCTTTGCGTTTCGAACGCATGAATATACGTTGACGATTGCGAAGAACGGGCCAAGACCTTGGCTTGAACTTTTTGTGGCTTGTTTGAATTTTCCTCTTCAATTTGTTGTGTGTGAGCCGTGTGTATTGAGGGGTTTTGGGACACAAAAATAATCAGATTTGAGGCGTGTAAATTTCTGAAATTGAGGCGTGAGTTTTGTTGGGTTTGGGGTGGGATTATCATGCTAAAATACTAATTAAATCACTAATTAAGGCTTAGGCCTATTAAACATAAATTTTAGGCCCATTAGTTCTTGATTAGGATTTAATTAAAATATTAAAAATAGTTTTGTTTAAATAAGTTTGTGAATTTATTAGCCAGGTTGCCTAAAGTTCGTATTTTTGCTGAAAAACCAACATCGATAAAATTTACGTCTCGACGCATAAAATCATCTCAAAACCCCTTATTTTCAAAAACATGCAAAACCATCAACCATGTTTTAAATAATTAAAAACAATTGCTTAAAAAACAAATTTACGTTTTTCAGCCCTCGGTCTCCGCTCCTCGATCGCAACTCGAATAACCTTATAAAAATAAAAATTTTAATGCATGTAAGTAGAGAACTACTAAAATATCATATAAACATGTCACATAATCAATTAAGCAATTAAAATAAATTAATTAGCTACTTTTTATATTTCTTAGATTTGCATGCAGTTGGATTACGTCGTCTTAATTTTGGACCTTACAAAAATATTTTTGCATCATTTTTAAAATAAAACAACCAACTAGTATTTGAAAATCAAAAAAAATAACTCAACTCATAAAATCGTCCAACATTTGAAAATTCCTAAAATAGCAAAGTTTCTATAAACTAACATACTCTCTCAAATCTCTCAAAAAGCATAGATAAATAGTCGTAAAAATCTTTAACGTTAATCATAAACATAAATCGTAAGTGCAGAAAAGTAGAAGCGCTGGTCCTCGTGTCATGTGCACCTCCAGTCCAGTCAAATCAGGCATCCAAGCCACCCTCAACATTATTATCATGCTCACTTGCATCAATCACACCTAGTGAGTCTAAAGACTCAACACATCATATTCTTGATAACAAATAATACGTATAAAACCACAAGCAACAGTGAGAATACTTTTACGTAAAAATAACGTTTTCATGTCATTCATAACTTCAACCATAAAAATTTTCATATCATCCTCAACATATTCATATTCATATACATATCATCATCAACATATACGTATTATTTTTTCTTTCGTTGAATTCAGATCGTTAATTGTGACTTTCGTCTTCATCTATGTCTACGTGTTGGGCGATGGATCCATCTACATGTAACCACAGTACTGCGCGGCAGGGACATCAGATACGCTCTCACCGATCAACTGAGCCTTGGCCTTACGTATTAACATTTCATCGTATACATATTCGTATCCACAGAAATACGATCGTCGGGCTCCCACTACGTAATATGCATTATGTTCATTTATAACTCACGTTACTTGATATTGATGCAAGGGGCTGCCATGGCTAGGTGGTTAGAGGTTGTCCACGTCAAGGTTTATGAGGAAAAAAGGCATAGAACACTTCGAGGAACGGTTAGGCAAGGGGGCCATTCGTTTTAGCTTTTGTGTGTGCGTGTTGGATAGATCAGGAATTTTAGGAGGGCGCCGATGCATGAGGCATGCTAGGGACGTCGAGCAGGCCTTGGTGGATGTTTCGGTCTAAGAGGGTCTCGAGGTGAGCTAGAGAGGTTTTGTTCGAGGCTGGTCCTCAATGGTTAGGTCTAGGATTGATAAAACGCAAGTATGGTGCAACTAGAGTTACGACTTGAACGTGTAGAAAATTCTAGCAACCTTTTGTACTGTACCATACTTTTGAACTTACTTAAAATTTGCGGAAAATAAAATTTTTTTTAAATAAATAATTCTCCTTCAAAATACCTTAAAAATAAAATGCTTGAACAAATATTTGAAATGTAAAAAAAATTGCAACAAGTACTTGTTTAAAACAACATAAAGTAATTCGTTAAAATCAGAGTAAATGAGTCCTTAGGGGCTGAGGGCGTCGGGTAAGTTCCTAAGCACACAAACAAGAGTCCATGGCCACTTCGAGTTCTCGGCCAAGTTGTTGATTGGCTGGGGGGCTTCGGGTTTTTCTTTGGGAAGGTTCTTAAGGGTTCCAAGGGTCTAGTAGGGTGCCCAGTCCACCTTGGTTCGAGGGTGGCTCGAGAGAAATCAAATATGGATCGGGGTGAAATTTTATGGGTCAAGTTAGGGTTTTGAAAGTTAAAATAATCGAAACACGGCTCACACGAGTCGTGGTTCACAAGTACGTATCGTTTTTATTTTTGAAACCAAGCATGCAACATATCTTTTAAATGTCCAATAATTAAACCATATTAATCCATGAACATTTAAAAATCATAACTTAACATGTAAAAATTCATAAACATTTGAAATCATCATAATAGCATATAAAACAACATTAAGAGTACTGTCATGACGTTTACTAATTTTTAGGTGTAAAAAGACCGTTTTACCCCTGGACGTATGATTTTTTGTTTTTGACTTTTTTTTAATTTCTTTGACTCTAACATGTCCCAAATAATTATTTAAGCCTAAATTAAAATTACCATAATTTTATTTGGCTTAAATACTAGACTTTTTAATTAATTCGTAATTAGTCGTTTTGAAGACCTTTTAATCCCGAAAAATTCTAAAATTTAATAAAAATTCCTAAATTCACAATTTAGACTTTTTATATTATTTTTGCCCTTGTGAATCGTGACTCGACCCCCGTGAGCCGTGTTTCGATTATTTTTTTGCAAATTAAAACCCTAACTTGACCTAAGTTTTTCACCCCCGAGCCACGTCTCGATTTCCCCGAGTCACCCTCGATCCAAGCTAATCCAAACCCTGACCAACCCCCTCATGCACTCTAATGGACCCTTGGAACCCTTAGGAACCACCCCAAACCAAGCAAACGAATCCGCCAACCCCAACCATATGCTGGCCTAGAACTCTCATAGTGTTAGGACTCTTCTTTTTGGTGCTTAGGACCATGTACGGTGACCCAGCCCTTGAACCAGACCCATGTGCACTACCCTAGGACCCTGAGGACTTACTCAAGCCCAGCCCTCGAACCCAGGCCGAGCCCTTTCCCATGCACAATCTTTGCAACATGTGCGCGCTGCACAAAGGGCTCTCGGGTAGGAGTCCTTGTTGGCAAAGACTCCTCCTGGCCCACTTACTCGAGTCCTAGCATGGCTAGGACTTCACCCTCGACTCACCCACGGCCCTGGCTAGCCCTTGGTCCCAGTCAAACCGGTCCCAGCCTTGCACTCCCAAAAACCGTGAGCCAAAAAGACACAACAGTCCAATCATTAATGTTCCAGCTTTCATGGTTCATGATTTACAACGTTTTTAGGGTGTTTCTAGGACTCTATATTTCATGAAATTATCCTTAATCATGTCCTAATCATGGCAGCCCCTTATACAATATAAAAACATGATTTTGGGAATAAAAAACACAAGTTTTGGCCACCTATGCATGTAGTTACGAAAATTCCATCTTGTGTGCCATGTTTTCTTTTAAAAATATGCATAAACAAATACTATGGTATGATAGGTCTTAAAGGAAAGAAATATGTGTATTTTCAAAAACATGCAAAACCATCAACCATGTTTTAAATAATTAAAAACAATTACTTAAAATAAAATTTACGTTTTTCAGCCCTCGGTCTCCGCTCCTCGATCGCAACTCGAATAACCTTATAAAAATAAAAATTTTAATGCATGTAAGTAGAGAACTACTAAAATATCATATAAACATGTCACATAATCAATTAAGCAATTAAAATAAATTAATTAGCTACTTTTTATATTTCTTAGATTTGCATGCAGTTGGATTACGTCGTCTTAATTTTGGACCTTACAAAAATATTTTTGCATCATTTTTAAAATAAAACAACCAACTAGTATTTGAAAATCAAAAAAAATAACTCAACTCATAAAATCGTCCAACATTTGAAAATTCCTAAAATAGCAAAGTTTCTATAAACTAACATACTCTCTCAAATCTCTCAAAAAGCATAGATAAATAGTCGTAAAAATCTTTAACGTTAATCATAAACATAAATCGTAAGTGCAGAAAAGTAGAAGCGCTGGTCCTCGTGTCATGTGCACCTCCAGTCCAGTCAAATCAGGCATCCAAGCCACCCTCAACATTATTATCATGCTCACTTGCATCAATCACACCTAGTGAGTCTAAAGACTCAACACATCATATTCTTGATAACAAATAATACGTATAAAACCACAAGCAACAGTGAGAATACTTTTACGTAAAAATAACGTTTTCATGTCATTCATAACTTCAACCATAAAAATTTTCATATCATCTTCAACATATTCATATTCATATACATATCATCATCAACATATACGTATTCTTTTTCCTTTCGTTGAATTCAGATCGTTAATTGTGACTTTCGTCTACATCTACGTCTACGTGTTGGGCGCTGGATCCATCTACATGTAACCACAGTACTGCGCGGCAGGGACATCAGATACGCTCTCACCGATCAACTGAGCCTTGGCCTTACGTATTAACATTTCATCGTATACATATTCGTATCCACAGAAATACGATCGTCGGGCTCCCACTACGTAATATGCAATATGTTCATTTATAACTCACGTTACTTGATATTGATGCAAGGGGCTGCCATGGCTAAGTGGTTAGAGGTTGTCCACGTCAAGGTTTATGAGGAAAAAAGGCATAGAACACTTCGAGGAACGGTTAGGCAAGGGGGCCATTCGTTTTAGCTTTTGTGTGTGCGTGTTGGATAGATCAGGAATTTTAGGAGGGCGCCGATGCATGAGGCATGCTAGGGACGTCGAGCAGGCCTTGGTGGATGTTTCGGTCTAAGAGGGTCTCGAGGTGAGCTAGAGAGGTTTTGTTCGAGGCTGGTCCTCAATGGTTAGGTCTAGGATTGATAAAACGCAAGTATGGTGCAACTAGAGTTACGACTTGAACGTGTAGAAAATTCTAGCAACCTTTTGTACTGTACCATACTTTTGAACTTACTTAAAATTTGCGGAAAATAAAATTTTTTTTTAAATAAATAATTCTTCTTCAAAATACCTTAAAAATAAAATGCTTGAACAAATATTTGAAATGTAAAAAAAATTGCAACAAGTACTTGTTTAAAACAACATAAAGTAATTCGTTAAAATCAGAGTAAATGAGTCCTTAGGGANGGGGTGAAATTTTATGGGTCAAGTTAGGGTTTTAAAGTTAAAATAATCGAAACACGGCTCACAGGGGTCGAGTCGTGGTTCACAAGTACGTATCGTTTTTATTTTTGAAACCAAGCATGCAACATATCTTTTAAATGTCCAATAATTAAACCATATTAATCCATGAACATTTAAAAATCATAACTTAACATGTAAAAATTCATAAACATTTGAAATCATCATAATAGCATATAAAACAACATTCAGAGTACTGTCATGACGTTTACTAATTTTTAGGTGTAAAAAGACCGTTTTACCCCTGGACGTATGATTTTTTGTTTTTGACTTTTTTTTAATTTCTTTGACTCTAACATATCCCAAATAATTATTTAAGCCTAAATTAAAATTACCATAATTTTATTTGGCTTAAATACTAGACTTTTTAATTAATTCGTAATTAGTCGTTTTGAAGACGTTTTAATCCCGAAAAATTCTAAAATTTAATAAAAATTCCTAAATTCACAATTTAGACTTTTTATATTATTTTTGCCCTTGTGAACCATGACTCGAGCCCCGTGAGCCGTGTTTCGATTTTTTTTTTGCAAATTAAAACCCTAACTTGACCTAAGTTTTTCACCCCCGAGCCACGTCTCGATTTCCCCGAGTCACCCTCAATCCAAGCTAATCCAAACCATGATCAACCCCCTCATGCACCATAATGGACCCTTGGAACCCTTAGGAACCACCCCAAACCAAGCAAACGAATCCCCCAACCCCAACCATATGCTGGCCTAGAACTCCTATAGTGTTAGGACTCTTCTTTTTGGTGCTTAGCACCATGTACTGTGACCCAGCCCTTGAACCAGACCCATGTGCACTCACATAGGACACTAAGGACTTACTCAAGCCCAGCCCTCGAACCCAGGCCGAGCCCTTTCCCATGCACAATCTGTGCAACCTGTGCGCGCTGCACATAGGGCTCTCGGGTAAGAGTCCTTGTTGGCAAGGACTCCACCCAGCCCACTTACTCGAGTCCTAGCAGGCTAGGACTTCACCCTGGACTCACCCAGGGCCCTGGCTAGCCCTTGGTCCCAGTCAAACCGGTCCCAGCCCTGCACTCCCAAAAACCGTGAGCCAAAAAGACACAACAGTCCAATCATTAATGTTCCAGCTTTCATGGTTCATGATTTACAACGTTTTTAGGGTGTTTCTAGGACTCTATATTTCATGAAACCATCCTTAATCATGTCCTAATTATGGCGGCCCCTTATACAATATAAAAACATGATTTTGGAAATAAAAAACACAAGTTTTGGCCACCTATGCATGTAGTTACGAAAATTCCATCTTGTGTGCCATGTTTTCCTTTAAAAATATGCATAAACAAATACTATGGTATGATAGGTGTTAAAGGAAAGAAATATGTGTGTCTTTGCATTTTGAACGCACGAATATACGTTGACGATTGCGAAGAACGGGCCAAGATCTTGGCTTGAACTTTTTGTGGCTTGTTCGAATTTTCCTCTTCAATTTGTTGTGTTTGAGCCGTGTGTTTTGAGGGGGTTTGGGAGACAAAAATAATCAGATTTGAGGCGTGTAAATTTCTGAAATTGAGGCGTGAGTTTTGTTGGGTTTGGGGTGGGATTATCATGCTAAAATACTAATTAAATCACTAATTAAGGCTTAGGCCTATTAAACATAAATTTTAGGCCCATTAGTTCTTGATTAGGATTTAATTAAAATATTAAAAATAGTTTTGTTTAAATAAGTTTTTGAATTTATCAGCCGGGTTGCCTAAAGTTCGTATTTTTGTTGAAAAACCAACACCGATAAAATTTACGTCTCGGCGCATAAAATCCCCTCAAAACCCCTTATTTTCAAAACCATGCAAAACCATCAACCATGTTAATATTTAAAAACAATTATTTAAAAAAAAAATTTACGTTTTTCAGTCATCGGTCTCCACTCCTCGATCGCAACTCGAATAACCTTATAAAAATAAAAATTTTAATGCATGTAAGTAGAGAACTACTAAAATATCATATAAACATGTCACATAATCAATTAAGCAATTAAAATAAATTAATTAGCTACTTTTTATATTTCATAGATTTGCATGCAGTTGGATTACGTCGTCTTAATTTTGGACCTTACAAAAATATTTTTGCATCATTTTTAAAATAAAACAACCAACTAGTATTTGAAAATCAAAAAAAATAACTCAACTCATAAAATCGTCCAACATTTGAAAATTCCTAAAATAGCAAAGTTGCTATAAACTAACAACCTCTCGAAAATCTTTCAAAAAGCATAGATAAATAGTCGTAAAAATCTTTAACGTTAATCATAAACATAAATCGTAAGTGCAGAAAAGTAGAAACGCTGGTCCTCGTGTCATGTGTACCTCCAGTCCAGTCAAATCAGGCATCCAAGCCTCTCTCAACATTATTATCATTCTCACTTACATCAATCACACCTAGTGAGTTTAAAGACTCAACACATCATATTCTTGATAACAAATAATACGTATAAAACCACAAGCAACAGTGAGAATACTTTTACGTAAAAATAACGTTTTCATGTCATTCATAACTTCAACCATAAAAATTTTCATATCATCCTCAACATATTCATATTCATATACATATCATCATCAACATATACGTATTATTTTTCCTTTCGTTGAATTCAGATCGTTAATTGTGACTTTCGTGTTCATCTACGTCTACGTGTTGGGCGTTGGATCCATCTACATGTAACCACAGTACTGCGCGGCAGGGACATCAGAGACGCTCTCACAGATCAACTGAGCCTTGGCCTTACGTATTAACATTTCATCGTATACATATTTGTATCCACAGAAATACGATCGTCGGGCTCCCACTGGGACCGTCACTTTCACGATATCTCCAACATATCCTCGTATTAGTCACAATTACTTCACTTCCATCAACGTTTCATATTCTCATAATTTTATAAAACATGCACATAACTTTTTTCTTTTAAACCAAGTATGCAACATATCTTTTAAATGTCCACGTTAAATCATAAAATATATAATCATTTTAAAAATAACATTATAACATATACATATCTATGAATATTGAAAATAATCATATTAACATATAAAACAGCAATCAGAGCACTGTAATGACGTTTACTAATTTCTAAGTGTAAAATGACCGTTTTACCCTTGGACGTAAAATTCTTTGAATTTGACTTTTTTCTTAATTTCTTTGACTCTAACATATCCCAAATAATTATTTAAGCTTAAATTAAATTTTCCAAATTTTTTAGCTTAAATACTAGGCTTTTTAATTAATTCGTAATTAGTTGTTTTGAAGGCGTTTTAATCCTGAAAAATTTCAAACATTAATATAAAATTCCTAAATTCAAAAGTTAGACTTTTTATATTATTTTAGCCCTAGTGAACCATGACTCGACACCCGTAAGCCGTGTTACGAATTTATTTCCGAGAAGAAAACCCTAGGACCATTCGAACAAGCCCCCTTGAGCCATTTTGATTTTTCATCGAGCCAAGCTCGAGCCACCCCGAGCCAGCCCCTTCCTAGAACTTTTATGGACCCTACTAGACCGACATGAACCTGACCCTAGTCCCAACCGCGAGCCACAACTCCTGCTGCAAGCTCTAGGCCGAGACTCCCTTAGACATAGGACTCTTGTGTACACGCCTAGGACCTAGCCAACCCAACCAGCCGTAAACCAGCCCCTCGTGCACCTTCCTAGGACACTAAGGACTCACCCTAGCACAGACCTAAGCCACCAGGCCGAGCCACCTACCATGCACAAGCCGCGCAGCCCTGCGCATCTCTCCTTGGAGCTCTCGTGTGGGAGCCCTAGCTTGCTAAGACTCCTCCCAGCCCTCTCGAATCAAGCCCTAGCGTGGCTAGAGCTCTTCCCTCGACTCAACCAAACCTTGGCCATGCCCTGGCCTCAAGCCGTGACCAAGCCAGCCACCAATCCATGAAAGCCGAACCCTATGACCGACCTATACCAGCGTTTGGTTCCAGCTTTTGTCATGTGTGTGTACAGCGTGAGTGGTGTGTCTTAAGACTCTTTAAAACATGTAGAAACCACCCTTAAACCTTTCCTAATCATGGCAGCCCCTTAGGATCATGTTAAACATAATTTAGGATCAACACACATGATTTAAAAACCATCCTTGATGCAGAAACGAAAATATAACCAAGTGTCCCATAGTTTTCATGCAAAACATGTTCAAGAAATTACTAAGGTGTGATAGATGAGTAGAAGGAAAGAAAATGGCATGCCTTTCCATTTTAAACGCACGAATATTCGTTGGTGATTCGAAGAACTTTGACGTAGGAGACTAGGCTGGATTTTCTCTTCAAAAAACGAAGCTTCACCCTTGGAAAATCACGTGTGTGTTGTGTTTTAGGGAGAGGGGAGAGTTTTGAGTTGTTGGGGGGGAGGGGCCGAGAGTTTAAGTGAGGTTTAGGGTGGTTTTTAGCTTATAAATATTAAATTAAACCACTAATAAGGCTTAGGCCCAATAAGGTGGTTATTTAGGCCCATGAGTGATCAATTAAAATATTAAAAATTATTTTGTTGAATAAAGCTTGTGATTTTATTAGCCAGGTGGTCAAAACGTTCGTATTTTTGTTGAAAAACCAACGTCGATAAAATTTACATCACGACGTATAAATTCATTTTTCATTTTTCAGCCCTCGGTCTCCGTTCCTCGATGGCAACTCGAATAATCCTTAAAAATAAAGTTTTTTGCATAATGGCAACAAAATTCTATTTAACATTTAATCATGCATGTCACACATAATTTAGCAATTAAATTCTTTTAATTACTCATTTTTCATATTTCCTAGATTTTCATGCATTTGAATTACGTCGTGTTAATTTTGGACCTTGCAATTCCTCCCCCCTCCCCCCATAAATAAAATTTTGTCCTCGAAATTAGAACTTACTGATTAGATCTGGATAGCGACTCTTCAAGTCCCTCTCGGTTTCCCAAGTAGCTCCTTCTTTCGAGTGATTCAACCACTTGACCTTGACCATTGGAATAACTTTGTTTCGAAGTCTTCTTTCTTGTCTTGCCAATATTTGGACAGGTCTTTTTTCATATGTTATATTTGGAGTCAATTGTAGAGGTTCATAATTTAGCGCCTGTGATGGATTCGACATGTACTTTCGCAGCATCGAAATATGGAACACATTGTGTACTCCAGAATGCATCGGTGGCAATGCCACTCTATAAGCTAATGTCCCAATCCTCTTCAAAATCTCAAACGGACCAATAAATCTTGGACTAAGCTTGCCTTTCTTACCGAAACGCATAACACCTTTCATAGGTGCTATTTTCACAAATACATGGTCTCCCAATGCAAACTCTAAATCTCTTCGTCTCTGGTCCGCATAACTCTTTTGTCGACTTCGTGCAGTGTTCATTCTTTCACGAATTTTGACTACAAGCTCGGCAGTCTCTTCGATCACATCCGAACCAATCTCTCTTTTTTAACCAACCTCGTCCCAATGAATAGGTGATCTATATTTTCTTCCATAAAGTGCCTCAAACAGAGCCACCCCGATAGATGATTGGAAGCTATTATTGTAGTTGAACTCCAAAAGAGGTAATCTCGGTACCCAACTGCTCGCAGTAGATCTTCTAAAATTTGTATAACTCTTTCGGACTGACAATCGGTTTGAGGATGGAATGATGTACTGAATAATAATTTTGTACCCCATCGCTGCATTCAGACTCTTCCAAAAAAATGATGTAAATCTCGGATCTCTGTCAGAAACAATGGATACAGGGATCCCATGCAGACGAACTATCTCTCGAATATATAATTCTGCATACTGAATCATGGTGAAGGTCCTCTTGATAGGTAGAAAATGTGTTGATTTTGTAAGACGATCGACTATCGCCCATATGGCATTGAATCCCTTAATAGTCTTCGGCAATCCCACAAAAAAGTACATCGTAATATTTTCTCATGCCCACTCGGGAATAGGAAGTGGCTTAAGCTTTCCCGCTGGCCTCTGATGTTCTGCTTTAACTTGCTGACAAGTCAAACACTGGGATACAAACCTCAGAATGTCTCTCTTCATGCCTGGCCAAAAATATAACAACTGCAAATTTTTGTACATTTTCGTGCTTCTCGGATGAATGCAATATGGTGTGTCATGAGCTTCCTTCATAATGAGATCTCTCAAAGAATCGTTACTAAGAACCCATAAACGATCTCGATAACGAACTATACCATCCACCTCAGAATATAACCTTCGGCCCTTGGCTTCATCTCTAGCTCTCCATTTCTGTAATTGCTCATCAGCAGACTATCCATCACGAATTCTATCTTTCAAAATTGACTGTACTGATAAGGTGGCAAGATTAGGGGCCTCGCCCCTAGCATAAATTGTAAGCCCAAACCGCTGTATCTCGGACTGCAACGGTCTTTGAAGTGATAGGAGTAATAACTGCTGCTTTTCTACTCAATGTGTCTACCACAACATTAGGTTTCCCCAAATGATAGCTAATCTCACAGTCGTAGTCCTTTATTAATTCAAGCCATCTACGTTGTCTCATGTTCAATTTTTTTTGGGTAAAGAAATACTTCAAACTTTTATGATCGGTAAAAATCTTGCACTTCTCCCCATACAAGTAATGTCTCCATATCTTCAATGCAAAAACTACTGCTGCAAGCTCAAGATCATGAGTAGGGTAGTTTTTCTCATGAATTTTCAACTTTCTCGACGCATAGACTCTAACAAGATCATTTTGCATTAGAACTGCACCCAAACCAAGTTTAGAAGCGTCAGTGTATAGAACATACTCTCATTGCCTTGATGGCATAGATAACACTGGTGTTGAAATCAATGCTTGCTTTAACTTATCTAAACTGCCTTGACAATCGGGTTTATATACAAACTTTGCATTCTTCTTTGTCAAGGTGGTCATAGGTACCGCTATTGATGAGAATCCCTGAATAAACTTGCGATAATAGCCGGCTAGTCTCAAGAAACTGCGAATCTCGGTAACACTCTTCGGTACTGGCCACTCTTTTACTGCCTCAACTTTACTCGGATCAACTTCAACGCCATCACTAGAAATGATGTGGCCTAAGAATGCCACTCGATCAAGTCAAAACTCGCACTTGTTGAATTTTGAATAAAGCTTTCTGTCTTGCAGTACTTTCAGTGTTATCCTCAAATGACGACTATGCTCCTCTTTATTCTTCGAATTGATCAAAATATCATCAATGAAGACAATAATAAACTGTTCAAGATACGACTGAAATACGCGATTCATGAGATCCATGAAGATCGCTGGCACATTGGTCAACCCAAATGCATGACCATAAACTTGTAGTGCCCATATCTAGTATGAAATGTTGTCTTGTGAACATCCGACTCTTTCAATTTCAGCTGATGGTACCCAGAACGAAGATAAATCTTAGAAAATATCGATGCTCCTTGCAACTGATCAAATAAATCTTCGATTCTTGGCAGTGGATACTTATTCTTGATAGTGACCCTATTCAACTATCGATAATCAATGCAGAGTCACATGCTACCATTTTTTTTCTTCACAAATAATACCGATGCACCCCATGGAGAATAACTAGGGCGAATAAAACCCTTGTCTAGCGATTCTTGGATTTGATCTTTTAATTCTTTCATTTCAACGGGTGCTAGACGGTAAGGTGCTTTATATATAGGGACAGTGCCCGACATTAACTCAATAGAAAATTCCACCTCCCGATCGGGTGGAATGACTGAAACGTCTTCGAGAAAGACACTAGGAAAGTCTCTGAAAATATCAATATCTTCCAATTTCTGACTGATAGGAGCATGTGCGGTAGTGACACATGCTAGAAAAGCTTGACATCCACGTCTAATAAGTTTCCTCGCACACAGACAAGAGATAATGTGCGGCTTTTGCTGGTTTATCGCCGCCTCAAAAACAAAAGATTTACCACTAGACGGTCGAATAAACACTGATCGCTGACGAAAATAAATTGAAGCTCCATTTTTTGATAATCAATCCATCCCAAGTATGATATGAAATTCAGGCATAGGAAGCACAATAAGATCTGCCTGAACTACATCTTTGAATAAACGAAGCTCCTGATTTTTGGAAATTTTAGACGTGAGCATTTAATCACCGGAAGGTATAGAAACTTTGAAACCCAAACCCATATTCTCAGGAATAACATTAAGTCTTTTGATGAAGGTTTCTGATATGAAGGAATGTGTAGCTCCTGAATTTAGCAGTGCATATGTACCTACCCCTTGAATGATAATCCTCTCTGCGGCGAAAATGACTTTTAAATATTTTCATGTTGAAGCTTAAGGATTTTCTATCATTAATTTCCCAAGGTTATGTGAAGATTAGGTGTTGAAGTTAAGCTTTTCTTGAAAAATTGCATTTTATCCCTTCAACTTTTCGAAATTTGCATTATAGTCCCCAAATTTTCGAATATTTGCAAATTAGATCCTCATATTTTCCGAAAGTTTCCAATTTAATCCCTTAAGTTTCAAATTTTACTTATTTGGTCCTTAGAATTCAGAAATTGCACTTAAGTCCCTAAGCTTTCGGTTAATTGCATTTTGGTCCTTTAGTTTATCGAAAATTTCATTTTTAGTCCTCAAAATTTCGAGAATTGCACATGGACCCCTCAATAATTTTGAAACCCCTATAAAACCCTTAGTTATGATTTTTCTTTAATTTTTGGCCATAAAATTTTTATTTGGAATTGTTAATCCTTTAAATAAAATAAGGCTTAAAAATCAATATCAATTCTATGGTTTCTAAAATCATATCTTAAATCCAACTAAGGTAGAACATTCAACCTAATTTCAACTAGGTTAAACTTTATCCCAATTCAATTTTAATAACCGATTTAACATTTCTTTCAATAAATGCAATATAAAAACGTTAAATGGCTAGGTCGCCCGTAATGAATGTCGTGTCTGCCTCCTCCTCAGCTTCTTCAGCATTCATAACATATGCTCTTCCAATAGTAGTGCATTCTTCTTCAGGCAATCAGCAACCTTATGCCATTCCTCCTTGCATACGAAGCATCTAAAAGTTCCCCACATGCACTTGCCAAAATGAAAGCGGTTGCACTCTTTGCATGGTTGCCTCTCAGCAGGCTTTGGTGCTCCGGGATTTTTTGGCTTTTGTGGTGCTTGTTTCTTGAAATATTGACCTTCAGGCTTTCGAGGCCCTTGAGGTCTAGGAAGACCCGTACACGGCTTATTATTCGGCTGATTATTATTTTGGTGTTGCTTTCTCTTGCGCTGCATCTCAAAATCGATGTCTTTCAAAGATTGTTCAGAATGAAATGCATAAATAGTAGCAGTGGCATAATCCAAATGACGCATCATCATAACATTATTCCGAATGGTAGGTCGTAGTCCATCCATGAAGTGTCTCAACTTCTCTGCAGGATCCCTTGCAATAAGGGGTACAAAGTGACAACCTATATCAAATTTCTTCACAAATTCAGCAACAGTCGAGTCTCCCTGACAAAGGCCCATAATTGAGCCCAAGTAAGAGTAGCGATGTTAACACCATACTCGGCTCCTTCCCACTATCAAGAAGCATCATCCCTAAACAGGTAAGTGGCACACCTCACACGGTCAGGATCTCCCATATTCAGATAACGAATGTGTAACTCGAGTGCACGAATCCATGACTCAACAGCAAAGGGATCGGTGGTGCCTGAAAATTCCATCAGCCCTAGCCTCCGGAAATGATCATACACATCATGTTGTGGCCTAGGTGCCTGCTACAACTGCTGCTCGAAGAAACGAGCCATCCCCTCTAAAGCACGAGTATCAGCATCTCCATTATGAGGCAGGGATGCATTCCCTTGATGTTTCACACTGTTCGTAGTTTGATTCTCAATAACAGAGGCACGTCTGGGAGGTATTTTATCTGAAAATTTTTCGAATTCTAACATAACCTTCATTTAAATCTAAGCTTTCTAATCATATTTCATGTCCTAATTCATTTAGCAATTTAAGAATGCAAAGCATATATACTCAAAAAGCTAGTAAAATGTAACGTAAACATATTATTCATGTCATCATGCAGGTAACATCATATTAAATCATATAAAACATGTAAAATTACAAATCGAGGTTTGAAGACTGATCTTTCCGACGCTGATGGTGGCACAACCCTTTACAGGACATTTGCTCTGATAAAAATTGAAGCGTCTGCTATCCGTTTTACTTAAAAAGTTCTAGAAATATTTTTTTAAAACCTACTAATGACTCGGCCGAACCGTTTAACCAAAAAATAAAATATTTTTGCACCATTTTAAAATAAAACAACCAACTTGTATTTGAAAATCAAAAGAAATAACTCAACTCCTAAAATCGTCCAACATTTGAAAATTCCTAAAATAAGAAACTTGCTATAAACGAACAACCTCTAAAAAATCATAGATAAATAGTCGTAAAAATCTTTAACGTGAATCATAAACATAAATCGTAAGTGCGAAAAAGTAGAAGCGCTGGTCCTCGGATCATGTGCACTTCCAGTCCAGTCAAATCAGGCATCCAAGCCTCCTTCAACATTATTATCATACTCACCTGCATCAATCACACCTAGTGAGTCTAAAGACTCAACACATCATATTCTTGATAACAAATAATACATATAAAACCACAAGCAACAGTGAGAATATTTTTACGTAAAAACAACGTTTTCATGTCATGCATAACTTCAACCATAAAAATTTTCATATCATCCTCAATATATTTATAAACATATCATCATCAATATATACGTATTTTTTTTCCTTTCGTTAAATTCAGATCGTTAATTGTGACTTTCGTGTTCATCTACGTCTACATGTTGGGCGATGGATCCATCTACATGTAATCATAGTACTGCGCGGCAGAGACACCAGCAACACACTCACCGGTCAACTGAGCCTTTGCCTTACGGTTTAACATATCATCGTATACATATTCATATCTACGAAAATACGATCGTCGGGCTCCCACTAGGACCGTCCCCATCACGATATCTCCAACATATCCTCGTATTAGTCACAATTACTTCACTTCCTTCAACATTTCATATTCTCATCACTTTATAAAATTTAAACATTCATATAAAGTTTTTCTTTTAAACCAAGCATGCAACATGTCTTTTAAATGTCCACGTTAAATCATAAAATCTATAATCATTTTAAATATAACATTTTAGCATATACATATCCATGAACATTTAAAATAATCAAATTAACATATAAAACAGCAATCAGAGCACTGCCATGACGTTTACAAATTTTTAGGTGTAAAATGATCGTTTTACCCATTGACGTAAAATTCTACGAATTTGACTTTTTTCTTAATTTATTTGACTCTAACATATCCCAAATAATTATTTAAGCTTAAATTAAATTTCCCAAAATTTTATTTAGCTTAAATGCTAGTTTTTTTAATCAATTCGTAATTAGTTGTTTTGAAGGCGATCTAATCCCGAAAAATTTCAAACTTTAATATAAAATTCCTAATTCAAAACTTAGACTTTTTACATTATTTTTACCCTTGTGAACCAGGACTCGACACCCGTGATCCGTGTTACGAATTTATTTCCAAGAAGAAAACCCTAGGACCATTCGAACAAGCCCCCTTGAGCCAATTTGATTTTTCATCGAGCCAAGCTCGAGCCACCGCAAGCCAGCCCCTTCCTAGATCTTTTATGGACCCTACTGGACCGACATGAACCCATGAACCAGACCCTAGCCCCAACCGCGGGCCACAACTCATGCTGCAAGCTCTCGGCCGAGACTCACTTAGACATAGGACTCTTGTGTACACGCCTAGGACCTAGCCAACCCAACCAGCCCTAAAATAGCCCCTCGTGCACTTTCCTAGGACGCTAAGGACTCACCCTAACCCAGCCCTAAGCCCCCAGGCCGAGCCACCTACACTGAACAAGCCGCGCAGCCCTACACGTCTCTCCTTGGAGCTCTCGGTGGGAGTCCTTGCTTGCTAGGACTCCTCGCAGCCCTCTCGACACGCTAGGGCTCTTACCTAGACTCAACCCAACCCTGGCTGAGCCCTGGTGTAGAGGCCTCTAAATACGTACTTGAAAATTTGCGGAAAATTTAAACATTTTCTTCTTAAAAGATTTAAATGCCTCATACATAAATAAATAACTGATAAAAGTTTAATCATTCAAAATAACGTCGGAAGTAATTGTTTGTTTGCTGAATAAAAATAAAAAATTAATTCAACAACGATGTAAATGTTTGAGCAAAAATAGTAAATGCTAAAAATGAGGTCCACGGGTTCCACTACTGCCGACCCAAGCTAGCTCACTGGTCTCCGCCCTCGGCCTTGACATCATCTTTACCTACAACAATCAAGTCTAGTGAGTCTAAAGACTCAGCATGCATATATCGTAAATAAAAAGTAATAGATAATAATAAAATTTCATGCGAAGGGAAAATATCATGACATGAGGAATTATAGTATTTGCATAACTGAACTGTAAATATCTTATCATGGATAATTATAAATACGTGCATAACTGAACTGAAAATCATAAGTGGACTGTTAGACCAATAGAGCTCTGTAATAAAATAGCCTGGATGATAATTTTGTTGAGATTATGTTCTACGCAAGTGGCCCCATGAACTGCACTGAACTGAACTGACCGGTAACTGACGACCGGGACCGGTAACTGACGACCGGGTGAAATACTAATCGTCTGATCAGACTAATGCCATATTATACTGGGTGGTACAAAACTGAACTGACCGGTAACTGGCGACCGGGTGAAGTAATAATCCCACAATAGTACAATGGCCACAAGCAATATCACATAAATCTCAAAAATGAAAATTTCTATTTTTATGCACGTAATATAATTAAATAACGTAATTAAATGTCCTATATTAATTTTACCAAATGGGTTGGATCATTCCCAGGCTCGCTGCGAATTAAATCTAACATGAAAAATATGCAATTGATTTTTCTTGACCAAACTTTGTAATTGAATCCAAAAACGAGAAAATTACGCCCACTTTCTTTGTATTTAATCATGACTCCGAGCCAACCCGAACCAACACCGAACCAACGTTTAGTCATGATTAAAATACTCTTAAAAATGATGAAATAATGCTCCTAAATTTACAGTACTCGAAATTTAGTGATAGGAGGCCAAAAACGTGGAACGCTCTTTCGAGAGTCACTTTGGCACATTGCACCGTAAATTCTTGTACGACCTCTAAAATGATCCGAATCACAAACGGCCAAAAACATGACCTTTCTAACTTGGTGAGGCACTGTCCAGTCCAAGTCCATAGGCTAAAAGCAAACCAAGTACTCGAAACACACCTCTGAACCACAGCACAACTTTCTGTCACAAAAATACAGCAGCTGTGTTAGCGTTTCCTTGCGTCGTTGGTGAGGCTAATGGACATTGGGGCTTGAACCACCAACCAGAGCCTCTTCCCAACATCCCAAAGTGTGGTTTGGACCATGGCTAAGCACCCTAGGAGAGCCACAATCCAAGCAACACCATAAACGTCACCTTGCTGCCACCCAAGGTCCAAGCTGCACGCGTGGGGGCACCTCGCTTGTTTGCTATCACACGCCGGATCCAATGGCTATGAGGTTAACCACGGTCTATGCTAGACATGCTAAGGTGTTGTATGAGTCATGGCTAAGGGCTAGAAGCCAACCACAACCCATCCAAACCCTCAAAACCGAAACTCAACTCATGCAGAAAAATAAAGGGATCGAGGGGCTGTTCTTGTTTTTGTTTTAAAAACTGATGCAACGATGGACCAAGCCTTGAAAGGCCGACTTGGTCACGACTTAGACATAACAAGGAGATGTTCTAACCATGGCTACAGCCCCTAGGGTAGCCAAGATCAGAAACATCACCCTTGGACAAGAAGCATGCACATCGGGACACACAAATGGCATAATGGGGAGTTGCTGTCATTTCTAAATTCCCAGCGTGTATGGGGCTTGATCGAATGGACCAATATGATTCTAATATATCCTATTACATGTCTATATGCAGCCTTGAGATCCTAGGGTCGAGCCAACCATCAAACAAACAGAAACGTAAAGCATGAAGGAAAACAGAAAATTCTGCATATGCATTTTCGAAAATGTCCCTCATGTATTTCGGTTTTCTTGCAATAAATTCATGTACGTGCTATGTTTAAAAATATCTATATGGCTTGATTGAAGAGTGAAAGAAATATAGACATGCCTTGGATTTTTGTTTTGAAATAAAACAAACGATTACGACGACGCGGCGCGGAGGAGACAGAGTGCTTTGCTTCTTGTTTTTCTCTCTTGTTTTCTCTCAAGCCTCACACGATTTTCTTGTCTAAAAATGCTCTGAAATTTTGAGAATGGTGAGGGAGAAGGTGTCTAGGAAATGAATGAGAAGTTTACTAATTAAATGGGTTGGTAGAATGGCAATGCAATTCATTCCATCCTAGGTGCTAGTGAGATATGGAATGGGGTATGATATTATTGGATTGAGGGGTGATTTAGGGGGAGTGATGGCCGATATTTTCAATCAAAAACAAGGCAAGGATATTGCTTATTTATTTATTTATTTGGAGATTAAAAGAAGGGATTATCATATCAAGAAAAAGATTAAGGAATTGAATCAAGGTGGTGAGTTGTCAATCCATATCAAATCTTCAATGAGGTGGCCGATTTTCTTGTTATTAGATGGAGGGAAAATTGCTTAAATCTTGTATTTTAAATATTTTAAAGTTTTATCTACCCATTAAGTATTTTAGTGAATTAATTAATTGGTTTAGTTTAGTAATTATTTTGCATGCATGGCTAAATATTTAAATCTTAAAGGTAAATTTACTATCATGTTAAATTATAATTTCTTAATTAAAATAAGTCTAGATTAACTTATCTCAATTGGTCACATATTTTATTTTAGGCTTTTAATTAAATTATTGGACATAAAGAATTTATTTACTACTTATCTCAAGTTAATTAAATATATCCCTAAACCTTCTTTTATTTTAAAATGACTTATTATTTATCTTAAATAAATTCTAAGAATGTTTTCTTAATATTAAATTTTATCTCAATAATCCAACTCCAGTCCGGCCTCACTTATGTAACTGAAAAGGTAGTAATTAAACTACTGCATGAAATAAATACTTTATAGAAAATAATTTAAATACTCATGAAATAAAATCATTTTATATTTAAATACTGGAATTATGCATGGCTTATACGTAATCTGATTTACGTGTTCTACAACCATTCCCCCTTAAAAGAAATTTCGTCCTCGAAATTAAAACTCACCGAATAACTCTGGGTACCGGCTCCTCATCTCTGGCTCAGACTCCCACGTATATTCCTCCTCTGAATGGTTAAGCCACTTGACTCGCTTGACCATCTTTTTCCGAAGCTTCTTTTCCTGTCTGTCTAGGATCAGCACTGGTCTCTCCTCATAAGACAGGTTCGGAGTAAGCTGCAACGGCTCAAAGTTCAGGACATGCGACGGATTTGCCATATACTTCCTATGCATAGAGACGTGGAACACATTGTGTACTCCGGCCAGATTCGACGGAAGAGCAACACGATAAGCTAGCGTCCCAACTCTGTCGAGGATCTCAAATGGTCCAATGAATCTCGGACTGAGCTTCCCTTTCTTCCCAAATCGCATGACACCCTTCATAGGTGCCACTTTCACAAAGACATGGTCGCCCACGGCGAACTATAACTCTCTCCTCCGCTGGTCCGCATAACTCTTCTGTCGACTCTGAGCAGTCCTCATCTAGTCACGGATCTGGGCTATGACATCTACAGTCTGCTGAATAATCTCTAGGCCTAACTCTGCTCTTTCTCCTACCTCATCCCAATGAACAGGAGATCTACACTTGCGACCACACAATGCTTCATACGGAGCCATTCCTATAGACGACAGAAAACTGTTGCTATAGGTGAACTCCACTAATGGCAAGTTTGACTCCCAACTCCCTGAAAAATCGATAACACATGCACGGAGAAGATCCTCCAAAATCTGAACAACTAGCTCTGACTGCCCGTCTGTCTGAGGGTGGAAAGCTTTGCTGAACAGCAACTTCGTACCCATCGTCGAATGCAAACTCTTCCAAAATGAGGAAGTGAATCTGGGGTCTCTGTCAGATACGATAGAAACTGGAATACCATGAAGTCGGACTATCTCCCAGATATACAACTCTGCATACTGAACCATGGTGAAAGTCGTCTTAGTAGGCAAGAAGTGCGTTGATTTGGTAAGACGATCAACAATCACCCAGATAGCATTAGATCCTCTGACTGACTTCGGTAAGCCGGTCACGAAATCCATGGTAACATTCTCCCACTTCCATTCGAGGATAGGGAGAGGCTTGAGCAGACCTGCTGGTCTCTGATGCTCTGCCTTCACTAACTGACAAGTCAGACACTCGGATACAAAACGTCTGATATCCTTCTTCATTATTGGCCACCAATACAATAACTGCAGGTCTTTGTACATCTTCATACTCCCTGGATGAATAGAGTACGGCGACATATGGGCCTCTGATAGAATATCTGATCGGATAGAATCACTGCTAGGATCCCATATCCTGTCTCGATATCTGACAATACTGTCACTAACTGTATACAAGACACTGCCCTTGGCCTCATCCCGCTGCTTCCACTTTGCCAACTGCTCATCTGCCGGCTGACTACTGCGAATACTGTCAATGAGAGAAGACTGGATAGTCAAGGTAGATAGACGGGGAACTATACCTTGAGGATATGCCTCCAGATCAAACCTCTGCATCTCAGACTGAAGAGGTCTCTGAATCGTCAGATGGGCCATCACTGCGACTTTCCTGCTCAATGCATCCGCGACTACATTAGCCTTACCCGGGTGGTAGCTAATGTCACAATCATAATCTATTCACAAGCTCCAACCATCGCCTCTGACGCGTATTCAGCTCTTTTTGCGTAAAGAAATACTTGAGGCTCTTATGGTCGGTAAAGATCTGGCACTTCTTTTCGTACAAATAATGCCTCCAGATCTTCAAAGCAAAAACAACGGCTGCCAACTCTAGATCATGGGTAGGGTAATTCTTCTCATGAGTCTTCAAATGACGAGAAGCATATGCTATCACCTTCCCATGCTGCTTCAATACTGCGCCAAGACCCAGCTTCGAAGCATCGGTATACAGAACAAACTCACCGGGCCCTGATGGCATGGCCAAAACTGGTGCTGAGATAAGATCTTGCTTCAAAGTATCAAAGCTCTTCTGACAATCATCACTCCACACAAATATCACATTCTTCTTGGTCAAAGCTGTAAGTGGAACTGCGATATATAAGAATCCCTGAATAAACTTCCGGTAATATCCTGCTAAGCCAAGAAAACTGCGAATCTCAGATGCATTCTGTGGTACAACCCAATCTCTGACTTCTGCAACTTTTGCTGGGTCTACTTCGATACCACTGCTAGAAACCAATGTGGCCTAAGAACGCCACCTTCTCCAACCAGAATTCGTACTTACTGAACTTTGCGAATAACTTGTGCTTCTGCAAGGTCTTCAACACTGTGGTCAGATGTCTGCCGTGATCCTCTTGATTCTTCGAGTAGACAAGAATGTCATCTATGAACACTATCACAAACTGATCGAGATACGGCTGAAATACGCGATTCATGAGATCCATGAAGATCGCTGGCGCATTCATCAAACCGAACGGCATCACAAGGAACTCGTAGTGGCCATAACGAGTCCTAAAAGCAGTCTTCGAAATATCAGTATCTTTCACCCTCAACTGGTGATAACCGGAACACAGATCAATCTTGGAGAATACCGAAGCTACCTGCACCTGGTCAAATAGATATTCAATCCTCGGAAGTGGGTATTTATTCTTCACTGTCACCCTGTTCAACTCCCGGTAATCGATGCAAAGTCTCATAGAGCCATCCTTCTTCTTCACAAACAAGACTGGTGCGCCCCATGGAGAAAAACTAGGGTGAATGAACTCTTTGTCAAGAAGTTCATGAATCTGCTTCTTAAGCTCTGCCATCTCTGTCGGTGCTAGTCGGTACGGTGCTTTTGAGATAGGAACCGTACCTGGCATAAGCTCAATGGAAAACTCCACCTCTCGCTCAGGTGGCATACCAGAGACGTCTTCCGGAAAAACGTCTAGAAAATCTCTGACAACTGGGACGTCTGAGGCTAACTGACTGGGTGCCTCGGGAACATATATAAAAGTTGCTAAAAACGCTCGACACCCTCTATGCATGAGCTTCCTAGCCTGGACATAAGGAATAATGCGCGGTAAGGGAAAGTACCTGTCCGGCTCAAATAAGAACTGTGTCATCCCAGGCAGTCGGACTAGAACAGATCTCCGCTGGAAGTCTATCAACACTCTGTTCCACAATAGCCAATCCATGCCAAATATGATGTCGAACTCTGGCATCGGCAAGACAATCAGATCCGCATAAACACTGTTGCCATGAAGCTCCAGATCTATGTCTCGGATCACATTGGTGGATGTCATCTCCTCTCCCGAAGGCTGTAAAGGCCTAATAATCCGTATTTGAAAATTTGCGGAAAAATTAAAAAATTTTCTTTTAAACTAAATAAAATATCCTGTTCATAGATAAAAGATTAAATAAAGTATAATGTTTAAAATAGCAGCGGAAGAATTTAGTTTGCAAAATAACTGTTCAAATTTTATCCAACAGTAAATAAAAATGTTTGAGCGATAACAATAATAAATGCTGAAAAGTGAGGTCCTCGGGTCCCACTACTCCCGACTCGAGCTGGCTCACTGATCCCCGCCCTCGGTCCCGGCATCATCAGTACCTACAACAATCAAGTCTAGTGAGCCTAAAGACTCAGCATGCATATATCGTAAATAACAAGTAAATAAATAATAAAATCGCATGCAAGTAAAAATTTCCTGTACTGAGGTGTAACGTAAAATATCATTTCATTGG
>NC_133323.1:11041875-11043018 GCF_012295235.1 Primulina huaijiensis | reverse complement strand
CAAACTCTTTTAAAAGACAAATTACTACTTTTTCTCAAAAACAAGCAGAAACATTTTATCAATGTTGGGATAGATATAAAGAATTACTTAATACATGCCCACATCATGGTTTTGAAACATGGAGAATAGGTTCTCACTTTTATGAAGGTCTAATACCTAAAGATAGGCAAATGATAGAATTCATGTGTAATGGAACTTTTGAAGATAAAAGCCCAAATGAAGCTATGGAGTATTTGGATTCATTAGCAGAAAATGCGCAAAATTGGGATAATATAGGCACAATAGAACCACCAACAACTAAAATCAATAATTCAACAAATGGGGGTGGTATCTATAATCTTAAAGATGATATGGATATTCAAGCTAAACTTGCATCTTTAGCAAGAAAAATTGAGTCATTAGAATGAAAAAGAGTGGTCAATTAAAAAGTATTCAAGAAATTGTTTGTCATATATGTGATACACATGATCATGCTACAAAGATTGTCCAACATTACCTTCATTTAAAGAATGTCTCCATGAACAAGCAAATTATGTTAACAATTATAAAAAACCAATACTAGATCCTTTTTCAACATCATTTTATTCCGGATGGAAAAATCATCCTAATTTTAGTTGGAGGAATGATAATAATGCACAACCCTCACAACAATATTTTCAAAATAACCAAAATCATCAAGGTTATATTCCTTATGTTACACCTCAAAGAAAAAACTTTGAAGATGTAATTCATGCATTTATCCAAAAGCAAGAATCTATCAATAATCAAAACAGTCAATCTATGACTGATTTGAAAGAAACTCTTGCAAAATTTGCATCTGCACTTAATATTCATGAAAAAGGAAAATTTCCATCTCAACCTCAACCTAATCCTAAAAATCAAAATCAAGAATTAAAAAATGAAAAAATTGATCAAATAAAATCTGTTATTACCCTTAGAAGTGGTAAAATAGTTAATGATCCATATAGTAATGAAAACAAGGATCATTTAAAATCAAAGAGTAAGGATGATAATCCTGATACTTTTGAGAATGATGATACCTTAAATTCTAAAAATAATATGTTGAATGATAAATCATCTGAAATAGTAAATGAATCAAATAAACCTCCACCATTTCCTCATGCATTAACAAATCATAAAAAA
>NC_133323.1:11034933-11035564 GCF_012295235.1 Primulina huaijiensis | reverse complement strand
TATATATATATAAATCGGTATATGAGTTTGTTTTTAAAATGAATATGTTTGTATATTTGAATATATAAAAGAAATAAATAATCTAGGTTGTGATTTTCCGATAAATTTTATTACTAAGGGACTAGTAATAAGATAGTGTGGGGGTGTGATGAAACTTAAAATTAATAATTTATTATATGTTAAAACTTATATTTTAAAATTTAAGTTTCATTAAAATTATAAAATTATGTTATTTTAGTATTATGTGTTTATATTTAAATGTCTTACTAAATATGTTTTATTTTCAGGTTTTCTACATGTTGGTAAAATAATGATAACTCAAGCTAGAAAATTCAAATGGAGGTGATTCAAATATTTTTGAAATCCTTGAGAAATTATCTACAACATTGCAGAAGACATAATTGCCTAAAAAGTTGGTTAAGATGATCAAATTGTGAAAATATCAAAAGAAGGACAAATTTACTTTCACCATGACCAGCATATAGTAAAAAAATCATAACTATTTCAATATTTAACCAAATTCGATGATTAAAGTCGTGGAACAAAGCATTGAAAGAAGTGGCATGGAATTGAAGTTGGAGGAGACAAAGACTACTATTACAACTACATTGCATTAATAGAATTTTTGACC
>NC_133323.1:10981722-11033986 GCF_012295235.1 Primulina huaijiensis | reverse complement strand
CGGTTGTTCTAAATGAAATATAATGATTTAATTTAACATTTATTTTATGCAGTTATATATTTATATAGTTATATATATAATCATAGGTACCATATATAAAATATTGGTGAATTCGGTATTTTCTATAGTGGAAACTATATTATATTAGGTGTGTGTTTAAATATTTTTATTTTCTTGGAACCATTATTTATGGTGGTTTCCTTTGTTTTACTTTTAGTTAAACAATATTTCATAAATCAAGAATAAATCCTCGAGCCTTGACAAAATTTATAATTTGTAAACTTCGTTCTTGCATTTGATAATCTATAAATTAATAAATTTAAACCTAAAATAACCTCTCTGTGGATCGATCTCGTACTTACGAAATATATTACTTGCAGACAACCTACACTTGGGTGAATTATAATTTAAGTAGTAGCAACGTAAAATTTCCCATTTTTGACATTTTCATAATTTCATTGTCTCTAACATGTCCCAAATAATTATTTAAGCTTACATGAATTTTCTCGTATTTTTATTTGGCTTAAATCGATGACTTTTAAATTAAATTTTAAATAAGACGTATTACTGCGTTTTAATACCGAATTAAACTAAACCTTAATATAAAATTCCAAAATTAAAAAATTACACTTTTAATAGTTATTTGAACTTAAATAAAATTTTCCATAATTTTATAACGCATAAACTGGGCGTTTCAATTAATTCGTTAATTAGCGTTTCATGCGGCGATTAAATCCAGGATAAATTCAAATCTCGTTATTTTGATTCCAAATTTTAAATATAGCATTTTTATTATTTATTCTACCTTTCCAAGTCATGAGCCACACCTGTGGACCCATGGATTCATTTTTAGTTCTTTAATTTTTGTTTTTGACACATAGACGAACACACCGAGCCATCTCCCAAAATACTCGAGCCATGCCCAAGCCACCTCAAGCCAAACCTGAGCCAACCTATCTAGGAACCCTCTTGGAAAAACATAGCCTGTAAAACTAGACCTGGCCCGCCCAAAATACTTCTGAAACTTGACCCGACATTCTGCTTGTGTGTGTGTGTTAGTATACTAGGTGTATTAGGTTTCCTTCTCCACTAGGACACCTCCAACCCTTGACCACTTGACCCTTCATGACACTAACCTTCCCTAGACCATGCCCAGACCAAGCCATCCCCAAAAATCTAGCAGCGAAGCTCCTGAACCAGTGGCAGCAACCATCGCGCTCCCTTCCTGCCACAACTCACGTTTTTGCTGCTAGGGCCCCAACCACCGAGCCAACCCTTGAACAATTTCCTCAAGCACCTCCTAGGACCCTAAGGATCTAACCTAGCCCAGCCCATAGCCCCTTGGCCGAGCCTTCCTCCCTGCACAAGCAGCAACACCCTGGGCATGATTTCCCTTGGGCTCTCGGATGGAGTCCTTGTTGGCAAGGACTCCTCCCAGCCCCTGATTTGTGAGTCCTACCGTGGCTAGGACTCTTTCCTTGACCCCTCACGGATCCTAGCCAAGCTCTGGTCCAGCCCCAGCCAAGCCAGGCCACAAACCTCCCATCACCCGAGCCCCTTGAACACATGACAGGAAGGTGATGCCAACTTGTTGTTCTAATCATGTTTGCAGTGTTTTGGGGATACTTTGGGGTTCTAAACTCATGAAAAACAATACTTGATCCTAACCTATATCATGGCAGCCCCTTTAGATCATATTAAACATGAATTGAAAACAAAATTGAGGCTTAAAAAAATCCATGCTCATGAAAAACGAATATAAATAACATGTCCCATGTTTTTCATAAAAATTCATGCATAAAAACATAGTATGGTGTGTTGATGTTTTGAAGGGAACAATTATGCGTGCCTTTGCGTTTTAAACGCACGATTTTACGTTGACAAATCGAAAAACGACGACGAACGATCATGGCTTGAAGTTTCTTGAAGAACCTTGATGCTTTTCCTTTGACATTTTGAAAATTTCTCTTGAATTTGCTTGTGTGTGCCGTGACTTTGAATGAGAGATTTGTGTTTGAAAATTGGTGGGGTGTGGGGCGTGACATAAAATAGATTAAGGGGTAGGTTTAGGCTTATTTAAAAGTAATTAAACTACTAACCATGTATTAAGCCCATTAAAAAAGTTAGCTCGAAACTCAAAATTTGATAGCAAAAAAATTCGTAAAATATTAAAATAGTCCCTTAGAATTTTTATTTTTGCACTTAGGTCCTCAAATTATTGGTTATTACAATTAGGTCCTTAAAATTCTCAATTCATGCAATTCAATCCTTAAATTCAACTAGGTAGTGCATGCATCCTAAATAAATTCTATGTTTTTTTATACTTCTAAAGATCGTCGTAGTCTTCGAATTATTATTCCTTATATGAAATACTCAAAAATTAACTCAACTAGCAACCACGAACCATCAGTAATTTTTTAGAAAATCTACAAGTCTCAAAAGCATTCATAATCCTCATGACTAACTTATGGTCCAAAGAGTAGAACATCGGTACTTATTAACCAAAAAATTCAATACAGTCAAATCATTTTCAACATTTCCTAACGTCCAAAAACCAAATTCTTACCAATGTCCAATTCCAACACAAAGCCAGCATGCAGGAAAATCATATAATTTCTCATTTCATGTCGTAAGATGCATAAAAATTTTAAAGCATCTAATCTCAAAACATGACGACAAATAAACATGTACCATAAAACGTGTATTATGTAAACATGCAGGTGATATCATACAACTTTCAAAACATTTAAAACTTTTAAACTTACAGACTTGAGGCTTGAAGAATGAGCTGCAGAAGCTGGCGGTGGCACAACCCTATACAGGACCCTTGCTTTGATACCGACTGTAACGTCTGCTCATTTTAAAATTCTACTGAACATATTTTTATTTTTTTAAAATACAATTACCGAAACCATGCTTGCATAAATACAAAAATTTGAAATGTTGTGAAATCATCCCACAGTTGAATAAAATAGCTACTGTAAAAATTATGCAAAGGGCAATAAACTTAAACAATTTACCGTTTAAAAATATAAAACGTCAAGCATATAAAAACTTGTCAAAACCCTCAACAAAATAAAATCATCAACCATTTAAAAAGTTTTTTAAATGCGTTCCCATAAAATCATATATTTGCGGAAAAGTACAAGGTCCTCGGGTTCTCGTGCGTACAACCAACTCCACCCGTTCAGTCATCATCACCTTCAGTCTCCTGATCAAAATGATCACCTGCATTATTCACACCAAGTGAGTCTAAAGACTCATCACACATGTACCGGAATAACATGTATATATACATAGCATACAACAGTGAAAATATATTGTAATCAACATACCTTTCATGAACTTAAAAAGCGCAAATGTAAACGTGCAATATGAAATCATCACATGACAAAACAGTTCATCGTATCATCATTTACTTATGCATTTGCTTTAATTGAATTCAATTCATTAGTTATGACTTTCGTATCATCATTCCTCATTATATGATGTATCCATCTACACAGAACCGTGGTACCCGACGTGTAATTCCCGGTTATTCGTACAAATGATAATAATGCGTTTATGTCATTTGTTATGTAGTTATTAGCTCATTATGTTTTACATGTTGATTGGGGTATCAATATTGAGATTGAATATTATTTCTAGATTGTCAATAGAGTATTAAAAATGAATATGTGTCTAAATAGTGATACTAAGATGTGTAGGTAAAAGTAGTGTAATGAAGTTGGTAGGAAATGAGATGAAAATATGGCAGTTTTTACGGGTTTTAGCATAGTGATTTGAATAATGTGAGGCCACAACCATTAGAAATCTAAGATATAATGCTACAAATTTCATGTTTTGGGTTTTGTACAAATCATTGTGGAAGACAAGCCAAAAGTGCCCCGAAGTGTGTCGTGTTTATCGTCATTCCTTCACTGACACATGTTGGATATTGGGCATAACATTTTACTCAAACCTCCAAATGGCATGCAACCAATTGGAGATGAAAGCCAAGACATCGGGCTACAACTTTTATGTTTACCACTCTTTTAGATTATGAAAGGAAGAGAAATTTTTGGAACGATCTTTGATGAAACAGTGTGCAGGGCCGAATTCTACGCGCCAGGGCAGAAGAGAATGACCGCCCGAGCGCCCCTATACAATATTTTTCCCAAACTTTCCTTGTCCGGGCGGAAGAGAATGCCCGCCAGAGCGCCAGTACATGAAAATTTTAAAGTTTAGGCCGAAGGTTACGCGCCCGGGCGGAAGAGAATGACCACCCAAGTGCCGCCTTACATATGAAAAGATAAGTTTCGACTTCTTTCAGCTTCTTTACCATTCCACAACCTAATTTCACAGCTAAACACGAAAGATATCAAAGAAATCTTCCTCCAAAAGCTCTTTTCTTCATTTCCTTCATCATTTTGAAGTTAGAATTAAGTTCTCCATCACAAGAACTTCTTAAGGGTGTAAGTTTTCATCTCTTTTGATTGTTATACAAGTAGAGGACAATAAAGGAGTGACTTTCACCTTGTATTGACAATAGTGACTGAATTATTGATATATTTGACAGTATAGGAACGAGAAACATCGCCTCAACCCAGTATTCGTATACTTGGACTGTAAGTTGGCATGTTCTTGAAATAATACATGAGTAATATTATGATTTCAAATGCTTCCCATTGATTATTGTTTATGTACATTATTAGTATGTTAATTGATGAAAAAATAGCACCGTATTCAATTGTTAGGTATGAAATATGAAAGAAACTCATGAATATTGAAGATGTGTGCTATAGCATGAACATGAAAGGAAAATGACTGATTTTTATATTATATAGAGCTTGTTGACATCATGGGTGGTTTTAAGTCCACCAAACCTATTGGCCAATATATGTTCATAGGACTTGGGGTTGCCAAAGGTGCTCCCTGACATCCAACACAGTAGTAGCTATATAATAAAGCAAGAACAGTAGTACATGTCAACTAATGAGGCTCGAGTACAAAAATGAACATGAATATATGCTATGGTATGACATGTTTTAAAGATTCATTGTTGATCATGACTTGATATGTATGTTGCTTTGATGTATATTGATCCGTATAAGTGCCAAATTATTGAGTTTTTTAAACTCACGTAGCTCATGTATTACTGGATCAGGTAATGAAGATACATAGGATGCCGGTTCGCCAATGGATGCTTGTGACATGCCTTACATCGACAAGAACCTGGACGTCTTATTGTATAGCTTCCGCATATGTACTATAGTAAATTTTATGCCAGTGTTTGAAACAAGTTCCACGATATGTAGGATGATACAATGTATGTTTATATATGAAAATATGTTTATATGTGTGTATAGATGTTATTGTTTGAGTTTTGGCTGAGACGCAATGTAGGGAGATCATGCCAAAATTTTTATAAATCATCAAATTGGTGCCCTTTGTCTGAATTGCTTCATAATATAGATTTTGATTATGGTAATCATGTCAAGCATAGAAATAGGGTGTGACACGACGGCTGTCAGACATCAGTGACAGTATTACCCATCCACTGTGCCTAGGCATCATCATCGGCATTTACATATACATCTTAAGCATTTACATATACATCGTTAGTCACAAATAATTCTTATTTTCAAAACATCATCATTTTCATCATTTATCAAAATCATGTACATGCGTAAATTTTTCTTAAAATCAAGCATGCAATGTATATTTCATAATTTCATAAAAATCATGATCATGATGCATAAATATTTAAAAGCCTTATAAATTTGTGCTCGGAGCGCTGCCAGGACTAAAATCTCATCTCGGGTGCAAAATGACGATTTTGCCCCTAGAAACCCAAAATGACTGTTTTATCCCTGGACCTCTAAATTTCGACCTGAAGCTTACCAAACCCCTTAAAACATTCCAAAATATAATCAAAGGTATTTCTTAAATGTAAACTCGAGCCCGTTACAAAACTTAAACGATTTGTTTTAAAACGTGGACCAAGGTCCCGGTTTTAACCCGAATCTCCCCGAAACTTAACCAAAATTTTCCCAAATCAAATAATGTCTTAAAACTACCCAACCAGCCTTAAAACCACACATTCTAGCCCACTAAGACCCAGAAATATGAGACCAAATGTTGCTGGAATTTTCTGCACGTTCAAGTCGTAACCCTAGTCGCACCATACTCGTGTTTTATCAATCCCAGACCTAACCATCGAGGACCAGCCCCGAACCAACCCTATCTCACCTCGGGACCCTCCTGGACCGACCCCAACCACTGCCCTTAACCCCATGCCAAAATCAAACAAGAACCACAAGACGCGAGCTCGAATACCGACTGCGCGACCCTAACTCACGGTTTTCTCCTTCGACCTTCTTTCCACGCGAGACCAACCTTACAAGAGCTGCTCCAGGATGTGTCTCCAACCCACCAAGGCCTTCTCCAAGTCCCTAGCATGCACCATGCATCGGCGCCCTCCTAAAATTCCCGATCTATCCAACACGCACACACAAAAGCCAAAACGATCGGCCCCTTGCCTAACCGTGCCTGGACGTGTTCTCGTCTTTCTTTCCTCATAAACCTCGACGTTGACAACCTCTAACCACGTAGCCATGGCAGCCCCTTGCATCAATATCAAGTAACGTGAGTTATGAGTGAACATGATGCATATTATGTATCAAAACTTTGCATCAATGAGTTTTACATGCAAATACATATACATCAGCATATATATGGTGTAAATGATGAGAAAAATAGATACACAGCATGCCTTAGCGGGCGGGGAAGATGCTTTCTTGAAGAAGCCATGGAGGCCGAAGGCTGCTGGTTCTTTGCTGTAGAAAAAAAGTGAGAGAGGCTGCTGGAATAAGGGTTGGGCGGCTGCTATGAGGGGAATGGGTTTTGGTTTTAGTTTAGGTGTTCATTAGTTAAAATAAAGTGTACTAATGGGCCATAATTGCATTTTAAAAGATTAAAAGGGTATAAAGCCCATTAAGCAATAAAACCAACCCAACAAGCTCAAAAACACTCCTGAAAAATATTTTTTTCAGGTACGTTTTTGAAAATATTACCCGATCCTTCAAAAAGTTCCCCGATTCGCTGAAATTTACGTATCGGTTAAAAATATAATCCGACGGATAAAAATACTCAACCAAGACCCATTTTCAAAAATCTTGTTTAAAACACCTCGTATTAAGTAATTAAAAATAATTATTCTATAAAAATATTTTTCCTGAATATCTCCGGTTTCCGTCTCTCGTTTGAGCGCGAAATGCAACTAATCACATATACCATAGAATTTAAAATAGAAAGCCAAATTACCATTGCTAGAAAAATGCCTTAACAAAATCTTTCAGAAACACAGTTGGAACCTTTCTGGATGAGCATAGTGCATAAGCAACTTGGTATGAATTTTGTTTAATATTTGTGTAGCTTTTCTTATAATTCTTGTGTTATTTATATGGATGAAATTTGAATGCCAACTCCTCATTAACTATCATAACTTACTATTGCTGAATTGTTCGGTTGCTAGCTGACAATTTTGTTGGCTGACAACTTTCTTTCAAACTCCCTGTGGGAATAACTTCTTACATCCATCTATGATTTATTCATATTATGCTTGAAACTATTGTAGGTGGTCGTTCTACTTAATTTACTTATTATCGAATTGGGACATATTGTATGCATTCCCACAGAGGGCCATGGTAAGGATAGGCCCGATTATGGGATATTTGATATGTTGTGAATCGTGTTTTCTCTTGCCCAAACGCAGCGGAAGTTTTAAAAAAATTTAAATCTTGACATTCAAGATATTGTTTGAGCACTCGTATGGTTTTAATAAACACACATAAGATGTTTAAAATTTTTACCTTAGTGAATTTTCACTCGGCTCCAACTACATCGGTATAAGCGAACGTAGCTCTTGTTGTAAATCCCACGTACGCTCTACAAATCTCATTTCTTCAATCTTCGAATCAAGTCCACAACCGGATTACTTGTTCCTTTTCAAACTTGCACTAGAAATTAAAGAAGGATTTACGTTGAGATTGTGGCAAAAAACAAGGAGAATGGGAGAAGGTGTTTTTTCGAAAATCCCTTGGCTTGGAGGCTAGGATTTCGAAAATTGAGAGTGAATAATTACATTAACCCTAAACCTAATACAATATATATAATGTAAGGTCCAAAATTAAGACGACGTAATCCAACTGCATGCAAATCTAAAAATTATGGAAAATGGTTAAATAATTTATTTTAATTGCTAAATTGATTATGTGACATGTGTATTTGATGTTTTAGTAGTTTTCTACTTACATGCATTAAAAAGTATTTTTAAGGGTTTTTTGAGTTGCGATCGAGGAACGGAGACCGAGGGCTGAAAATATGGAAAATGTTTTTATTAAATAATTGTTTGTAAATATTTAAAATAAAGGTGGTGCTTTTCTTATTTTTGAAAATAAGGAGTTTTGATGTGATATTATATGCCGAGACGTACTTTTTAGCGGTGTTGGTTTTTCAACAAAAATACGAACGTTTTGACAACTCTGTTAATAATTTGACGAACTTTCCTAAACAAAATATTTTAAGCATGCACTAATGGGCTTAATGGACCCATGGTACCATGTTAATGGGCCTAAGCTACCATTAGTTGTATAATTAATTATTTAAAGAGCAAATTTCATCCCAACCCCTACCAAACCCCACGCCCCACACCCTTTACAAATGAAACTCTCCCTTCACCTTATTTTACACGGAACACACCCTAATATTCAAGAGGAAAAGCTTCGAAAATTTGAAGGAAATTCGCCCAAGGTTTCTCGTTGTCGTTCTTCATTTCGTCAACGGATATTCGTGCGTAAATAACGCAAAAGAACATGATATTTCTTTTTTTTTTTTCTCATCTATCACACCCTAATAAGTATTTGATATGAATTTAATGAAAAACAAGATACACTTTTATTTATTTTCGTTTTTATGCAAAATATGGATTTTTGAAGCATGTTTTTGATCCAAAACTTGAAGTATATGTACATGAAGTGACTGCCATGATTAGAGATTGTTTATAGGTTGTTTTTACACGATTTAAGGAGTCCAAGGAAGCACGAAATAGGCTGCACACGAATTGAAAGAAGCTGGAACCCTGGCTTCGAGTTTTTGGGGTCAAGGGCTCGGTTAAGGGGAACCATGTTGCATGGCTCGGCTTGGGTGCGACCAGGGCTGGGCTGGGACATGGTTCGGTCAGAAGAGGGGTCCTAGCCACGCTAGGGCTCGCGCACAGCGGCTGGGGAGGAGTCCATGCGAGCTAGGACTCTCCCCGAAGCCTCACGAGTTCAGCTGCTGCGCATGGAGGGTTGGCTCGGCTAGGGGCTTAGGGCTGGGCAGGGCTAGGATAGGTCTCTAGGGTCATGAGAAGGTGCACAAGGGTCTGGGTCAGGGCCTGGCTCAATGGTTGGAGTCCTAGCAAGTATTCGAAATGTCCTAGTGCTATAATGAGTCTCGGCTGCAGCTTTCTTATGTTAAGGGTTGCTTCAGCTTGGGCTAGGCTCGAGTCCTAGCGGTCCAGAGGGTTCATGAGGGTCCAAAGGAGGTCTGGTCCGAACACGAAGGCACGCCATATTTCTTTTCTTTTCTCATCTATCACACTCTAATAAGTATTTGATATGAATTGCATGAAAAACAAGATACCCTTTTATTTATTTTCATTTTTATACAAAATATGGATTTTTGAAGCATGTTTTTGATCCCAAACTTGAAGTATATGTAAGTGAAGTGACTGCCATGATTAGGGATTGTTTATCGGTTGTTTAGACACGATTTAAGGAGTCCAAGGAAGCACGAAATAGGCTGCACATGAATTAAAAGAAGCTGGAACCGTGGCTTCAAGTTTTTGGGGTCAAGGGCTCAGTTAAGGGGAACCATGGTGCATGGCTCGGCTTGGGTGCGACCAGGGCTGGGCTGGGACATGGTTGGGTCAGGAGAGGTCCTAGCCACGCTAGGGCTCGCGCACAGCGGCTGGGGAGGAGTCCATGCGAGCTAGGACTCTCCCCGAAGACTCCCGAGTTCAGCTGCTGTGCATGGAGGGTTGGCTCGGCCAGGGGGTTTAGGGCTGGGCTGGGCTAGGTCTCTAGGGTCCTGAGAAGTTGCACAAGGGTCTGGGTCAGGGGCTGGCTTGATGGTTTGAGTCCTAGCAAGTATTCGAAGTGTCCTAGTGCTATAAGGAGTCTCGGCCGTAGCTTTCTTCTGTTAAAGGTGGCCTCGGCTTGGGATAGGCTCGAGTCCTATGGGTGAGGTTTAATGATGGTCCAAGGGAGGTCAGGTCCGAAGATGGCTCGGGGCGGCTCGAGCTTGACTCGGTGAAAACGTGAGGACGGTTCGAGGGTGGCTTGGGTCGAGTAGCTAGGGTTTCCTTGTATTAAAATAAAATCGAAACATGACTCCCGGGGGTCGAGTCATGGTTCACGAGGGCTAAAACAATATAAAAAGTCTAAGTTTTAAATTTAAGAATTTTATATTAAAGTTTGAAATTTTTCAGGATTAAAACGTCTTAAAAACGAATAATTAAAGAATAAATAGAAAGCCTAGTATTAAAGTCAAAAATGTGAAATTTTACGTTTAAGAGTAAAATAGTAATTTTACACCCGAAAAGTAGTAAATGTCATGGCAGTGTCTTGAATGTTGTTTTACATGCTAATATGATCATTTAAAATGTATATGAAATTTTATAGGTTAAAATATATTTTTTTTAAATGTTTAAGAGTTTTTACGATGAAACGTTAACGTTAAAAGACATGTTGCATTCTTGGTTTTAAAGAAAAAACGCTATATGCATGCTTAATTTTTATAAAGTGATAAGAATACGAAACGTCGAAGGAAGTGAAGTAATTGTGACTAATACGATGATATGTTGGAGATATCGTGAGAGAGAAGGTCCCAGTGAGAGCCCGACGATCGTATTTCCTTGGACACGATATGATATGATGATACGTAAGGCTAAGGCTCAGTTGACGGGTGAGAGTGTAGCTGATGTCCTCATCGTCCAGTACTGTGGTTATATGTAGATGAATACATCGCCCAACACGTAGACGAACACGAAAGTCACAATTAACGATCTGAATTCAACTAAAGAAAAAAGGAATATGTATATGTTGATGATGATATGAATATGGACATGTTGACAATTATATGAAAATGATTTTAGAAAATGGTTATGTTAAAGTTTATGCATCTTCATGAAATGTTATTTTATTTACATGTATTTTTCACTGATGTATGTGATTTTTATATGTATTATGTTGTTATCAAGATTATGGTATGTTGAGTCTTTAGACTCACTAGGTGTGATCGATGCAGGTGAGTATGATGTTGAGGGTAGTGGAGGTCTTGATACTTGATCTAACTGGACTGGAGGTGCACATAACCCAATGACCAGCGCTTCTACTTTTCCGCATTTACGTTTATGATTTAAGTTAAAGATTTTACGACTTTTATTTATGCTTTCGAGAGGTTTTGAGAGGTGATAGTATGGGCTATATTTTTCAAATTTTTGCTTTTTAGGTTTTGTTTTATGTTTGAACTATTTTCATGGATTTTTCAAATATTAGTTGGTTGTTTTATTTTAAAATGATCCAAAAATATTTCATATATGTATTTAAGTATTCGGCCGAATTATGTGAGTGGTTTGTAAAAAAAATAAAAAAATTCAGTGCTTTTTACGCAAAACAAATTGTAGAAGTTTAATATAAGTTTAAGGCTCATTAATTAAATTAAATATTTAATGAACATAATCAATTAATTATTCTAGTCCAACTAGTTTATCTAATTAATTAAACTTTTAAAGTCCAATTAAGAACCTTAATAATTTGTATGTTAGACTTTACTCCTACAAGCCCATCATAACTACATCCATTACATTTAATTTAAATCTTTTATAAAATCAAAATTTTAATTTAATATTTAAATTATAAATTCAACTACTTGAATTTATCACCTCCAAAATTTAATAGTCATAAATTCAACTTTTTGAATTTATTTCTCAATGTTTTTTAGAAATTCAATTCCTTGAATTTATTATTTTAATGTTTTATAAAAATTAATCTCCTTGAATTTATTATCTCAACGGAGACAAAATAATCCAATACTTGTGTGACCCTCAATGGTTCAGGGATACAGCTAGTCATAGGTTCACAACTCTTTGCGATTCAGGACATAATCTTTTGTTCGGGCTTACCCTAATTTGCCCCATTTTATATATCAACAATTGATCATGAGAATGTCAGAAATCATATATCTGATTAAACCTGTCGAATCATGGTAAGAGCATTTAGTAGCTTCGCCCCATGATTCCCTGGGTATGACTGATAGTGATTGCAAGAAACAGTCGGTTATGATTAACGTACAGTAAGATCCCTTCATCTCATATATCCAGATCGAATCTGCAACCATTGGTTCATCGAGGGTTGCATAAGAATTCGATAACTGTGTGACACATATTTGAGACTAAATAGTGGTGTTGCATGTACAATTGGAGAACTCCTTCTATAACGTACATATCATACTCTGGCCAGAGATTCATTGCACTATAGTTTTATCATATCACACAGGATATCCACACCCAAATGTGAGCGGTGAAATTTCCGACTACAATGCACTGGCTCTTACATGTGTCGCAACTGTACCCAATCTCGCCATCTGATTACCCTCTTGTAGTAGGTAAACGAGTAAAAGCACAGCCCTAGTATATAGAGCCTCAATGATATTCCGTGTCTTAAGGACTAATGGTGTACTATCACAACCATGGACTTATCCTCTCGATGAATGATAACCACTTGGAAAGTTTTAGAGATGGCAGTTCAGTATAATCATCATATGACTACCCATCTGTGAGTTTGGACATCTCTATGCCCTTAATAAGAAACGCGGTACACAACATCACATATGCTAGTCTCGAGCTCAAGTGACCTTTTTCCATGTTTTATGTGGCTGAATCAACTAGAAACGAATTTAGATTATACAGTGTTTACAACTGAGTTTCAACATCAAATTACGATTCATTTGTATTAAATTATATTCAAGGTCTTTGTCTATGTTGATCACATGGGTATAAAGATAAAGAAATAACAAACCATGAAATAATTCATTATATTAAAATAAATATTGTTTATTACAATCGAGTCAATAAATTTTTCAGCCAACAGTTGGCTTACAGGGCATCTACTCTAACAATCTCCCACTTGTCCTAGAGCCAAATACTCGTAAACTTTAATCTCATTGTGATGCTTCTCAAACAATGGTCCTGACAAGGGCTTTATAAGTGGATAAGCAACATTTTCTGTAGATGGTACTCTTTTGACTGATATGTATCATCTTCCAACAATCTCCCGTATAATGTGGAATTTCCTCAGTATATTTTTGGATCGCTGATGAGACATTGGTTCCTTTGCTTGCGCAATGGCACCAGTGTTGTCGTAGTACACCAGGTCCGAATCAACTCCATTAGGAATAACGCCCAACTCTTGGACAAAATTCCTCATCCAAACTGTCTCTTTGGCTGCAGTAGATGCAGCAATGTATTCAACTTCAGTGGTGGAATCCACAAAGGTGTCTTGCTTGGAACTTTTCCAAGAGACAGTCGCACCATCGAGCTTGAATACAAAATCTGACCATGAACAATTTCTTAGTTCTTCTTAAGTACTTAAGAATATCTTTCACGATCTTCCAATGCATGGGATCAGGGTTCGCCTGATATTTGCTTGTAACATTTAGAGCGTAAGCAATATTAGGACGTGTTGATATCATACCATACATGATAGTACCAATGGCTGACGCATATGGAATACGTGTCAAATACGTGTCATCATCTCTATCTCTTTATCAGTCTTGGGACACATAGCTTTAGATAAAGTAAAACGATGAAACATTGGTAAGTATTCTCTCTTAGACTTTTCCATAGAGAATCGCTTCAAAATAGTATCGATATAAGTGGCTTGGGAGAGACACAGCATCTTCTTTGATCTATCTCTATAGAATTTGTATTCCCAATACATAGGATGCTTCACTCATGTCATTCATGGAGAATTTACTTGCTAACCATACTTTAGTTGATTGCAGTAATCCTACATAAATCTCAATAAGTAGTATGTCATCAACATAAAGTACTAAGAATGTCACTGCACTCCAACTAACTTTCTTGTACACACGTGGTTCCTCAAGATTCTTGACAAAATCAAATTCCTTGATAGTGCTGTCAAATCTGAGGTTCCAACTCCTTGACGCCTGCTTGAGTCCATATATCGATCTCTGAAGTTTGCATACCTAATGCTCACTTCCTACTGATGTGTATCCCTCAGGTTGAGACATATAAATTTCTTATTTGATTTCCCCATTTAGGAACGCAGTCTTTACATCTATTTGTCATATCTCATATTCATACCATGCTGCTATGGTTAGTAGTATTCTAATGGACTTAAACATAGCAACTTGTGAAAAAGTTTCCTCATAGTCAATTCCTTGCTTTTGAGTATAACGTTTTGCAACCAGTCTTGCTTTGAAGGTCAGTACCTTCTCATCTGTCCCAAGCTTGCTTTTGTAGATCCATTTGCATCCTATGGGAACGATTTTCTCAGGTGGATCCACCAATGTCCAGACTTTGTTAGAATACATAGAATCCATTTCAAACTGCATGGCTTCAAGTCATTTTTGATGAATCAGTATCATATATTGCTTCTTTGAGGTTCATTGGACCACATCCAACACAAGGCTCATCATGGCCTTGTTCATGAAGAAGCGTATATCTTGAAGATGGTCGGTCTGATAACCTTATCAGACCTTCTAGGAGCGTTTTCTTCAACTACTGGTTGTTGGGGATTAGGTCCAACTTCTACAGTTGAGGGAGTATCTTGAATTTCTTCATGTTCTATCACCTTGCCTTTTCTATCTAATAGAAATTCCCTTTCCTGAAAGGTTGCATTTCTTGAAACAAACACTTTTGTTTCATTGGGGTGATAGAAATAATATTTAGCAGAATTCTTTGGATATCTTACAAAGTAGCACAAAGTGGATCTACTATCTAATTTGTCTCCCACTGTCTGTTTCACGTAAGCAAAACATCCCTATATACTCAAGTAAGAATATTTTGGAGTTTTTTCCATCCATATCTCATATGGTGTTTTATCCACTGCCTATGTATGGACATGATTCAACAATATTGACGCAGTTTCAAGCACAAAACCCCAAAACGATGTAGGCAATTCAGTGAATCCCATTATGGATCAAACCATGTCCATCAACGTTCGATTACGACGCTCGAAACACCATTCAATTTGGTGTTGTTGGTGGAGTCCACTGTGAGAGAATCTCATACTATTTTAGATAACCCAAAAATTCAGCACTCAAGTATTCTCAACCTCGATCAGATTGAAGTGTCTTAATACTCTTTTCTTGATGGTTTTTCTACTTCAGATCTGAATTCTTTGAACATTTCAAATGCTTCAGATTTGTGTTTCATCACATAAACATACACATATCTCGAGTAGTCATCTGTAAAGGTAATTAAGTTGGATTGCCCATATTTTGTACTGATACTTAGCGGGCCACAAACGTCTGCGTGGATCAAATCCAGTAAACCATACGCACGTTCAACGTTTCCATTAAATGATGTTCAACGTTATGCTCACTATCTGCATGAAGCAGAAGAGAGGAGTAGGAAGGCTCAAGAAGAGTTTGAAACCTCTCAAGAGACTGTTGTAGAGTTCATCGAGTTACGTGATAACTTGATTGACAAGATCCAAGTGCTTAAGGATCAAAATCACCAACTCGTGGACCAGCATAATCATTATAGTGTGCAAAATGATGCTCAGATTCATAAGTTACAGAACACTGTTGAAGTTCTTAGCGACCAGAATGTAGTTCTGCATGGTCATATTGAACATCTACAAGCAGTAATAGCCAACCAAGATGAACCTGAAGAGGATCCCGAAGAAGAAGTAGAAGTCGAAGAGGATCCTATGGATTTAGATTTGGGAGAGGTAATAGATTAGACTATCAATAGTAGTTCTTTGTAATACCACTTGTTCCATTTGCATTTCTGTTTTCATTTTCGAAGTTCTATTGTAATTGCACTTTCTTTGGAAATCAATAAAATTTATTTCTATCAATTGGTTTCATATTTAATTCTCGAGCAATTACTTAAACATTTTGCTTCTTTTATTTGGTCCATATTATGCCAAAAACCTTAGAAATTTCATATTGTAGGATATGGACGGAAGACCTGTAAGAAACAACCGCAACCCTCGTTACAATAACCGCAATGACGAAGACGCACAACAACAAAAACCACCACCAGCAGTTGGCCTTAGCCATGTGGATCTGATGGCTATAGCCACGATTTTGGCAACCACACTACAAGGGTTGGCCAACCTTAATGCTAACCAGCCACCGCCACCGCCACCACCTCCAGCTCAGAATGGGACCAAGCAGCACTATGAGGCTCTCCATAGAGCAAGAGTCCCAAACTTCGATGGAAGCTCCGATCCTAAAGTCATACAAAACTTGATGACAAAGGCCGAGAATCATCTTCGACTACTTGAGGTTCCACAAGGGATCAGAGTAGATGTGATTACACCATTTCTTGTGGATAAAGCTGCCAAATGGTGGGAATGAGTCTCACCAGCTATGTTAGAGATGGGACCTATCACCTGGCAAAGGTTCCGAGAGGCATTCTTGAGGCAGTACTTCCCGACAGCAATTCGAGTGCAGAAGCTATCAGAATTTGAAAGCTTGGTTCAAGAACCCAACATGACAGTGGTGGAGTATTCATCCAAGTTCCACTCACTGGGAACTTACTCCCCAACCATCATGGGAGACGAGGCCTTAAAGATACATCGCTTCAAGAAGGGATTGAACAGCCGTATTCAATCTGCCCTTACGGTTATTGAGCCCAACAGTTTTGTTGAATTGATGAGAGCCACCATCATGGCTGAGAATGACATTAAGAGGCGTGATGGTGAGAACAAACTCAAACGTCCTCAGTAAAGCCAGCACCAACCGAGCTAACAATTCAAGAAGCCTAGGTTTTCAAGTAACCAATTCACCAGTTCTCCAGCCAAAGAAACCACTCCTTCTCAATCAAGAAAAGAAGGATTGAAGTGCCAAACTTGTGGATTCACTCACACTGGTGAATGCCGTAGGAATTCTGGAGCTTCTTTCCGTTGTGGAAAGATGGACCATCACATTGCTCAATGCCCTCTTCTAGATCCAAGGAATGGTCCAGCAGGTGGAACAACTCCAAACAAGCCTAAGTAGAACAAGCCAAATGCTCGAGTCTATGCTCTCACTCAAGAAGAGGCTTACAACTCAAATTATGTTATAGCAGGTACCATTCTAATCAATAATATACCAGCTTATGTATTATTTGATTGTGGTGCTATGCATTCATTCATATCTAAGAGATTTGTTAAGAAGTTAGGAACTATGCCTGATAACTTAGAAGAACCATATAGAGTAGCAACTCCTGCGAATCGGACTTTAGAAACTCGCACTCTATATCGGGATATTGGTGTACTCATAGAAAATCAAAGTTTCAAAGCAAACCTAATCCAACTAAGCATGGTGGAATTCGATGTAATTCTTGGAATGGATTGGTTAGCCAATAATCATGCTCTAGTAGACTGTCATGGAAAGACGGTAACCATCCAAGCTCCACACCAAGAGAAACTTTTATTTCATGGCAAGACCAAAAAATGAAAGACTCTTCTTTCTGCTTCTCAACCTTGGAAAGCCATGAAAAGTGGAGAAGAAGTTTACCTAGCAATGTTAAGCGAGGTAAAAGAAGAAACTACATTTACAATAGAAGAGATTCCGGTAGTACAAGAGTTTTCGGATGTCTTTCCTAAAGAGCTCCCGGGCACAATCCCCGACCATGAAGTGGAGTTTGAGATCAACTTGATTCCTGGGGCTACACAGATCTCAAAAGCACCATACCGAATGGCCTTAGCAGAATTAAAGAAAATCAAGGACCAACTCCAAGAGTTGTTGGATAAGAAGAAAATCCGACCAAGCGCATCTCCGTGGGGAGCTCATGTTCTGTTTGTGAAAAAGAAAGACGGGAGTATGAGCTTATGTATCGACTATAAAGAGTTGAACAAGATTACCGTCAAGAATAAATACCCTCTCCCGAGGATAGATGAACTTTTTGACCTGTTGAAAGGAGCTAAGGTCTTTTCAAAACTCGATCTGAGGTCAGCATACCATCAACTGAAGGTCAAAGCAGAAGATATCCCTAAAACAGCCTTCATGACGAGAGACGGTCATTACGAGTTTACGGTAATGCCGTTTGGACTGACAAATGCTCCCGCAGCATTCATGGACCTCATGAATAGAGTCTTCAAACCTTACCTCGATAGGTTTGTGGTCATATTCATAGATGAAATCCTTGTGTATTCACAAAGTAAGGAAGACATGAGGAACATCTTCGTCTCACCCTCCAAACGCTTAGAGAAAAGGAGTTGTACGCCAAGTTCAAGAAATGCGAGTTCTGGCTAGAGAGCGTCACATTCTTGGGTCACATAATATCAGCACCAGGAGTATCTGTGGATCCTAAGAAAGTAGCAGCAATCTCAGATTGGCCTATACCAAAGAATGTGACAGAAATTCGAAGCTTCTTGGGATTAGCGGGCTATTACCAAAAATTTGTTGAGGGATTCTCTTTAATAGCCATACCTCTCACCAAACTCACATAGAAGAACTCTAAATTTCAATGGAGTCAAGATTGTGAGAAAAGCTTCGAGACTTTGAAGAAGAAGCTTACCTCCACGCCAGTGTTGGTATTGCCTATGGAAGGCAAAGACTTCACCGTCTACAGTGATACATCTAAAGGAGGTTTATTATGTGTACTTATGCAAGAGAGAAGGGTGATTGCATACGCGTCAAGGCAGTTGAAGCCATATGAACAGAATTACCCAACGCACGACGTCGAACTAGCTGCAGTGGTGTTCGCACTAAAAATTTGGAGACATTATCTTTATGAAGCCAAGTGCGAGATTTTCACTGATCACCAAATTCTCAAATATTTGTTCACTCAAAAGGAGCTAAATATGAGACAAAGACGGTGGATTGAACTCATGAAGGACTACGACTTGACGATAAGCTACCACCCAGGCAAAGCCAACAAGGTAGCAGATGCTTTAAGTCGAAAGAATACCAGTAAGGTGATCCTGACATCACTTTCAGCACAACCTTGTCTTCGAGAGATAATCAAGATAAGTCAAGATAGAGATTCCACCTTGGTAAAACTGAAAGAGCAAGCCAAGGAAGGGAAATCTCCAGATTTTGAGACAGATAATAAAGGAATCTTGCGGATGAAAGGACGATTGTGCGTACCAGACATTGATAAACTTCGACAAGAAGTAATTTCTGAGACACATAAGTCAAAATTTTCAGTCCATCCTGGCAGTACCAAGATGTACAGGGACATGAAGAAGAATTTCTGGTGGAGTGGAATGAAGAAAGATGTGGCAATATTTGTCTCTAAGTGTCACATGTGTCAGCAAGTCAAAGCAGAGCACCAGAGACCTAGAGGACTTCTTCAACCTCTAGAGATTCCAAAATGGAAATGGGAATACATCTCTATGGACTTTTTTGTCGGGTTACCGAAGTCTAGACAAAGTCATGATGGAATCTGGATAATCGTAGATAGACTCACCAAATCTGCACATTTCTTACCTGTCCGCATGAACTATAATTTGGACAAGCTAGCCATATTGTACATGAATGAATCGTAGGATTACATGGAGTTTCAGTCAGCATATTGTCAGACAGAGATCCTAGGTTTACATCTCGTTTTTGGAAGAGCCTTCAACAAGCCATGGGAACTAAGATCACTCTCAGTACGGCCTATCATCCTCAGACCGATGGCCAAACAGAGGGGACAATTCAAACTCTAGAGGATATGCTGAGAGCATGTGCTCTAGACTTCAGTGGTAATTGGAGTGAACATCTGCCTTTAATCGAGTTCGCGTACAATAATAGTTATCACAGCAGTATTGGAATGGCACCATATGAAGCTTTGTATGGACGAAAGTGTTGATCACCACTGTATTGGGATAAATTAAGGGAAAAAGCCATCGTTGAACCCAAACTAATCCAAGAAACAGTGGATAAAGTTGCTGTGATCAAGGAGAGATTAAAAGCTGCACAAGATCGACAGAAAAGTTGGGTTGACTTGAAAAGATGACCCGTGGAATTCGAAGTAGCTGAAAAGGCATATGAGAAAGTATCACCCATGAAGGGTGTAATCCGATTCAATAAGGGTGGGAAACTGAATCCCAGATACGTCAGACCATTTGAAATTCTTTAAAAAGTTGGAACACTTTCTTATAGATTAGCACTACCACCCGACATGTCAAAAATTCACAATGTATTCCACGTCTCGTAGTTGAGGAAATATATTTCTGATCCAAGTCATATTCTGGAAGTTGGACCACTTCTGGTTGAGAGAAATCTAAATGAAGAACTGAAGTATGAGGAAATTCCAATTTGGATTGTGGATAACAAAGACCAAGTACTGAGACGAAGAACTATTCCATATGTAAAAGTACAATGGTCCAATCACATCGAAAGAGAAGCTACTTGGGAATTGAAAGAAAAGATGCGAGAACAATACCCTTATCTCTTTGAGGATCATGTATATCCAAGTTTCGAGGACGAAACTTTTCATAAGGAGGGAGGGATGTGAAAACCCGAATTTCAAGCATTTCAACAGCAATGCAAAATTTCCAGCAGAAGCTAATATTTCAGAAGTTGGTACAAAAGCTAATATTTCAGAAGCTGATACTTTTCCAGCAGATTAGAATCCAGCAGCAGACAACAGATAAAATCCAGCAGCAGAAGAGCGAGATTCCAGCAGACAATTACTGATTCAGCTTAGACTTGTAACTGAAGCATTAACATGGAATAAAGGCTGTTAATGGCAGATTATGGTCATTAATAGAGAGGTTAAAGTCAGAATTTGGCCTATAAATAACACCCTCAAGTCTCTGAAATGGGTTACACAAACCTTGAAATTATCACATAAATTTTCGAGTTAAGAGAGAGTGCCTTTGTTCAAGCAGCAAAATCCAGTAGCGAAAGCAACCAGATTTCCAGTAGACTTCAACCGAAACTCTAGCAAATTACTGTAAGTGGGCTTATGTATAAATATCTTGAACTCAGTTTTATAATTTCTGTTTTAAAGCACAGTTTCTGAATGTTTAATTTCTGATATATGATTTTGAAGCACTGAAACTCCCTAGTGAACTAATGGTAGGAATATATATTCTGAACATCTCTGAATTCTGATTTCTAATTCTAGCCTCACCCCTTAGAGGAGAGAAAATATAGGGGACTGATATCAATTTAGCCATGAAATTCACTAACGTGCTCAGTGCTTACTAATTCTGATTTCTGTTCTGAAACCTGCGATTTCTGAATTCTTGTTCATGTTCTGAAAATAAGAGTTTTCTGTATAATATTGTATTACTGTTTCTGTAAAAATGGTGTTCGAAAATTTGAAGTTATTCCTGCCCCTGCTTACTGAGTGACAACCATATCACTCACCCACCAAAACCATCTTAGAAAAGAATACTGAAGAAATGTTAGAAGAAGAGGAGCAGATCCAGTTCTGGGGCTGGTGATTAAGATCGTTGTTCTCAGTTCTAATTTATATTTTATATTCCGCTGCATCTGTTCAGACATTGTATTTTTTTATTTTACATTTCCGCTGTAAAACATTATTTTTTTAGTTGTATCAGACAATGAATATTCAGTATTATGAATAAAAGACTGGTTTCTGAAATTCTGCACTTCTGAGGCTTGTTGTTTTCAAATGTAAATTTGAGAGCAACTCCGATGTCGATCAACCCCGTCCCGGGGCGGGACAAGGGAGCTTTGGGCTGGGCAATAGGGAGTCCTTATGGTCCTAAGTGAGTGCATATGGGTCTGGTTCAAGGGCTGGGTCGATGGCTAGGGTCCTAGGCGCTCAAACGTAGAATCCATGCACTATGGGAGTCTCGGCCTTGCTTGTAGCTTGAGTTGGGGCTTCGGTTTGAGCTAGGGTTAGGTACATGGGGTCATGTTGGTCCAGTAGGGTCCATAGAAGGGTTAGAAAGGGGATGGCTCGAGCTTGGCTCGATGATTTATCGAGATGGTTCGAGGGTGAAAGGATCGAGGGGTTTGGGTTTTTCATTGAGAAAAATAATTGGAACATGGCTCACGGGGTTCGAGTCATGGTTCACGTGGGTCAAATAATTATTAAAAGTCTAAGTTTTAAATTAAGAATTTTATATTAAAGTTTGAAATTATTCGGGATTAAAACACCTTAAAAACGAATAATTAAAGATTAATTAAAATTCAAGTATTTAAGCTAAATAAAATCATGAGAAAATTAATTTATGCTTAAATAATTATTTGGGACATGTTAGGGTCAAGGAAATTAAGAAAGTCAAAAACGGAAAAATTTACGTCTAGGGGTGAAACGGTAATTTTACACCCGAAAATTAGTAAACGGCATGATAGTGCTCTGAATGCTGTTGTATATGCTATTATGTTTGCTTCAAATGTTTAAGGATTTTTGTATGCTAAAATGTTTTTTTGAAAGTTTATGGAATTTTATGATAATCTATGGAATCATGATGAAACAATTAAATTAAAAGATATGTTGCATGCTTGTTTTTAAAAGAAAAGGATATTAAATGCATGATATTTATGAAGTGATGAAAATGTGAAATATTGGAGGAGGTAAAGTAATTGTGACTATTGACGATATGAGAATAAGAATGGGGATATCGTGAGGGAAAATGCCCAGAGGGAGCCCATTTATGGGAAAAGGCCCCAGAGGGAGCCCGACGATCGTATTTCCATTCGATGAGGATAGGCCAAGGCCCTGTTGACCGGTGAGAGTGTTGCTGGTGTCCACGCCTTCTAGTACTATAGTTACATGTAGATGGATCCATCGACTTTTTGAGGATGAGGAAAGTCACAATTAACGATCTGAATTCAATAAAAAAGAAAAAAATTTTATGATCATGATGAAAGGATTTATGTTATGAAATGATGAAAAAAGGAAAAGATTAATGTTTATGTTATGCATGTCATGAAAATGTTATTTTTATGTAAAAGTATTTTCACTGTTGCTTGTGATTTTATAAGTATTATTTTTTATAAAGATTATGGTGTGTTGAGTCTTTAGACTCACTAGGTGTGATGGATGCATGTGAGTTTGATGGAGGTCTTGATGGTTGACCTGACTAGACTGAAGGTGCACAAGACCCGAGGACCAGCGTTTCTATTTTCCGCACTTATTATTTATGTTTATGATTTATGTTAAAGATTTTACGACTAGTTATTTATGCTTTTGAGAAGTCGTTAGTTGATAGCGACTTTGCTATTTGTAGGAATTTCAAACGTTTGACGATTTTATGTTTTGAGCTATTTCTTTGGATTTTCAAATATTAATTGGTTGAATTATTTTAAAATGGTGAAAAAATATTTTATAAAACTATTTTTAGGTATACGTGAGTGTTCGGCCAATTCCTTAGAAAAAAAGAAAAATTTCTAGTACTTTTAAGCAAAATGAATAGCAGACGTTTCAGTTGGTATCAGAGCAAAGGTCCTGTAAAGGGTTGTGCCACCATCAGTGCCGGAAAGATCAGTCATCAAGCCTCAATTTGTAAGTTTTACATGCTTTATATGATTCAGTATGATGTTGCATGGATGATGACATGAATATTATGTTTACGTTACATGTTTACTAGCTTTTTGAGTATATATGCTTTGCATGCTAAATGAGTTAGAATATGTCACATGATTAGAAAACTTAGATTTAAATGCATGTTGGTTAAGTTAGAATTTGGAAAACATTCAGATAAAATACCTCCTAGACGTGCCCCTGCTATTGAGAATCAGGCTGAGAACAGTGTGAACCGACAAGACAATGTTAATGCACCCCCTCCTCCTAATGGGGATGTTGCTACTCGTGCCTTAAAGGGAATGACTCGTTTCTTCGAGCAGCAGATACAACAGCAACAGTTACAGCAGATGCAGCAGCAGCAAGCACCTAGGCCACAGCATGACATATATGATCAGTTCCGGAGGCTAGTGCCAAAGGAATTTTCTGGCACCACCGATCCCTTTGCTACTAAGACTTGAATTCGTTCACTCGAGGTACACTTTCGTTATCTGGATATGGGGGATGCGGACCGTGTGAGGTGTACAACTTATCTGTTTAGGGATGATGCTTCTTTATGGTGGGAAGGAGCTGAGCATGGTGTTAATCTTGCTACTATTACTTTGGCTCGTTTCAAGGAGATATTCTATGAAAAATACTTTACTGCTGATGTTAGAAGGCGACTGAAGAGGGAGTTTATGAGCCTCCGTCATGAAGACTCGACTGTTGCTGAGTTTGTGAAGAAGTTTGATAGGGGTTTTCACTTTTTATCCTTTATTGAAAGAGATCCTGCAGAGAAGCTTAGACACTTCATGGATGTTCTACGACCTACTCTTCGAAATAATGTTATGATGATGCGTCCTTTCGATTATGCTACTACTACTGCTTATGTATTCCAGTTTGAGCAGTTTCTGAGATACAGCGCAAGAGGCAACAACACCAAAATAACAATCTGCCAAACAAGAAACCATATACGGGTCCTCCTTGACCTCATGGGCCTCAAAAGCCCCAGGGTCAAGTCAAGAAGCAAGGACAGCAAAAGCCACAAAATCCTGGAGCACCAAAGCCTGTTGAGAGGCAACCATGCAAGGAGTGCAATCGCTTACATCTTGGCAAATGTGAGTGGGGGACATTCAAATGCTTATATTGCAAGGAGAATGGGCACAAGGTGGCTGATTGCCCGAAGAGGAAAGCACCTACTGTAGGACGAGTTTATGTTATGAATGTTAAAGAAGTTGAGAAGGAGGCAGACACTACACTCATTACGAGTAACCTAGTCGTTTAACATTTTTATATTGCTTTTATTGCCTAAAATGTTATTTGTTATTAGAATTGAATTGGGATTAAGTTTAACCTTGTGGAAATTAGGTTGCATGTTCTACTTTAGTTGGATTTAAGATATCATTTTAGAAGCCATAGAAATGGTATTTATTTTGTGTCTTAATTTATGTGAAGGATGTAACATTTCCAAATAAAAGTTTTAGGACCGAAATTAAAGAAAAATCATAATCAAGGGTTGGTTAAGGGTTTTGAATTTTTAAGGGGCCTAAGTGCAATTTTCGAAAAAAATTGAGGACCAAAATGTAAATACCAAAATCTTAAAGGACCTATTTGCAATTAACCAAAATATAAGAGGCTTTAATGCAATTACCAAATTCTTAAGGATCAATAGTGAAATTTTTGAAAATTTAAAGGACCAAAATGTGAAATTTCGAAAATTTAAGGGTCAATTTTGCAATTATTCAAACATTTGGGGACTAAAAGGCAAATTTTGAGAAGATTGAAGATACTACCGAGCTTGTAGTCAAAATTCGTGAGAGAATGAAGTTTGCACAAAGTCGACAAAAGAGTTATGCTGACAAAAGAAGAAGAGACTTAGAGTTTGCAGTGGGAGATCATGTATTTGTGAAAATAGCACCTATGAAAGGTTTTATGCGCTTTGACAAGAAGGGCAAGCTTAGTCCAAGATTTATTGGTCCGTTTGAGATTTTGGAGAGGATTGGGACACTAGCTTATAGAGTGGCATTGCCACCAATGCTTTCTGAAGTTCACTATGTGTTCCATATTTCGATGCTGCGAAAGTACATGTCGAATCCATCATATGTGCTAAATTATGAAACTCTACAATTGACTCCAAATATGACATATGAAGAAAGACCTGTCCAAATCTTGGCAAGGCAAGAAAGAAGACTCTGAAACAAAGTCATTCCAAGGGTCAAGGTCAAGTGGCTTAATCACTCCGAAGAGGAAGCTACTTGGGAAACCGAGAGGGACTTCAGAAGTCGCTATCCAGAGCTATTCGGTAAGTTCTAATTTCGAGGACGAAATTTTATTTAAGGGGGAAGAATTGTAAGGTCCAAAATTAAGACGACGTAATTCAACTACATGCAAATCTAAGAAATATGAAAAATGAGTAATTAAATGATTTTAATTGCTAAATTGATTATGTGACATGTTTACATGATGTTTTAGTAGTTTTCTACATACATGCATTAAAATGAATTTTTATGGGTTATTTGAGTTGCGATCGAGGAACGGAGACCGATGGCTGAAAAAACGTAAAATGTTTTTATTAAATAATTGTTTTTTATTTTTTAAAATATGATTGATACATTTTCATATTTTTTAAAATAAGGGGTTTCGACGTAAATTTTATCGGTGTTGGTTTTTCAACCAAAATAAAAACGTTTTGGCAACCCGACTAATAAATTCACAAACTTTATTAAACAAAATTATTTTTAATATTTTAATTAAACACTAATGGGCCTAAATTACCTACTTAATGGGCCTAAGTCTTATTAGTGGTTTAGTTAAATATTTATAAGTTAAAACACTACCCTAAACCCTCATAAACCCCACGCCCCTTTCCCCTAAAGCCACACGAAATCTCCCCATCAGAAAACACACATCACACACAATATTTGGTAAAGAAAAATCGAAGCATTCAAAGAAAATTCAAGCCTAGGCCCTCCTCGTCATTGTTCTTCATCGTCAACGTAAATTCGTGCGTAAATTACGCAAAGACACGCCATACATATCTTTTTCTCGTCTATCACATCGTATTAACATTTTAAATATCGTTTGTACAAAAACCACGATATTCTTATTATTATTTTCGAAATGTTGCATATGCTTGTGCACTTATTGTTTGATGTTCCAAAAACTTGTTTAATGTGATTGGAGGAGGTGAAGTAATTTAGGACATGATAAAGTTAGGTTTTTACACGATTTAGAGTTCTAGACACACACCCTAAATGCTGCACATCAAGGAGCAACAAGCTGGAACCAAAACTCGGGTAAGGGTTGATCATAGGGCACGTGTTTGGGACTTGTTGGCCCGGGTTGGCTTTGGTTGGGGCCAGGGCTTGGCCAGGGTTCGGAAAGGATCAAGGGAAGAGTCCTAGCCATGCTAGGACTCGTACGTCAAGGACTAGGAGGAGTCCTAACCAATTAGGACTCCAACCTGAGACGCGCATGGGAGTTGCACTTTTGACAGCAGCCGCGTAAGGGAAGGTAAGCTCAGCCAGGAGGCTTCGGGCTAGGCTAGAGGGAGTCCTTAGGGTCCTAGGTGAGTGCAAATGGGTCTGGTTCAAGGGCTGGGTCGATGGCTAGGGTCCTAGGCGCTCAAACGTAGAATCCATGCACTATGGGAGTCTCTGCCTTGCTTGTAGCTGGAGTTGGGGCTTCGGTTCGAGCTAGGGTAAGGTACATTGGGTCATGTCGATCCAGTAGGGTCCATAGAAGGGTTAGGAAGGGGCTGGCTTGGGGTAGCTCGAGCTTGGCTCGATGATTTATCGAGATCGTTCGAGGGTGAAGGGATCGAGGGGTTAGGGTTTTTTCTTTGAGAAAAATAATTGAAAGATGGCTCACGGGGGCCGAGTCAAGGTTCACGCGGGCAAAATAATTATTAAAAGTCTAAGTTTCAAATTTAGAAATTTTATATTAAAGTTTGAAATTATTCGGGATTAAAAAACCTTAAAAACGAAAAATTAAATATTAATTAAAAATTCTAGTATTTAAGCTAAATAAAATTATGAGAAAATTAATTTATACTTAAATAATTATTTAGGACATGTTAGGGTCAAGGAAATTAAGAAAAACTCAAAAACGGGAAATTTTACGTCTAGGGGTAAAACGGTAATTTTACATCCGCAAATTAGTAAACGTCATGACAGTGCTCTGAATGCTGTTGTATATGCTATTGTGTTTATTTTAAATGTTTAAGGATTTTTATATGCTTAAATTTTGTTTTAAAGGTTTATGAAATTTTATGATTATTTATGGAATTCATGATGAAACGATTAAGTTAAAAGATATGTAGCAATCTTGTTTTTAAAAGAAAAATATATTAAATGCATGATTTTTATAAAGTGATGAAAATGTGAAATATTGGAGGAGGTGAAGTAATTGTGACTATTGAGGATATGAGAATAAGAATTGGGATATCGTGAGGAAAATGGCCCAAGAAGGAGCCTATTTATGGGAGAAGGCCACAAAGGGAGCCCGACGATCGAATTCCTATTCGATGAGGATAGGCCAAGGCCCTGTTGACTGATGAGAGTGTTTCTGATGTCCCTCCCTCCCAGTACTGTGGTTACATGTAGATGGATCCATCGACTTTTTGAGGATAATGAAAGTCACAATTAACGATCTGAATTCAATAAAAAGAAAAATTGTTTATGATCATGATGAAAGGATTTATGTTATGAAATGAGGAAAAAGGAAAAGATTGAGGTTTATGTTATGCATGTCATGAAAATGTTATTTTTACGTAAAATTATTTTCACTGTTGCTTGTGATTTTATAAGTATTATTTGTTATAAAGATTATGGTGTGTTGAGTCTTTAGACTCACTAGGTGTGATGGATGCAAGTGAGTTTGATGGTGGTCTTGATGGTTGACCTGACTGGACTGAAGGTGCACATGACCCGAGGACCAGCGCTTCTATTTTCCGCACTTATGATTTATGTTAAAGATTTTATGACTATTTATTTATGCTTTTAAGAGGTTGTTAGTTGATAGCGACTTTGCTATTTTTAGGAATTTCAAATGTTTGACGATTTTATGTTTTGAGTTATTTCTTTGGATTTTCAAATATTAGTTGGTTGAATTATTTTAAAATAGTGAAAAAATATTTATTTTTGGGTATACGTGAGTATTCGGCCGATTCCTTAGAAAAAAAATAAAAATTTCTATTACTTTTAAGCAAAAAGAATGGCAGAAGTTTCAACCATATTATTTAATAATATAAATACATGCATACTACTATATATCGCATATATCATAATATGACATTCAACAATAAATAAATAAGGATGATCAATCACCAACACTATTAGATCCATGTGAGCCAGATATGGATCTAGGTCCAAAACATAGGTGAATGCTGGGATGAAAATGCAACTTATTACAAGAGCTTCAAATATTTTACATGTCTTCATCTTGTGCATCATGCCCACCATCTTCTAGTCTTGATCTCCCACTATTTCTAATAATTATATTTAAATAACCATGGCACATAAGGGATACATCTCATGGGACGGGAACGGGCCATAAATCTGGCCAACTTTAATAATATAAAATATTAATAAAATAAATAAAACAGTAAAATATCCTAACATACACATAACACATTAGTCAAGGCTCTCGGTCATCTTTCATGCATTTAATATCAAATATTAACATCAATTAATTAAACAAATTTAATTAATTGATAAATCATGTATCTAATAATTTTATCACTAACCACCACAATTATTAAAGAATTTAACAAGTTAAATAAACACCTTTTATTTAATTTCTAATTAATTCAATAATAATTATTTTTCATGTAAAACTCACTTTTATCACAAATAATTAAAATCATATTCTAATTATTTATTTTACAAGAAAACTATTAATTTTCCAAAAATTAATTTTCAAAAAAAAAAATTAAATTAATTTTCATAAAATATCAATTTTGTTCAAAATTTTGAAAAATAAAAAAATCGCACCCTAGGCCCGAACAATTCAAGCCCATTATCCAGCACAGTGCCCGAGACGTTCACAGGCAGCCGCCCGCGCTGCATGCCTACTTCCCGATCAGATCGGGCACTGGCAGGCACGCAACAGGGCGCGCAGCTGCGCGCACGCCGCGCGCTCGCTTTGCGCATCCATGCACGGCCCTGCGCACACGGTCTGCTTGGAACAGTTCCGGGCATATTCGAATTTTTTTTTTATAAAAATAAAAATTTGTATGGTGCATCAATTTTCTGAAAAATTTTCTTGTGTGGTTAGAAATATTATTCAATATGATTTAAACCATACGATAAAGAGAACATAGCTCTAATACCACTGTTGTGAATTGTATTTTCTCGTGTCCAAACACAGCGGAAGTTTTAAAAAGATTTAAATTTTGACATTCAAGATATTTTTTGAGCACTCGTATGGTTTTAATAAACATACATAGGAAGTTTAATAGTTTTACCTGAGTGAATTTTCACTTGACACCAACTACGTCGGTATAAGCGAACGTAGCTTTTGTTGTAAATCCCGCATACATTCTTCAAATCTCATTTCTTCAACCTTCGAATCAGGTCCACGATCGGTTTACTTGTTCCTCTTCCAACTTGCACTATAAAGTATAGAATGATTTTACGTTGAGATGGTGGCCGAAAACAAGGAGAATGGGAGGAGGTGTTTTTTCGAAAATCTCTTGGTTTTGAGGCTAGGGTTTCGAAAGAGTGAATATGTAACGTCCCGAAAATTTGAGGTTCTACGTGAACCACATGCATGCAAGATTATCAAATTTCTTATATATTTTAATTAAATGATTTTAGATGGATGAATGATATATTTTGAGTGAATAAATGATTAATTGTATAATTTTGCTTGGTTTCATAACTTAAAAGATTTTCAGACGAATATCGGTAGTTGGCCGGAACGGAGGACCGGAGACGATTAAGATGTTAAAGACTTGAAAGATAAATTTTTATTTTTAGTTGAGAAAATATTTATTTTAAATATTTTAAGAATTATTGCATTTTAAGGTCAAATTTAAATTAATTAGAGGGAGCAAGGAATTTTATATATTTAATAATGGGATTTTTGATAATATGTATATTTAAACCTTTTTAATTTAAGCCTTATGATTTTATTAATCTTAATGGGTCTAATTTATTAATTAAAAACTAGAGTTGATTAAGCCCATTAATTAAAAAGTTAAGAAGTCTTTTTGGTTTTTTTTTATTTAAACCTAAGCCTACAAACACACCCCTAAACACCTACACACACACCGAAACACACACACATAAAACGTGAATCGTTGGAAAGAAAGGAACGAACAGCGGCTAACTTGGACTCTTGGCATGGGATGTTTTTGAATTTTTTTCTCCTTCGTTCTTCGCTTTTCTCCCTCGTTCTTTCTTCCAACAACGATCACCCGACTCCCTCGCATCCCAAGGTGGGTTGGGTTTTTGGTGGGGTTTTGACAAGAGAAAATGGTAGAAAAAAATAGAAATCGTCATCCGTTCTTCGCCGACTTTCACTGCTACGGTATTCGTATTTCGAACATTTTAAACGCAAAAGCACGCCTTAATCCTCTTTTTTTCTCATCTATCACACCATATTATATGTTTGATGCATGTTTGCATGAAAAATATGAAACACTACTGTAACGTACCGTATTTTGAACGACTTTACTGTAACGTACCTTACTTTTAAACTATTTTAAAATTTGCGGAAAAATAAAATTTATCTTAAATACAAAATAAAATTTCAAATTGCAATCATCCATAAACTGTTCAACAAATATTTGCAATAAAATGATCACAATCAAAGTTTGCTAAAGGAAAAATACATGTTTAAACATCGTAAACCATAATGTGAAATCAGAGGATTAAAATCGTCGTGCAATAAAATCTTAAAACATGGACGGTCTTCGGGTTTAGCCTCCTGCACAGTTCAAGACGGCTCATTGGTCCCCACCCCTTGTCTCCTCAGCATCTTCCTCCCCTGCATCGATCAAGTCTAGTGACTCTAAAAACTCAACATGTATAAACTGAAAATAACAAGTACTACGTAATAAAACCACTTGCATCTTTAAAATAGAGCGTACATACTTGAAACTTGAACATTGCATACATAATCATGGACATACATACATAACATAGACGTGCCATCATCGTAAAACTTTTCATAAACAAGCTTGCATCATACATACTTGAGCATACTTAACATAATTTTGCGTAGAGATATGTTTCAAAGCAAGTGACTCATACATAAAAGTGCCTGATCAGACTAAATCACAGTACTGGGCTGGCAGAGAAAGTCCACTACCTCATACATGAGATCCCCGTTCATGCTTTAACGGGTGGATTGGTCCCTGGTCATGCTTTACCGCTTTCCAATCTTGATCTAAACCCGGTCATGCTTTACTGTGTGGATTGGTCCCTGGCCAAGCTTTACCGCTTTCCAATCTTGATATAAACCTGGTCATGCTTTACCTGGGTGGAGAGGTCCTCGGCCACGTTCACCTACTTCCAAACCCGTTCATAATTGGTCACAAGACAATTAGCATACCTCAAAAACATCAAATAATTTTTTTGCACATCGAACATACTTAAAAACGACGAGGGCTTCAAGAACACATCAAGAACGCATTTTCATAAAATCGTTGTTTGAGCAGTCCCACCAAAACAATCATAAATTACTCATTTCTTATCCAAAAATTACGAATTTACTGTCAAATCAAAAGTATCAAAAAGTTCTACGTTTTATATGTTTTAAAGTTTTTCCAGAAAATCGACCGAAAAGTAGCAGTATTTAAAATGACAGAAATTTTGAGTTTTGAGATCCAAAAAAATCATTTCAAAAGCGATCCAAACATTTTTGCTCAAACTTTTGCATAACATACACATGTTTTTCATGCAATATACATCAAAATAATAATTATGACAAGATCGATGCAAAAACGAAAGAATATACATGCTTTTTGATTTTAAACTCACGATACGGCGAATACCGAAGCGGTGCGATGCGAGAAGCGATCCGACGACTAGAGGCACGATTTTCTGCTGCTACAAACCACGAATGATTGCTGAAATTTTTCGGAAGGAGGGGTTGTTGCTAGAGGAAGAACAAAGAACACTAGCTATCTATTTTTTTGTTCTCAAATAATTGAAATGAAATGAAGAAGATGAAGGGTGCAAGAGTGTTTTAATGTGTATATGCATGTACGTGTGTGGTGTGTGTAAAAATGGGTGTATGCGTGAGTTTAGTAATTAGGGAGAAATTATGTGCTTAATTAAATAATTAATTGCCTAATTAGGACATAATCATGCATGGGTAAATAATTAATAATAAAATAATACTAATCTAATACTAACTTATCTAACATCTCTACTTTAAAATAAAATGCACAAGCGACACATCTTTAAAAGTTTAAATCCCATAAAATCACTTAATAATTAAATTAGGCTTTTGAAATACCTAAAACTTAATAAATCATTTAAAATTCCCGAACTCTTAACTTAAAATAAAATACCATATTTTAAAATTGCCAAAATTGTCGTCGGTCTCTTTTCCTCGATCCCGCATCGAATAATCGCCTGAAACATGAAACTCAAGAAAATATTTTAACGTGCATCACATAAACATAAATAATTTAAAATAATGCAAATTTCACAAATTATGCATCGTTAATTTCATTTTAAACTTACTTAGATAATTTAACAATTAAATAAATGCATGGGATTACGTATACTGATTTTGGGCTCTACAATTCCTCCCCCACTTAAATAAATTTCTTCCTCGAAATTAAATCTTACCAAACAGTTCTGGATAGCGACTCCTCATATCTGCTCCGGTTTCTCAAGTGGCTTCCTCCACTGATTGATTTAGCCACCGGACTTTAACCAACTTGGTCACCTTGTTCCGAAGTCTTCGCTCCTGCCTGTCTAGGATTTGGGCAGGTCTTTCCTCATACGACAGATCCGGAGCGAGTTGCAACGGCTCAAAACTCAACACATGCGAAGGATTCGCTAGGTAATTCCTCAGTATCGAGACGTGGAATACATTGTGTACACCAGCTAGATTCGACGGTAGGGCTACACGATAAGCTAGTGTCCCAACCCTGTCAAGAATCTCGAACGGCCCAATGAATCTCGGACTCAGCTTGCCTCTCATCCCAAATCTCATAACACCCTTCATAGGTGGTATTTTTACGAAAACGCGATCTCCTATGGCAAACTCGAGATCCCTTCTCCTCTGATCAGCATAACTCTTTTGACGACTCTGGGCGGTCTTCATCCTGTCTCAGATCCTGACCACCACATATGCAGTCTGCTGAAAAATTTCTGGACCATGTTCTGATCTCTCACCGACTTCATTCCAATGAATCGGTGATCTGCACTTTCTTCCATATAATGCCTCGTAGGGATCCATACCTATAGATGATTTGAAGCTGTTGTTGTATATAAACTCCACTAGAGGTAGCTTTGATTCCCAAATCCCATGGAAATCGATCACACAAGCTCTCAGCAAATCCTCCAAAATCTGAATCACTCGCTCAGATTGGCCATTTGTCTGCGAGTGGAAACCTGTACTGAATAGCAACTTCGTCCCCATGGCTGTGTGTAAACTCTTTCAGAAGGACGATGTAAACCTCGGGTCCCTGTCGAACACAATCGAAACTGGAATCACGTGCAATCAAACTATGTCCTTGATATAGAGCTCCGCATACTGCGTCATGGAGAAAGTCGTCTTCACTGGCAAGAAGTGTGCCGATTTAATGAGTCGATCCACTATAACCCAAATTGCAATGGATCCTCTGACTGACATCGGCAAACCAACAACAAAATACATGGTGATATCTCCCACTTCCACTCGGGGATAGGGAGTGACTTAAGCATCCATGCTGGCCTCTGATGCTCTGCCTTCACCTGCTGACAAGTGAGACATTCAGATACAAATCGGCGAATGTCTCTCTTCATACTTGGCCACCAATACAGAATCTGCAAATCCTTGTACATCTTGGTGCCTCTTGGATGAATGGAATATGGAGATGTATGTGCCTCTGTTAGAATATCCTCTCTGATCGAATCAACACCAAGCACCCACATTCTACCTCTGTACCTCACAATACCATCAGACACTATGTAGAGTACACTGCCCTTGGCCTCGTCCTTCAGTCTCCGTTTCAGCAACTGCTCATCTGAAGGCTGACCTCTACGGATTAGGTTAAACAAAAGAGACTGGACGGTCAGATTAGACAGCTTAGGAGCTCTGCTCTTAGGATAAACCTCTAACCCAAATCTCTGAATCTCTGACTGAAGAGATATCTGCATTGACAGCTGTGCTATGACGGCTACTTTTCTGCTCAGAGCATCTGCCACCACATTAGCTTTCCCCGTATGGTAGCTAATTTCACAATCGTAGTCTTTCACTAACTCTAACCATCGTCTTTGTCTCATATTCAATTCTTTTTGCGTGAAGAAATACTTGAGACTCTTTTGATCTGTGAATATCTGGCATTTCTCGTCGTACAAGTAATGTCTCCATATCTTCAACGCAAAGACAACGGCAGCTAACTCAAGATCATGAGTCGTGTAGTTCTTCTCATGCACCTTCAACTATTTGGAGGCATAAGCTATAACCCGACCATGCTGCATCAAAACTGCGCCTAGACCGAGCTTAGATGCATCGGTGTATAGTACAAAATTGCCTTGACCTGCTGGCATGGCTAACACTGGCGCTGTGATAAGAGCTTGCTTCAAAGTATCAAAGCCCTTCTGACATTCATCACTCCATACGAATTTAGCATTCTTTTTAGTCAATGTAGTGAGTGGCACTGCTATCGAAGACAATTCCTGAATAAATTTCCTGTAGTAGCCTGCTAAGCCTAGGAAACCGTGGATCTCTGAGGCATTCTTAGGTTCAACACATTCCTAAACTGCTGCTACCTTAGCTGGATCCATCTCGATGCCACTGCTAGATATTATATTACCCAAAAAACACTACCTTCTCTAACCAGAAGTCACACTTACTGAATTTTGCAAACAACTTGCGACTCTGCAAGACTTGCAAAACTGTACCCAATGCTTACCGTGCTCCTCATGGTTCTTCGAGTAGATGAGAATGTCGTCAATGAACACTTTGACGAACTGATCTAAGTAGAGCTGGAATACTCGATTCATCAAGTCCATAAAATTTCTAGAGCATTCGTTAATCCAAACGGCATTACTAAGAACTCGTAGTGCCCATACCTGGTTCTAAAGCTGTCTTTGTTTTACTTTACTGTGACCTTGATTTCTGACTTTTCTCACAATTCGCAATATTAGAAAAGGAGGTTCAAACTTATCGTATCTTACTTTCTTTATACTATAACTGTAGAGGCCTCTAAATACATACTTGAAAATTTGCGGAAAATTTAAAACTTTTCTTTTTAATTAATTAAAATGCATCATTCATAAATAAATAACTGATAAAAGTTTAACCATTCAAAATAGCAGCGGAAGTAAATGTTTGTTTGCAAGATAATAATTTAAAACAATTCAACAACGAAGAAATTTGTTTGAGTCAAAATAGTAAATGCTAAAAACATGAGGTCCTCGGGTTCCACTACTGCCGACCCAAGCTAGCTCACTGATCCCCGCCCTCGGTCCCTGCATCATCGGTACCTACAACAATCAAGTCTAGTGAGTCTAAAGAATCAGCAAGCATATATCGTAAATAACGAGTAAATAAATAATAAAATTGCATGCAAGTGAAAATATCATGTCGTGAGGCATAACGTAAAATATCGTGTCATGATTAATTATAATACGTGCATAACTGAACTGAAAATCATAGTGAAAATGTTTGCTCCTTGGAGCCCTGTAATGAAATAACTTGTAATAATTTTCTTGGTGAGATTATGGTCTACGCAAGTGGCCCCTGAACTGAACTGAACTGACCGGTAACTGGCGACCGGGTGGTACAAAACTGAACTGACCGGTAACTGGCGACCGGGTGAAGTAATAATCCCATGATAGTAAAGTGACCACAAGCAATATCACATAAATCTCAAAATGAATATTTTGCACGTAATATAATTAAATAACATAATTGAATATGAACAATTTCGATTTTCTTGCATCAAAATCATGTACTTGCGATATTTAAAAATACCTATATGGCTTGATTGAAGAGTGAAAGAAGATATAAACATGCCTTGGTTTGTTTTGACAGAAAACAAACGAAATAACGATGCGGCGCGGGGGAGACGGAGTGCTCTTCACTTTCTTACTTTTTCTCTCTTAATTCCTTTAAACCAAGCATGCACCATAATTATTATAATAGCGAAAAAAATTGTAAACATGATGCATGAACATTTAAAATATCATAAATTTGTACTTAGGGCGCTGCTAGGACCAAAATATCACCCCGGGTGCAAAATGACCATTTTGCCCCTAGAAACCCGAAAATTATCGTTTCACCCCTGGACCTCTAAAATTGACCCGAAGCTTACCAAACTCCTTAAAATATCCCAAAACATTTTTTAAAGTATTCCTAGACGTAAGCCCGAGCCAAAATCAGAACTTAAACGATTCGTTTTAAAACTCGGATCGAGGTCCCGGTTTTAACCCGAATCGACTCAAAACTTAATCAAATTTCTTCCAACTTTTTACCACACCTTATAAACACTTAAAAGGTTCTAAAACCATTAAAACCAGACCCCAAAACTTTCGAAGAATGGGCCATCCTTCTACTGGAAATTCGCTTTTTCTTAAATACACGATCCTAGTACATTACTTCGATTCTACGCGTCCTAGCCCACAACCGATGAGACCAGCTACTAAACCACCTCACTAAGACCACTCTAAGACCCCTCTGGACCCAAAGAACTCACGGCACCAGCACCATGTAGCCTGCACACAGAACACGCTATCTAGGATCAAGACCCCCCAATCGTAACTCTCTCGCGTCCAGCTCCTTCGTGCTGCTGTAGGGGCCCGACCAACGGTGTTAAGGTCCTCCCAGGCCATGGTTCGGACCCCTTAGGACCTGGTCCAGAGCTTAGGACACCCCTTGTACAGCCGGACTTCCCAAACAACCGATCTGCCCACAACAAGTTACGGCCGAAACGTAACACTCCAAACCCGATGGCTACCTGCACTCACACTCGGCTCTAGCATCAAGTTCATTAAACCATGACATGATTCAACCTCCTAGCATCAGCAACCCATCGCCCTTTGCACAAAAATTTCAGAAAAACGTGAACAACAATTGGAAGATGCAAGAAAACACATGGGAACCAAAAATATTTCATGGAAAGCTTAGATAAAAAAAATTTCATAAATGAAACCAAAACAACAGCATATAAACGTGTATGATGCCAAAAAAAATGATACAAAGCATGCCTTTGATGTTATAAACGCGAGAGGATCGAAGAACGAGTGCCGGAGACTATTTTTCCTTCAAGAAATGAGCTTGGCCGTGGCCTCCTTGATGAGATTTGCTGAAACCGAGAGTGCTACTGCTAAAACCAAGGGGAAGTGTCTGAAATGGAGGGTGTCGGTTGTTGGGTTGTGAAATAAAAGGTGTAGGGTTAATTAGGTATTAATGTATCATTAACAATTAGGTTAATTAGCTTTTATTTTATATTAAAAGAGTTTAAGCCCAATAAGCTTAAAAATAGGCCCATTAAATCTAAACACACTCACGAAAAATATTTCGTGTTGGAAAGTTTTTGAAAATCTTAGCCGAACCCTCAAAAAGTCCCTCGATTCGATAAAATTTACGTACCGTTAAAAATAAAACCATGTGGTTAAAAATACCCAATAAATCCCAATTCTTGAAAAATACCTTTAAAACATCTTATATTAATTAATAAAAATTAATCGTGTAATAAAAATAATTTTCCTGAAAATTCTCCGGTCTCCGATCCTCGTTCGAGCGTGAAATGCATCTAGAAATCCTAATGCATGAACTGATAAAATTCATGAAATAAATCCCTATCATGCAATAATTATGCCTAAAATGCATGAAAATAATTAAACACAAATTAATAAAATAAACATGCATTTTATGCTTTAAAAGAATTTAATAAAATACCAAAGAAATTTAATAACTTGCATGCATGCCAACTTTTTAAATTATATTTACTAACATGCTAAATTACCACTTCTTAAATAAGTCTTTATTAACTTATCTCAATACTCCATCTCCAGTCCGGCCTCACTTATTTAACTGAAAAGGTGACAATTAAACTACTACGTAAAATAAATAAATTTAAAGAAAAGAATTTAAATACTCATGCAATAAAAATCATTTTAATTTAAATACTAGAAATTATGCATGGCTTATACGCAGTCCAAGTTACGGGTTCTACAATCCTCCCCCCTTAAAAGAAATTTCGTCCTCGAAATTAAAACTCACCGAATAGCTCTGGGTACCGGCTCCTCATCTCTGGCTCAGATTCCCACGTAGCTTCCTCTTCTGAATGGTTAAGCCATTTGACTTTAACTCGCTTAACCAGTTTGTTCCGAAGCTTCTTTTCCTGTCTGTCTAGGATCTGCACTGGTCTCTCCTCATAAGACAGGTTTGGAGTAAGCTGCAACGGCTCGAAGTTCAGAACATGCGAAGGATCTGCCATATACTTCCTCAGCATAGAGACGTGGAACACATTGTGTACTCTGGCCATATTCGGCGAAAGAGCAACACGATAAGCTAGCGTCCCAACTCTGTCAAGGATCTCGAATGGTCCAATGAATCTCGGACTGAGCTCCCTTTCTTCCCAAATCGCATGACACCCTTCATAGGTACCACTTTCACAAAGACATGGTCGCCCACGGCGAACTCTTAATCTATCCTCCGCTGGTCCGCATAACTCTTCTGTCGACTCTGAGCAGTCCTCATCCTGTCACGGATCTGGGCTACTACATCGACAGTCTACTGAATAATCTCTGGACCCAGCTCGGCTCTCTCTCCTACCTCATCCCAATGAACAGGAAATCTACACTTGCGACCATACAATGCTTCATACGGAGCCATTCCTATAGACGACTGAAAGTTGTTGTTATAGGTGAACTCCACTAATGGCAAGTTCGACTCCCAACTCCCGGAGAAATCGATAACACAAGCACGGAGAAGATCCTCCAAAATCTGAATAACTCTCTCCGACTGTCCATCTGTCTGCGGATGGAAAGCTGTGCTAAACAGCAACTTCGTACCCATGGTCGAATGCAAACTCTTCCAAAACGAGGAAGTGAATCTAGGGTCTCTGTCAGATACGATAGAAACGGGAATACCATGAAGTCGGACTATCTCCCGGATATACAACTCAGCATACTGAACCATGGTGAAAGTCGTCTTGATAGGCAAGAAGTGCGCTGATTTGGTAAGACGATCGACAATCACCCAGATAGCATTAGATCCTCTGACTGACTTCGGTAAACCGGTCACAAAGTCCATGGTAACATTCTCCCACTTCCACTCGGGAATAGGGAGAGGCTTGAGCAAACCTGCTGGTCTCTGATGCTCTGCCTTCACTAACTGACAAGTCAGACACTCGGATACAAAACGTCTGATATCCTTCTTCATTCCTGGCCACCAGTACAATAACTGCAGGTCTTTGTACATCTTCGTACTCCCTGGATGAATCGAGTACGGCAACATATGGGCCTCTAATAGAATATCTGATCGGATAGAATCACTGCTAGGAACCCATATCCTGTCTCGATATCTGACAATACCGTCACTAACTGTATACAAGGCACTGCCCTTGGCCTCATCTCGCTGCTTCCACTTTGCCAACTGCTCATCTGCTGACTGACTACTGCTAATACGGTCAATGAGAGAAGACTGGATAGTCAAGGTAGATAGACGGGGAACTCTACCTCGAGCATATGTCGCTAGATCAAACCTCTGCATCTCAGACTGAAGAGGTCTCTGAATCGTCAAATGAGCCATCACTGCGACTTTTCTGCTCAATGCATCCGCAACTACATTAGCTTTACCCGGGTGGTAGGTAATGTCAAAGTCATAATCCTTCACAAGCTCCAACCATCGCCTCTGACGCATATACAACTATTTCTGCATAAAGAAGTACTTGAGGCTCTTGTGGTCGGTAAAGATCTGGCACTTCTCTCCATACAAATAATGCCTCCAAATCTTCAAGGCAAAAACCACGGTGGCCAACTCTAGATCATGGGTAGGGTAGTTCATCTCATGAGTTTTCAACTGTCTAGAAGCATATGCTATTACCTTTCCATGCTGCATCAATACTGCGCCTAGACCGAGCTTCTAAGCATCGGTATACAGAACAAAATCTCCGGGCCCTGATGGCATAGCCAAAACTGGTGCTGAGATAAGAGCTTGCTTCAAAGTATCGAAGCTCTTCTGACACTCGTCGCTCCACACAAATTTAGCATTCTACTTGGTCAATGATGTGAGTGGAACGGCAATAGAGGAGAATCCCTGAATGAATTTCCGATAATATCCTGCTAACCCAAGAAAACTGCGGATATCAGATGCATTCTGCGGAACAACCCAATCTCTGACTGCTGCAACTTTTGCTGGGTCTACCTCAATACCGCTGCTAGAAACAATGTGGCCTAAGAACGCCACATTCTCTAACCAGAATTCGCACTTACTGAACTTGGCGAATAACTTGTGCTTCTGCAAGGTCTGCAACACTGTGGTCAGGTGTCTGCTGTGATCCTCGTGATTCTTTGAGTAGACAAGAATGTCGTCTATGAATACTATCACAAACTGATCAAGATACGGCTGAAATACGCGATTCATGAGATCCATGAAGATCGCTGGCGCATTCGTCAAACCGAACGGCATCACAAGGAACTCATAGTGGCCATAACGAGTCCTGAAAGCAGTCTTCGAAACATCGGCGTCTTTCGCCCTCAACTGGTGATAACCAGAACGCAGATCAATCTTGGAGAATACTGAAGCTCCCTGCAACTGATCAAATAAATCCTCAATCCGCGGGAGTGGGTATTTGTTTTTCACTGTAACCCTGTTCAATTCCCGGTAGTCAATACAAAGCCTCATAGAGCCATCCTTCTTCTTCACAAATAAGACTGGCGCGCCCCATGAAGAAAAACTAGGGCGAATGAACTCCTTGTCAAGAAGTTCCTGAATCTGCTTCTTCAGTTCTGCCATCTCTGTCGGCGCTAGTCGGTACGGTGCTTTGGATATCGGGGCCGTACCTGGCATAAGCTGAATAGAAAACTCCACCTCTCGCTCGGGTGGCATACCAGAGACGTCCTCGGAAAAAACGTCTAAGAAATCTCTGACAATCGGAACATCTGCGACTGACTGACTGGGTGCCTCGGGGATAGATATAAAGGTTGCTAAAAATGCCTGACACCCTCTATGCATGAGCTTCCTAGCCTGAACATAAGGTATAATGCGCGGTAAAGGAAAGTACATGTCTGGTTCAAATAGAAATTGCTCCATCCCTGGCGGTCGGACTAGAATAGATCTCCGCTGGAAGTATATCAAAACTCTGTTCCTCAGTAGCCAATCCATTCCCAGAATGATGTCAAACTCTGGCATCGGCAATACAATAAGATCCGCATAAACAAGATTGCCATGGACCTCGAGGTCTATGTCTCGGATCACATTCATAGCTGTCATCTCCTCTCCAGAGGGTAATACCACTAAAAACGCTGTATCAAGCCCAATGGTCTTAAGTTTGAGGAAATTCGCAAAGACCTCTGATATGAACGAATGGGTAGCCCCTGAATCTATCAATGCTTTCGTAGCGGAACAGACTATAAAAATTCTCCCTGAAAGGTTGGAATATCATGCTAACCCAATAGTTGCAAGGACTAACTTATAGACATGCGAAGGTCACAGTTCTTCTAGCCTAGTTTCCCCAAAACAATACTGAGTAGAGCATGCAATCCTATCGCAATTTCTAAGTTCAAAATCTTAATCCCGATTCCCAAAACATTGAAATTCAAATATTAATTTAAAGCTTAAAGGTACCTGTCAAAAGCATGGTCTCCGGGTTCGTTTCTGTCGCATGAAGGGCAAAAACTCTACCCTGGGTAGGCGGATTCCTCTGAGGGCACTGCATAAATAAGTTGTCTGGACTACCACACTTATAACACTTTCCTGAGCCAAACATACATGCTCCAGGATGGCGACGTGAGCACTTAGGGCAAACTGGGTGCTCAAAAGTCCTCGGGGCTGGGCGTCCCCACTGCTGCTGCTGCTGCTGACCTCTGTTTCTAGGCGGCCCGTGAAAAGGCCTTTTGTTCTGCTGCTGAGGAGGAGGGCGGTGTGGTACCTGGACTGGTCGCTTACCCAAGCGATCCCTCTCAATTTCAATCAGATCTTGCTCTGCGGCAAGAGCTCTAGAAACGGCAACTTCAAAAGCAGTAGGGCCAGCAACCCTAACATTGCGGCGTAAGATCGGCCGCAGTCCATCAAGAAAGTGCCTCAGCTTGGCACCCGCATCATTCGCAATCAAGGGCACAAAGTGACAGCCTCTCTCAAACTTACGGATGAATTCCGTAACAGTCAGCTCTCCCTGCCTCAGGGTCATGAACTCCCTGGTCAAACGCGAACGCACCTCATCAGTAAAGTATTTGGAGTAAAATACCCCCGTGAAGCGTGTCCAACTCAGCGTAGCCAAGTTCAGGGCTACTGATGCTCCTTCCCACCATAAGCGGGCATCTCCTCCGAATAAATAGCTGGCACACCGGACTCTGTCTGCATCTCCAAGCTCCATGAACTCGAAGATAACTTCAATGGACTTGATCCAGCCCTCGGCAATCATGGAGTCTGTCGTCCCTGAAAACTCCTTAGGACGCATCTTCATGAATCTCTCGTAGTCAGCCTCAGGCCCTGTCGGCCTGGTCGCCACAGCATTGTTCCCCGCAAACTGTGCGAAGAACTGAGTCATACCGGCTAGCATCTGGGCATTCATATTTGGTGGAGGGGGTGGAGGTCTGTTCCCCTCATGTCTCTGCTCCTCCCTGTCCTCATGACAAGGCTCATCATCACCTCTCGAGCGTCCAACTTGGCGTCTAGGAGGCATACTGTTCCATAAATAACCCATACGTAACCAACATGCATAATTCCATAATTTATTTAAATGTAAATAAATACTGAACGATTAAAATCTAAACGTCAAAATACTTCATGAGAACATGCAGTTAAAATAATTCCGGCTTTAAATAAAATGCATGAATGTAAAACTTACAGACCGAAGACGTGACTTCATGAGCTTCTCGTGGTCAGTAGTAGTACAACCCTTTACAAGAACATAGGCTCTGATACCAGCTGTAGAGGCCTCTAAATACGTACTTGAAAATTTGCGGAAAATTTAAAATTTTTCTTTTTAATTAATTAAAATGCATCATTCATAAATAAATAACTGAGAAAAGTTTAACCATTCAAAATAGCAGCGGAAGTAAATGTTTGTTTGCAAGATAATAATTTAAAACAATTCAACAACGAAGAAATTTGTTTGAGTCAAAATAGTAAATGCTAAAAACATGAGGTCCTCGGGTTCCACTACTGCCGACCCAAGCTAGCTCACTGATCCCCGCCCTCGGTCCCTGCATCATCAGGACCTACAACAATCAAGTCTAGTGAGTCTAAAGACTCAGCATGCATATATCGTAAATAACGAGTAAATAAATAATAAAATTGCATGCAAGTGAAAATATCATATCGTGAGGCATAACGTAAAATATCGTGTCATGATTAATTATAATACGTGCATAACTGAACTGAAAATCATAGTGAAAATGTTTGCTCCTTGGAGCCCTGTAATGAAATAGCATGTAAAAATTTGCTTGGTGAGATTATGGTCTACGCAAGTGGCCCCTGAACTGAACTGAACTGACCGGTAACTGGCGACCGGGTAGTACCAAACTGAACTGACCGGTAACTGGCGACCGGGTGAAGTAATAATCTCATGATAGTAAAGTGACCACAAGCAATATCGCATAAATCTCAAAATGAATATTTTGCACGTAATATAATTAAATAACATAATTGAATATGAACAATTTCGATTTTCTTGCATTAAAATCATGTACTTGCGATATTTAAAAATACCTATATGGCTTGATTGAAGAGTGAAGGAAGATATAAACATGCCTTGGTTTGTTTTGACAGAAAACAAACGAAATAACGACGCGGCGCGGCCGAGACGGAGTGCTCTTCACTTTCTTACTTTTTCTCTCTTAATTCCTTTAAACCAAGCATGCACCATAAATATTATAATAGCGAAAAAAATTGTAAACATGATGCATGAACATTTAAAATATCATAAATTTGTGCTTAGGGCGCTGCTAGGACCAAAATATCACCCCGGGTGCAAAATGACCATTTTGCCCCTAGAAACCCGAAAATTATCGTTTCACCCCTGGACCTCTAAAATTGACCCGAAGCTTGCCAAACTCCTTAAAATATCCCAAAAAAATTTTAAAAGTATTCCTAGACGTAAACCAGAGCCAAAATCAGAACTTAAACGATTCGTTTTAAAACTCGGATTGAGGTCCCGGTTTTAACCCGAATCGACTCAAAACTTAATCAAATTTCTCCCAACTTTTTACCACACCTTATAAACACTTTAAAGGTCCTAAAACCATTAAAACCAGACCCCAAAACTTTCGAAGAATGGGCCATCCTTCTACTGGAAATTCGCTCTTTCCTAAATACACGATCCTAGTACATTACTTCGATTCTACGAGTCCTAGCCCGCAACCGATGAGACCAGCTACTAAACCACCTCACTAAGACCACTCTAAGACCCCTATGGACCCAAAGAACTCACGGCACCAGCCCCATGTAGCCTGCACACCGAACACGCTCTCTAGGATCAAGACCCCCCAATCGTAACTCTCTCGCATCCAGCTCCTTCGTGCTGCTGTAGGGGCCTGACCAACGGTGTTAGGGTCCTCCCAGGCCATGGTTCGGACCCCTTAGGACCTGGTCCTGAGCTTAGGACACCCCTTGTACAGCCGGACTTCCCAAACAACCGATCTGCCCACAACAAGTTACGGCCGAAACGTAACACTCCAAACCCGATGGCTACCTGCACTCACACTCGGCTCTAGCATCAAGTTCATTAAACCATGACATGATTCAATCTCCTAGCATCAGCAACCCATCGCCCTTTGCACAAAAATTTAAGAAAAACGTGAACAACAATTGGAAGATGCAAGAAAACACATGGGAACCAAAAATATATCATGGAAAGCTTAGATAAAAAAAATTTCATAAATGAAACCAAAACAACAGCATATAAACGTGTATGATGCCAAAAAAAATGATACAAAGCATGCCTTTGATGTTATAAACGCGAGAGGATCGAAGAACGAGTGCCGGAGACTATTTTTCCTTCAAGAAATGAGCTTGGCCGTGGCCTCCTTGATGAGATTTTCTGAAACCGAGAGTGCTACTGCTAAAACCAAGGGGAAGTGTCTAAAATGGAGGGTGTCGGTTGTTGGGTTGTGAAATAAAAGGTGTAGGGTTAATTAGGTATTAATGTATCATTAACAATTAGGTTAATTAGCTTTTATTTTATATTAAAATAGTTTAAGCCCAATAAGCTTAAAAATAGGCCCATTAAATCTAAACACACTCACAAAAAATATTTCGTGTTGGAAAGTTTTTGAAAATCTTAGTCGAACCCTCAAAAAGTCCCTCAATTCGATAAAATTTACGTACCGTTAAAAATAAAACCATATGGTTAAAAATACCCAATAAATCCGAATTCTTGAAAAATACCTTTAAAACATCTTATATTAATTAATAAAAATTAATCGTGTAATAAAAATAATTTTCCTGAAAATTTTCCGGTCTCCGATCCTCGTTCGAGCGTGAAATGCATCTAGAAATCCTAATGCATGAACTGATAAAATTCATGAAATAAATCCCTATCATGCAATAATTATGCCTAAAATGCATGAAAATAATTAAACACAAATTAATAAAATAAACATGCATTTTATGCTTTAAAAGAATTTAATAAAATACCAAAGAAATTTAATAACTTGCATGCATGCCAACTTTTTAAATTATATTTACTAACATGCTAAATTACCACTTCTTAAATAAGTCTTTATTAACTTATCTCAATACTCCATCTCCAGTCCGGCCTCACTTATTTAACTGAAAAGGTGACAATTAAACTACTACGTAAAATAAATAAATTTAAAGAAAAGAATTTAAATACTCATGCAATAAAAATCATTTTAATTTAAATACTAGAAATTATGCATGGCTTATACGCAATCCAAGTTACGGGTTCTACAATATCCGTAATGTTCATCGATCTATTACATTAGCATTTATGCAGTTCAACCTTAGAAATCTTAGCACCAAAAGTTACTGCTCAACTTTTTATCCTTGGTACTACACTCAAAAGTTAAACCTTATATTAATCCCCATAATAATATTGACCTACAATTCTTGAATCGAATCTTTATCTTACGACACCAAACTTACATAACTTAGTTATTCACAAGTACATCCCAAATATAAAATTATTGCTAATTTTAAATTTAGAGTAACATTAATCCATAAAACCCCAAAATATACAATATTGATCTTCTGCTTCAATAATAAAACCTTCCTAGCATCAAACACATGCTTAAAATATTTCCTCCCCAATTACATTATAGTTGAGGCCTAAGATTCTTGGACCTTCTTCATTGGAACGAATGTCACACTTTGACGTATCCTCAATACTTAATTCCTTCTAACATATAAAACTTAATAATTTTCCCCCTGTTAAAGTTGGAGTAACTCTAATAAATCAACTTCACTTATAACCCATAGAATTCTAGAATCCTCATATAAATATTTTAAATTTCTTACTCGATAAAAATCTTAATATTCGACCATTGATAACCTATGTTGAATACAACTAATTCCCTTTGTTTTTATTTCACCCAATATCCCCGTATGAACACCTATATTATAAACTTGAAATTAAAACATACACAACCCAAGTAGTCTTAGATAACCTAATTCCAGTACTCATATCCACTTAATCCTAAGTTTCTTAATGACTTACAAAGATTCCTCAAGACAAGGTGCCTGATAGGGCCTTTTTCCCTGCCTATCGACCTCAATGTCCCTCTGGTCCTGTCCTGCCGCCAAGGCTCTCGACACGACAACTGCATAAGTCGTAGGACAAGAAACCCTTACATCACGGCGCAAGATCGGCCGCAACCCATCAATAAAATGCTTCAACTTCTCCCGAGCATCATTCGCAAATTGGGGTACAAAGTGACACCCGCTCTCAAACTTCCTCACGAACTCAGCTACGCTGCTGTCTCCCTGACGCAACGTCATGAACTCCCTAGTCAGGCGGGAGCGTACTTCCTCAGTGAAGTACTTAGAGTAGAAAACCTCTTTGAACCCATTCCAAGTCAAAGTCTGCACATTCACCGATACGGACGCGCTCTCCCACCACAGCCTGGCGTCCTCTGATAGAAGGAATGTGGCACATCTGACCCGGTCTGCATCCTGAAGCTCCATAAAATCAAATTTCACTTCGATGGATTTAATCCATCCCTCAGCCACCATCGGATCAATCATCCTCGAGAACTCTTTCGGATCCATCCTTTTGAACCTCTCGTACACTGCCTCTGGTCGGGGCCTCGCCCCTGCATTCGCTGCTGCCTGGTTCCCTGCAAATTGTGCGAAGAACTGCGTCATACCTGCAAGCATCTGTGCCTGCATATCTGGGGTGGACGAGGAGGAGTGGCCCTCTCCTCATCTCGACGCTCTCTGTCCTCATCTCTTACTTCACGGTTAATCAAGCGTCTAGGAGGCATACTGTTCCAACAATTTACCCAACACGTAAACCCACATGCATGAACATGATATTAATGACATAAGTTGCACGTAATTTGAATTTAAATATGCACATGCTGAAATCGTGATTGGATGCTTAATACATGAAATAATTTAAAACCTTAAAACTTACAGACTTGAGGTGTGACTTCGTGAGCTTCTCGCAACTGGCAGTAGGCGTAACCCTTTACAAGAACACCGCTCTGATACCAACTGTAACGTACCGTATTTTGAACGACTTTACTGTAACGTACCTTACTTTTAAACTATTTTAAAATTTGCGGAAAAATAAAAATTTTCTTAAATACAAAATAAATTTTCAAATTGCGATTATCCATAAACTGTTCAACAAAATATTTGCAATAAAAATATCACAATCAAAGTTTGCTAAAGGAAAAATACATGTTTAAACATCGTAAACCATAACGTGAAATCAGAGGATTAAAATCGTCGTGCAATGAAATCTTAAAACATGGACGGTCCTCAGGTTTAGCCTCCTGCACAGTCCAAGACGGCTCATTGGTCCCCACCCCTCGTCTCCTCAACATCTTCCTCACCTGCATCGATCAAGTCTAGTAAGTCTAAACACTCAACATGTATAAACTGAAAATAACAAGTACTACGTAATAAAACCACATGCATCTTTAAAATAAAGCGTACATACTTGAAACTTTAACATTGCATACACAATCATGGACATACATACATAACATAGACGTGTCATCATCGTAAAACTTTTCATAAACATGCTTGCATCATATATACTTGAGCATACATAACATAATTTTGCGTAGAGATATGTTTCAAAGAAGTTGACCCATACATAAAAGTGTCTGATCTGACTAAACCGCAGTACTGGGCTAACAGGGAAAGTCCACTACCACATACATGAGATCCACGTTCATGCTTTAACGAGTGGATTGGTCCCTGTTCATGCTTTACCACTTTCCAATCCTGATCTAAACCCGATCATGCTTTACCGGGTGGATTGGTCCCTGGTCATGCTTTACCTCTTTCCAATCCTGATATAAACCCGATCATACTTTACCGGGGTGGAGAGGTCCTCGACCAAGTTCACCGACTTCCAAACCCTTTCATAATTGGTCACAAGACAATTAGCTTACCTCAAAAACATAAAATATTTTCTTTGCACATCGAACATACTTAAAAACGTCGAGGGCTTCAAGAACGCATTTTCATAAAATCGTAGTTTGAGTAGTCCCACGAAAACAATCATAACTCACTCATTTCTTATCCAAAAATTACGAATTTATTGTGAAATCTAAGGTATCAAAAAGTTCTATGTTTTATATGTAGAAAGTTTTTCCAGAAAATCGACCGAAAAGTCGCAGTATTTAAAATGACAGAAATTTCGAGTTTTGAGATCCAAAAACATCATTTCAAAAGCGATCTAAACATTTTTGCTCCTACTTTTGCATAACATACACATGTTTTTCATGCAATATACATCAAAATAATTACTATGACAAGATCGATGCAAAAACGGAAGAATATACATGCCTTTTGATTTTAAACTCACGATATGGCGAATACCGAAGCATGCGATGCGAGAAGCGATCCGATGACTAGAGGCACGATTTTCTTGTAGAACCGAAAATCAGATTACGTATAAGTCATGCATAATTTCTATTATTTAATTAAAATGAATTTTTATGAAAATATGAAGTGTTTTATTTATTTTAAAAGAAGATGTTTAGTTTTATATTTTCAAGATATATACGCGAAGTCGGACCGGAGTTTGGAGATTGGAGATAAGATTAATAATAAGACTAATAATAAGAAAGATATTCCTAAATTTAATTTAAGTCAAGGAATAATTTAATTTAAAGGAATAGAATGTTATATGATTTATTAAATTAACTAGAGATAAGAAATTAAATAAGTTCTTTAGGTATATATTTAATTAAAACTTAAATTAAATAAATAATTGAGGATGAATTAATCTAGGTATAATATATTCAAGAAATTAAACATAACATTTAAATACTTAAATTGAGGTCAAGCATGCCATATAAAATTCTAAGCAAGATTTGAAACTAAATTAATTTATTAATGCATTAAAATATACATAATGAAGGTTTAAAATCTTAAACAAGTAAAATGCAAGGTTAAATAAAAATATATCATGCAAAGGAGTAACAATTTCGGTCAAAACATTTCTTAGGTGTAGTAAATTTCATTCAAATCACCTCATTAGTCTTTAAAGTAAATATAATTCTCCACCCTTAATTCACTAGTTATTAGTATATTCAAATGCTATAATTCACATAAATTTTCCTCAAACCATTGTCTTAGAAGCTTAACGTGCACATACAGTAGGAATAATAAGAAGGGAAACCAACGGCAACAAGAGGAAGGAGAAGCAATTCAAACCCATTCAAATTTACCACTAAATGGTTTTTATAGTGTATTCATTTCCCACTTTTAAACTCCTTAATTATGGGTAATACATGCACCATAATTCTCCTTGAAGCTCCTCAACCCCTTTATGCTAGCAACTAAACATGAATAACAGCAAGAAGAAGAGTACAAGAATCGGGCAGCAAGAGAATCAAAAACATTTCAAATTCCATACAACTCCTTGACTTGTAACCTCCAACTTAATGCATATTATGGCACCTTTAACACCTCCTATAATACTCATCTTCATTGTCTAGCAATCACACACCCTCGCCTTCGAAATACATCAGAATACCAGCAGCTTAGGATCGAGAATAGCAGCAGAGAAATGTAAGAAAGGAACCAACTCCGTTCCGCCGCTCGTATTCGTCGTTTTGATTTGTTTTCTTCAAAACAAATTACAGGCATGTATATGTTGTTTCTTGTTTCTTCAATCAAGTCCTATAAGTATTTTTAAATCACTATATGTTCATGATTCAAGCAACAATTCGAAAACTTTGACAGCAACTTTCTGAAAATTGGTACAGCTTTCTCGGCCTTGCTTGTTGCTTCACGAGTGTTGTGTTTTTCTTTGTGATTTCAGGAGTTGTTCGATTCCAGGCATACATGGCTGCTTCTAGGCATAATTTAGGGTGTGTTAGGATGTTTTTGATTCAATGGTTTAAGTCCATACACTCAAGAATAAAGAAATGGCAGCAACCTTTCCATGAAGTTACAGATTGTTTCAAGATTTTGTCATTTGGTTGCTTAGGATGAGAGTTCGAATCATGGCTGTCCTAGGGACTCTAGCCATGGTTAGAGCCCTCCCTTATCATGTCTAGGATGTGACCAAGGTGTCCTTTCAAGGCTTGGTTCGTGTTTCCCTCAAAAATTTTAAACAACAACCCAAAGGCATATTTCAAAATTTCAATTTCTGTGTTAGTGGGTTTCGGTTTTTAGGGTGTTGTTTGGATTATGGTTGGCTCCTAGCCCATAGCCACGGTTCATACAACACTCCATCATGTCTAGATATAGCCATGGTTGATCAAATGGCCCTTGGAACGAGACAAGACAGTAAAACATGTCAACATAAAACACTACACAGCAAGAGGTATTCTCGGCTGATTTGTTGTGGTGGTCCTAGGTGTTTGCTTGGGTTATGGTTGGCTTTTAGCCCTTAGCCATGGTCCAAGCCATGCCTTAGGATGTTGGTAAGAGTCCTTGGGTGGCGGTTCAAACCCATAGTCATAAAATTCAGGAATTTCACTACAAAAGACACAAACTGTTACTACTGAAATTCGACAGCAGCTATGGTTTCGGTTTTTGGGGTGGTTTGAGTTATTGGTTGGCTTTTAGCCTATGGCCTTGGACTGGACACTACCT
>NC_133323.1:10951761-10981648 GCF_012295235.1 Primulina huaijiensis | reverse complement strand
GGGCTGTGATTGATCTCTACCGCCCAGTATACTGTGGTTTAGTCTGATCAGGCGCTTACGTTATGTTATGGGCCACTTGCTTAGAAACATTATCTCTACCAGAAAATTTTGATATGATATGACAGAGCTCTATTGAGCAAAGCTTTTACGTATGATTTTCAGATATGCCCGTAGTTATAATTATTGAAGACACGATTTTCACCATGTGCTTTACTATACCATATTTTTACGTTGCATGCGATTTTAACATATATTTATTTGTTATTCACGATATATACATGTTGAGTCTTTAGACTCACTAGACTTGATTGTTGTAGGTGTTGATGAGACCGAGACTGCGGGCGGAGACCAGTGAGCGATCTTGGGACAGCTATAGTAAACCCGAGGACCACATGATTTAATTTATGCACCTTTTATTATTCAAACTCGATTTTACATGTTGGATTATTTTTAAATTGTTGTTTGAGATATTATGTTGACTTCCGCTGTTAGTTTAAAGTTAAAATTTTTTTTACGTGTTTATTTTATAAATTGGGCAAGTTATTTATTTATTTAGAAAAATTTTAATAATTCCGCAAATTTATGAATACGAAATACGGGTCTTTACATTTCTGCTGCTAAAAACCACGAATGATTGCTGGAATTTTTCAGAAGGAGGGACGGCTGCTAGAGGATGAACAAAGAACCCTAACTATCTATTTTTTATGTTCTCAAATAATTGAAATGAAATGAAGAAGATGAAGGGTGCAAGAGTGTTTTAATGTGTATATGCATGTACGTGTGTGGTGTGTGTAAAAATAGGTGTGTGCGTGAGTTTAGTAAATAGGGAGAAATTATGTGCTTAATTAAATAATTAATATCCTAATTAGGAGATAATCATGCATGGGTAAATAATTAATAATAAAATAATACTAATCTAATACTAACTTATCTAACATCTCTACTTTAAAATAAAATGCACAAGCGACACCTCTTTAAAAGTTTAAATCTCATAAAATCACTTAATAATTAAATTAGGCTTTTGAAATACCTAAAACCTAATAAATCATTTAAAATTCCCCAAATCTTAACTTAAAATAAAATACCACATTTTAAAATTGCAAAAATCATCGTCGGTCTCTTTTCCTCGATCCCGCATCGAATAATCGCCTGAAACATGAAACTCAAGAAAATATTTTAACGTGCATCACATAAACTTAAATAATTTAAAATAATGCAAATTTCACAAATTATGCATCACTAAATTCATTTTAAATTTACTTAGATAATTTAACAATTAAATATATGCATGGGATTACGTGTACTGATTTTGGGCTCTACAATTCAAACCACAATACTGGGCTGGGAGGGAAAGTCCACTACTACATACATGAGATCCCCGTTCATGCTTTAATGAGTGGATTGGTCCCTAGTCATGTTTTACAGCTTTCCAATCCTGATCTAAACCCGGTCATGGTTTACCGGGAGGATTGGTCCCTGGTCATGCTTTACCGCTTTCCAATCCTGATATAAACCCGGTCATACTTTACCGGGGTGGAGAGTTCCTCGGCCACGTTCACCGACTTCCCAACCCGTTCATAATTGGTCACAAGACAATTAGCGTACCTCAAAAACATAAAATATTTTCTTTGCACATCGAACATATTTAAAAACGTCGAGGGCTTCAAGAACACATCAAGAACGCATTTTCATAAAATTGTAGTTTGAGCAATCCGACGAAAACAATCATAACTCATTCATTTCTTATCCAAAAATTACGAATTTACTGTCAAATCTAAGATATCAAAAAGTTCTACATTTTATATGTTGAAAGTTTTTCCAGACAATCGACCGGAAAGTCACAGTATTTAAAATGACAGAAATTTCGAGTTTTGAGATCCAAAAAAATCATTTCAAAAGCGATCCAAATATTTTTGCTCCTACTTTTGCATAAGATACACATGTTTTTCATGCAATATACATCAAAATAATTACTACGACAAGATCGATGCAAAAACGAAAGAATATACATGCCTTTTGATTTTAAACTCGATGCGAGAAGCGATCCGACGACTAGAAGTATGATTTTCTGCTGCTAAAAACCACGAATGATTGCTGGAATTTTTCAGAAGGAGGGGCGGCTGCTAGAGGAAGAACAAAGAACCCTAGCTATCTATTTTTTATGTTCTCAAATAATTGAAATGAAATAAAGAAGATGAATGGTGCAGGAGTGTTTTAATGTGTATATGCATGTACGTGTGTGGTGTGTGTAAAAATAGGTGTGTGCGTGAGTTTAATAATTAGGGATAAATTATGTGCTTAATTAAATAATTAATTGTCTAATTAGGAGATAATCATATATGGGTAAATAATTAATAATAAAATAATACTAATCTAATACTAACTTATCTAACATCTCTACTTTAAAATAAAATGCACAAGAGACATCTCTTTAAAAGTTTAAATCTCATAAAATCACTTAATAATTAAATTAGGATTTTGAAATACCTAAAACTTAATAAATAATTTAAAATTCCCCAAATCTTAACTTAAAATAAAATACCATATTTTAAAATTTCAAAAATCATCGTCGGTCTCTTTTCCTCGATCCCGCATCGAATAATCGCCTGAAACATGAAAATCAAGAAAATATTTTAACGTGCATCACATAAACATAAATAATTTAAAATAATGCAAATTTCACAAATTATGCATCACAAAATTCATTTTAAACTTACTTAGATAATTTAACAATTAAATAAATGCATAGGATTACGTGTCTTGATTTTGGGCTCTACAATTCAAACCACAATACTGGGCTGGCACGGAAAGTCCACTACTACATACATGAGATCCCCGTTCATGCTTTAACGGGTGTATTGGTCCCTGGTCATGATTTACCGCTTTCCAATCCTGATCTAAACCCGGTCATGGTTTACCGGGAGGATTGGTCCCTGGTCATGCTTTACCGCTTTCCAATCCTGATATAAACCCGGTCATACTTTACCGGGGTGGAGAGGTCCTCGGCCACGTTCACTGACTTCCAAACCCATTCATAATTGGTCACAAGACAATTAGCATACCTCAAAAACATAAAATATTTTCTTTGCACATCGAACATACTTAAAAACGTCGAGGGCTTCAAGAACACATCAAGAACGCATTTTCATAAAATCGTAGTTTGAGCAATCCCACGAAAACAATCATAACTCACTCATTTCTTATCCAAAAATTACGAATTTACTGTCAAATCTAAGGTATAAAAAAGTTCTATGTTTATATGTTGAAAGTTTTTCCAGGCAATCGACCCGAAAGTCACAGTATTTAAAATGACAGAAATTTCGAGTTTTGAGATCCAAAAAAATCATTTCAAAAGCGATCCAAATATTTTTGCTCCTACTTTTGCATAAGATACACATGTTTTTCATGCAATATACATCAAAATAATTTCTACGACAAGATCGATGCAAAAACGAAAGAATATGCATGCCTTTTGATTTTAAACTCGATGCGAGAAGCGATCAGACGACTAGAGGCACGATTTTCTGCTGCTAAAAACCACGAATGATTGCTAGAATTTTTCAGAAGGAGGGGCGGCTGCTAGAAGAAGAACAAAGAACCCTAGCTATCTATTTTTTTTGTTCTCAAATAATTGAAATGAAATGAAGAAGATGAAAGGTGCACGAGTGTTTTAATGAGTATATGCATGTACGTGTGTGGTGTGTGTAAAAATGGGTGTGTGCTTGAGTTTAGTAATTAGGGATAAATTATGTGCTTAATTAAATAATTAATTGCCTAATTAGGAGATAATCATGCATGGGTAAATAATTATTAATAAAATAATACTAATCTAATACTAACTTATCTAACACCTCTACTTTAAAATAAAATGCACAAGCGACACCTCTTTAAAAGTTTAAATCTCATAAAATCACTTAATAATTAAATTAGGCTTTTGAAATACCTAAAAATTAATAAATCATTTAAAATTCCCCAAATATTAACTTAAAATAAAATACCACATTTTAAAATTGCCAAAATTGTAGTCGGTCTCTTTTCCTCGATCTCTCATCGAATAATCACCTGATACATGAAAATCAAGAAAATATTTTAACGTGCATCACATAAGCATAAATAATTTAAAATAATGCAAATTTCACAAATTATGTATCACTAAATTCATTTTAAACTTACTTAGATAATTTAACAATTAAATAAATACATGGGATTACGTGTACTGATTTTGGGCTCTACAACTACCTTGTGTTTTCATTTTTATGGCTTATTATGCATAAAACTAGAGTTTTCGTTTTTTAAAACTCTCCATAATGATGCACAAAGGGGCTTCCATGGTAGGGGTACTTGAAAGGATGTTTTTCCACATGTTTAAGGGTCCCTAGGTGTATGTTTAAAGGCTGAAAAATATAGGGCACCATTGTGAACGAAAATTGTATGTTTTAGAGTCCAAGGGTTTATATGGGCACTACGAGTTTATGGTCATGCCATTTGGCTTGACCAATGCGCCAGCGATCTTTATTGATCTCATGAATCGAGTATTTCAGTCGTATCTGATCAGTTTATTATAGTTTTCATTGATGATATTTTGATCTATTCGAAGAACAAAGAGGAGCATAGTCGTCATTTGAGGACAACACTGCAAGTACTGCAAAATAGAAAGCTTTATGCAAAATTCAGCAAGTGCGAGTTTTGGCTTGATCGAGTGTCATGCTGAGGCCACATCATTTCTAGTGATGGAGTTGAAGTTGATCCAAGTAAAGTCGAGGTAGTGAGAGAGTGGCCAGTACCAAAGAGTGTTACCGAGATTCGCAGTTTCTTGAGAATAGCTGGCTATTATCACAAATTCATTCAGGGATTCTCATCTATAGCGGTAACCATCACCGCCTTTGTGAAACCCAAAATTTTCCGATCCGAAATGAATCATGTAAGAAATACAAATTCTAAATTTGGCTTTATCTAAGCTCAAGAACTTTCATTCTAACTATAGAACTTAAATATGAACTTAGATTTCAGCTAACTTAACTCGAGAAAGTAGCTTCATAGCTCGGAGACTAACTCAACGGGAGGCCAAGATGCAAGTAATCGCATCCATTGAAGAATTATCACTGGAGGAGTAAAACTCCAGCTCAAGGACTCGATCTTTCAGCTCAAGGAAGCTCAACCAAGCTTGTCCTAACAAGACCACAAAGAGAGCTAAAAGATGAGCTAAATGTTTGGACAAATTAAGTGTGCAAGAAATGACCTTTGAGTTAACCCATGAAGGAGCTAAGGGAGGAGCTAAAAGACTAAGACACATTAATGATGCAGGAAATGACCCTATAGAAAACCAAGGTGACTCTTGAAGAATGCATGGGATTTTGGACTACATTTATGGCTAATCTTGTCCCCAAGATTTCGGCCAAGATCTAGGTGAAGGGATTATTTTTGTCCTATAAATACCACATCAAAGTGAAGGGAAATGCAGACCAAAAACTCCACTCAAAAGCTCCAAGTTTTTGCCAAGAAAGGGAAAGAAAAGGGAGGGAATTTCTTGAAGTGCAGTCAGTCAAAAATCACGTTGAAGTGCTGCCAAAATCACGCTTCAGTATTTGCATCAAGATAAACGAAGTACTGCTTGAGTTCGGTCATCAATCATCCAAGCTAAGCCAGTCTAAGTCGCACGTTTGAATCAACGGTAAGTGGGTTTTTGATATGTATGTTTGTTTGTATTTTTTAACCTTGCATATAAATAATATGACATGCTTGTATGTGTGTCCCCTTTTTAGAAAAATACAGTCTATTCTGTTTAAAATTTCGATCGATTATATGTTTCTTCTGTTATTCGAAATTCTTTGATTCCGCCGGGTCCGTTTGAAACTCTGATATCTGAAAATTCTGATATGTTCTGTCTAGTCAACTCTAAATTATGTGTTGCACTGTTACGATTCGAATTTGAAATGGGACGAGAATTGTAGTTCTGTCTGGCCTCCACTGGTGGTTATAAAATCATGTTCTGTCTGGCCCCCATTGGTGGGTATGAAACCATGTTCTGGCCTCACCCTTTAGAAGACTAACATATTGGGGACAATTTGACCATGGAAATGAGATGAGTAACAGTGTTGTGTCTGTCTTTGAATTGTTCTGAAATGATCTGAATTATTCTGAATCATCTGTTAACTTCTGTCTCATATTCGATTCATTTCTGTAAGTTAAACGTAATAATATTTGAAAGTATGTTAAAGAAATATTTTAAAGACTAAGTTCTATATGTATAATTGGATATCGATCGACCCGCACTTGCTGAGTGTTTCGCAAAACACTCACCCCTTACAAATTTCTGATAAAAATGAGGAACAACTGAATGAGGAGGAGTAGGATGCGTTCTGGGGATGGTGATCGACAGACAAGTTTCCGGAATTTAAGACTTTATTTCTCTTTTGTTCAGTTTCCGCAATTGCAACTCTGATGTATTTTTTTTATTTCTATTGTCATTGTAAAGACAATGTTTAATTTATGAAAAGACTGGTTTTTGGCATTTTGATACGAGGCTTAATTGTTTTCAAGTATTTGTTAAACAATGCCGAATGTCACCTATGCTTCGAACACGGGGCGTGACATTTAAGTGGTATCAGAGCCGCCGGGTCCATAATCCCGCTGGGATTTTGATAGACAAACTTTGACGAAGTCAAATTTTGGCAAAAGCCTAGTGTATCCCAATCTGAGTTCAACTTCCATTTGTTCCCTAATTTTCGAACAACTTCAAAAATTTATCCTTTCAATCGTTCCGCAATCCTTAGTATCGAAAATTTTCCACGACAACTTTGTTTCTATTATTTGTGCCTTTCTATCCTTTATATGATTCTGATGCTTTACCTCGATTTTTATCCTAGGAAATGGCTGCTCCACGTACTCGCGCTCAGGCTGCCCTTCGTATGCGTCAGCTTACCATAGATAATCAAGCTAGGGAGATAGCGACTTTGAAGGCGCAACTTGCTAATGAGAAACTGGAAAAGCAAGAGCTCAGTGAAATTAGGCACATACTAGAGACTGACGTACAGCGATTGACTCATCATTTGGATTTGGCTGAGAGCCAACTTCTACAGATACCGACTGATTTGGCTCGCATCGCGCGCTTAGCTTCACTAATCAAGGATCTGTTGGAAAGAGTTGAGACGGAGAGAGAGAGCGCTACTCAGGCTCGTCAGCGCCAGGAGGTGTTCAGCGCCAAGCAAGAGCGGTACATTTCAAAGCTCCACGGTACTATGGACCGGCTTCAGGATCAGAATAACTACCTGCATCTCGTGATAGAGAACATGGAGGAAGAGGATAAAGCACCGATGAAGGTGGTAAGTGACGACCGCGACAGCGACAGCGATAGCAATGGAGGAGAGATGATAGATTAGATTAGTATCAGGATTGTAATAAAAGTATCAGAATTATAATGAAAATATGATGAAAAAAAGTATTAAGTGTATCGACTTCTTTCTAAATAAAAATTTTATTATCTCTAAATTTTTGCACATTTAAAATTTAATGAGAATCTTATGAAAATGTTCTTTTTATGTTTATAGGAGACCAACATGGATCTTCAAAGCATTATAAATGAACTTCAAAAACAACTTCAGGAAAAGGAGACAGAAATTAAAACATTGAAAGAAAAAAATGAAAAACTCGAGAGAGATAACTACCAGTTGGATGGGAATAACGTGTGCATGATGGAGGATCTTCGTGAGGCCAGAGAGGAAGAGAAGAGACTACGCGAGGACGTTAGACGTTATGCTGCGTATCATATAGAGTCGGAACGTCAACATGAGATCACTAAGAAAGAGTTGAACTAAGCTCAGGATAGAATTTTTAAGCTCCAAATCCGGGATGACAGCCTTCTCAAAACACAACGCCGTCTTGAGAAACGAATCGAAGAACAAGAAATCGATGAGAAAGTAAACCAACAAACGATATAGGAGCTTTAGGAGAAAGTAAACAACCTTGACAATCACAACACACAATTACAAAATCATATTGATCAGCTACAGAATAACATGATCAATATGGAGCAACTCTTAGAAGAACTTGAAGCTAACCAAGAAGAAAACCTAATGGAGGAGGAAATCTATGAAGCAGTAGGAGATGGCGAAGTGATAGACGATTAGGGAGAGCCCTATAGTAGATATTGATTTTATCTAGAACGATTTGACTAATCATTTGTTTTGAAACGATTGATTGTATGAATTCCAAAATTTAATGAAATTATTTTGATTATACATTTTGGCAAACAAATTAATAAATATATATGTTTATAGGAAATGGCAGGTAGACAACCCATAAATAACCGAAATCCCCGTAGAGTTAACCAAAACGAGGATGAGAATCCCCCAAGAGTAAATCTCATCCAGGAAGATATGATGACTATAGCTACCATTGTAGCCGCCACATTGCAAGGAATCGTGAATCCCCTTGCCAACGCCATTCAGCTGCCACCGGAACCACAACCGCGTAGAATTAAGTACCATTATGAATCCCTCAGGAGGAATCGAGTTCCAATTTTCGATGGGAACCTAGACCCGAAAGTCAGCCATAATTGGCTCAAGAATGTCGAATCGCAACTACACCTACTGGAAGTGCCTGAAGAATTGAGAGTGGAAGTTGTAACACCGTTCCTGGAGGACAGAGCACGAAATTAGTGGGAGACTGTGTCACCATCTCTGGCTGAGGTGGAACAAGTCACATGGCAGACTTTTAGGAGAGAGTTTTTGAAATAATACTACCCAGCCGAGTTTCGTCTGCAGAAGTTGAGCGAGTCTGAAAACTTCAAGCAGACGCCAGATATGACAGTAATGGAATACAATTTAAAGTTCAATGATCTGGGAACCTATGTTCCGACAATCATCCATGATGAAACATTGAAAATGCATCTCTTTAAGAAAGGACTGAGCAGTCGAATTCAATCGGCCTTGGCGGTGTTCAAGCCAAACAATTTTGCTGATTTCATGGGCGCTGCAATGAGCGCAGAGACGGATGTCAAACGCCGTGAAGAAGAGAACAAGAAAAAAAGACTGTTGGTCAGTCAATCTGCTCAAAATGGTCCCAAATTCAAAAATCCAAACTATTCAAGTGGTCCTTCAAGAGGAACTTTTAACAGTGCTGGCAATACTGAAGGAAAGTGGTGCGATACATGTTGTCAGAAGCATATATGCGAATGTTATCGAAAAACAGGTGATTGTTTCAAATGCGGTAAAGTGGGTCATCGGATTAGGGACTGTCCAGACAACAACGACAAAGGGACGGGACATAAAAACCAAATGAAAACAAGACTAATGCTCGGGTGTATGCAATAACTCAGGAGGAAGCTGATAACACCAACGAAGTGGTGGCATGTACTATTTTATTCAATGAAATACCTGCATACACTTTGTTTGATTGTGGTGCTACCCTCATTTCTGTCTAGAAGATTTGCTAAGAAGCTGAAACTTGAGCATGAAATTCTTAGTGAACCTTTAAGAGTGGCAACACCTACAAGTAAAACAATTGAAACTCACAAGAAAGATATTAGACTTCAGACTCCGACTAAAGAGGAAATCTTATATCATGGAAAATCCAAAGAACGAAAATCTCTGTTATCTGCCTCACAAGCCTGGAAGGCCATAAAAGGAGGAGAAGAAATTTATCTGGCAACGATCACTGAGATCAAATAAGAGGAAGTCCCAAATATGGAAGATATTCCAATTGTTCAAGAATTTCCAGATGTTTTTCCCGAGGAATTACCGGGTGAGATACCTGACAGGGAAGTAAAATTTGAAATCAATTTGGTCTCTGGTGCTGCACCAGTCTCAAAGGCACCATACCGAATGGCTCCAGTTGAATTAAAAAAGTTAAAGGAACAACTTCAGGAATTACTGGACAAGAAGAAGGTCCGCCCCAGTGCATCTCCGTGGGGAGCCCCAGTGCTATTCGTAAAGAAAAAGGACGGAAGCATGAGGCTATGTATTTATTACCGGGAGTTGAACAAGATCACCATAAAAAATAAGTACCCCCTCCAGAGAATAGATGATCTTTTTGATCAATTAAAAGGAGCCAAAGTTTTCTCAAAACTCGATTTGAGATCTAGTTATCATCAGTTGAAGGTCAAAGCAGAGGATATCCCTAAAACCGCATTTAGGACAAGATATGGACATTACGAATTCACAGTAATGCCTTTTGGTCTAACAAATTCTCCTGCAGCATTCATGGACCTTATGAACCGGGTGGTCAAGCCATACATTGATAAATTGTGGTTGTGTTCATAGATGATATCCTCGTGTACTCACCAAGTGAGGAAGAACATAAAGAACACCTGCGTCTCACTTTGCAGACACTGTGAGAAAAGGAACTCTATGTCAAATTCAAGAAGTGTGAATTCTTGCTAAAAATTGTGGCATTCTTAGGCCATATAATCTAAGAATTAGGTGTATTAGTGGACCCTAAAAAGTAGAGGCAATCAAGGACTCGCCTCAACCGAAAACAGTAACTGAGATAAGAAGTTTTCTTGGTTTAGCTGGCTACTATAGAAAATCTTCGATAGCCATTCCACTCACCAAACTTACTCAGAAAAATTCAAAATTCATTTGGAATGAAGCATGTGAAAGAAATTTTGAAACTCTGAAGACAAAACTCGCATCCACACCAGTACTAATTCTTCCCGAGGATGGTAAGAATTTAACTATACACAGTGACGCGTCAAAAAGAAGATTAGGGTGTGTACTTATGCAAGTGGGTCAGGTAATTGCTTGTGCCTCACGGCAACTAAAACCAAATGAACAGAATTACCCCACTCATGACTTAGAGTTAGCCGCAGGGGTATTTGCGCTCAAAATCTGGAGACACTACCTTTATGGAGTGAAATGTGAAGTATTTACTGATCACCAGAGCCTCAAGTACATTTTCACCCAAAAAGAATTAAACATGAGGCAAAGGAAGTGGATGGAACTTCTAAAGGATTATGATTTGTCAATCAATTACCATCCGGGTAAGGCAAATAAGGTAGCAGATGCATTGAGCCGAAGAAGTTTTGGGAAAATAAGTTTATCTTCACTATCAATGCAATCATCCCTTGGAGAAGAAATCAAATTGAAGCAAAGTCAAGATTCCTCCGTCCTCAAAATAAAAGAACAAATTCAAGAAGAAAGACCCCATAATTTCATATTGATTAAATGACATTCTATGGATGAAAGGACGGTTGTATGTGCCAGATATCGATTGGATTCGTGAAGAAGTAATGACCGAGGCACGTAAATTGAGATTTCAGTACATCCGGGAAGCACCAAAATGTACCGGGATCTGAAGAATAATTACTGGTGGAATGGAATGAAGAAAGACGTGGTTGTATTTGTTACTAAGTGCCTAACCTGTCAACGAGTCAAGGCGGAACATCAACGTCCTGGAGGACTCCTACAACCATTAGAAATACCAAAGTGGAAGTGGGAAAACATCCCCATGGATTTTGTAGTAGGACTACCAAGATCAAGGCAAGGTCACGATGGAATTTGGGTAATCATCGATAGACTGACTAAATCTGCACATTTCTTGCCAGTGCGGATGAATTACAACTTGGATAAGCTAGCTACCTTATATTTGGACAACATAGTGAGATTACACGGAGTCCCAGTAAGTATATTGTCTGACAGAGATCCAAGATTTGTATCAAGATTTTGGAAAAATTTTCAGAAGGTTGTGGGAACCAAGGTTACTCTCAGCACGGCCTATTATCCACAAACTGATGGCCAGACCGGGAGAACAATTCATACCCTCAAGGACATGCTGAGGGCATGTGCTCTGGATTTTTCTGTAAACTGGAGTGAACAGTTACCCCTGATAGAATTCTCCTATAACAACAGTTATCACAGTAGCATTGAAATGGCTCCGTATGAGGCATTGTATGGCCGAAGGTGTAGGTCGCCCCTATATTGGGACGAAGTCAGATAAAAAGCTGTTACGGGACCAGAGCTTGTTCAATTAACCGTTGAAAAAGTAGTTATAATCAAGGAAAGACTCAAGGTAGCTCAAGATAGACAAAAGAGTAGGGCAGATTTGAAGAGAAGACCGTTGGAATTGGAGATCGAAGAAAAATCTTATGTCAAGGTCTCTCCCATGAAGAGAGTGGTTCGATTCAGTATATCCGGAATGTTAAATCCAAGATATGTGGGACCATTCGAGATTCTGGAAAAAATGGGAACTCTAGCCTACCATCTGGCTTTGCCGCCGGATATGTCCGGAATACATAACGTTTTCCACATCTCACAACTGAGGAAATATTTCCCAGACCCTAGTCATTTACTCAAAGTTGCGCCACTGATGATTGAAGGACACCTCAATGAAGAACTCAAATATGAAGAGGTCCCTATCCAAATAGTGGACACAAAATACAAAGAGGCACCGTAAATTCCATATGTCAAAGTGCAGTGGTCAAATCATACCGAAAGGGAGGCCACTTGGGAACTCGAAGAGAAAATGCGCTCACAATATCCTTATTTATTTAAAAGCTCAAGCTGATCCAAGTTTCGGGGACGAAACTTTCAATAAGAAGGGAGGGATGTGAGAACCCGAAATTTTTCGATCCGAAACGAATCATGTAAGAAATACAAATTCGAAATTTAGCTTTATCTAAGCTCAAAAACTTTCATTCTAACTATAGAACTTAAATATGAACGTAGATTTCAGCTAACTTAACTCGAGAAAGTATCTTCAAAGCTCGGAGACTAACTCAACGGGAGGCCAAGCTGCAAGTAATCGCATCCATTGAAGAATTATCACCAGAGGAGTAAAACCCCAGCTCAAGGACTCGATCTTTCAGCTCAAGGAAGCTCAACCAAGCTTGTCCTAACAAGACCACAAAGGGAGCTAAAAGATGAGCTAAAGGTTTGGACATATTAAGTGTGCAAGAAATGACCTTTGAGTTAACCCATGAAGGAGCTAAGAGAGGAATTAAAGGACTAAGAGACATTAATGATGCAGGAAATGACCCTATAGAAAACCAAGGTGACTCTTGAAGAATGCATGGGATTTTGGACTACATTTATGGCTAATCTTGGACCCCAAGATTTCGACCAAGGGCTAGGTGAAGGGATTATTTTTGTCCTATAAATACCACATCAAAGTGAAGGGAAATGCACACCAAAAACTCCACTCAAAAGCTCCAAGTTTCGGCCAAGAAAGGGAAAGAAAAGGGAGGGAATTTCGTGCAGTGCAGTCAGTCAAAAATCACGTTGAAGTACTGCCAAAATCATGCCTCAGTATTTGCATCAAGATAAACGAAGTGCTGCTTGAGCGGTCATCAATCGTCCAAGCTAAGCCAGTCTAAGTCGCACGTTTGAATCAACAGTAAGTGGGTTTTTGATATGTATGTTTGTTCTTATTTTTAAACCTTGCATATAAATAATATGACATGCTTGTATGTGTGTCCCCTTTTTCGAAAAATACAGTCTGTTCTGTTTAAAATTTCGATCTATTATATGTTTCTTCTATTATTCGAAATTCTTTGACTCCGCTGAATCCATTTGAAACTCTGATATCTGAAAATTCTGATACATCCTGTCTGGTAAACTCTGAATTCTCTGTTGCACTGTTACGATTCGAATTTGAAATGGGATGAGAATTGTAGTTCTGTCTGGCCCCCATTGGTGGGTATAAAACTATGTTCTGGCCTCACCCCTTAGAGGACTAACATATTGGGGACAATTTGACCATGGAAATTAGATGAGTAACAGTGTTGTGTCTGTCTTTGAATTATTCTGAAATGATCTGATTTGCTTCTGAATTATTCTGAATCTTCTATTAACTTCTGTCTCATATTCGATTTGTTTCTGTAAGTTAAACGTAATAAGATTTGAAAGTGTGTTAAAGAAATGTTTTAAATACTAAGTTCTATATGTATTATTGGATAAAGATCGACCCGCACTTGCTGAGTGTTTCCCAAAACCATCACCCCTTACAAATTTCAGATAAAAATGAGGAACAACTGAATGAGGAGGAGCAGGATGCGATCTGGAGATGGTGATCGACAGACAAGTGTCCCGACCTTAAGACTTTATTTCTCTTTTGTTCAGTTTCCGCAATTGCAACTCTGATGTATTTTTTTATTTCTATTGTCATTATAAAGACAATGTTTAATTTTTTAAAAGACTGGTTTTTGGCATTTTGATACGAGGCTTAATTGTTTTCAAGTATTTGTTAAACAATACTGAATGTCACCTACGCTTCGGACACGGGGCATGACAGCCTTGACAACGAAGAATGCAAAGTTTGTATGGGGATCCGAGTGTCAATACAGTTTTGATAAGTTAAAGCAAGCCTTGATATCAGCGCCAGTGTTATCTATGCCATCGGGGAAAGGAGAGTATGTTCTCTATACTGACGCTTATAAACTTGGTTTGGGTGCAGTTCTGATGCAAAATGACCGAGTTATAGACTATGCATCGAGAAAGTTGAAAATTCACGAAAAAACTACCCTACTCATGATCTTGAGCTGGCAGCGGTAGTTTTTGCATTGAAGATTTTGAGACATTACTTGTATGGGGAGAAGTGCAAGATATTCACCGATCATAAAACTTTGAAGTACTTCTTCACCCAAAAAGAATTGAATATGCGACAAGGAAGATGGCTCGAATTAGTAAAGGACTACAACTGCGAGATTAGCTATCATTCGGGGAAAGCTAATGTTGTGGCAGACACATTGAGTCGAAAATCAGCAGTTATCACTCTTCTATCACTCCAAAGACCGTTGCAGTTTGAGATACAGCAGTTTGAGCTTACAGTGTATGCTAGGGGCGAGGCCCCTAATCTTGCCACATTATCAGTACAATCGACTTTGAGAGATAGAATTCGTGAGGGACAGTCTAGTAATGAGCAATTGCAGAAATGGAGAGCAAGAGATGAAGCCAAGGGCCGGAAGTTATATTCTGAGGTGGATGGTATAGTTCGTTACCGATATCGTTTATGGGTTCTTAGTGACGATTCTTTGAGATATCTCATTAGGAAAGAAGCTCATGATTCATCATATTTCATTCATCTAGGAAGCACGAAGATGTACAAAGATTTTCAGTTATTATATTGGTGGTCGAGTATGAAGAGAGACATTCTGCGTTTTGTGACCGAGTGTTTGACATGTCAACAAGTCAAAGTAGAGCATCAAAGACCAGCGGGGAAACTTAAGCCACTTCCTATTCCCGAGTGAAAATAGAAAAATATTACGATAGACTTTGTTGTGGGATTGCCGAAGACTGTTAAGGGATTTAATGCTATATGAGTGACAGTTCATAGTCTTACTAAATCAGCGCATTTTTTACCTATTAAAACGATCTTCACCATGATTCAGTATGCAGAGTTATATATTCAACAGATAGTTCGTCTGCATGGGATTCCTGTATCTATTGTTTTCGATAGAGATCCGAGATTTACGTCATCATTCTGAAAGAGATTGCATGCAGCGATGGGGACCAAGTTATTATTCAGTACAGCATTCCATCCTCAAACCGATGGTCAGTCTGAAAGAGTTATTCAAATTTTAGAGGATCTACTGCGAGATTGTGTGATCAATTTCCAAGATAGTTGGGAACCGAAATTACCTCTAGTGGAGTTCACCTACAATAGTAGCTATCAATTATCGATTGGGATGGCTCCTTTTGAGGCACTTTATGGAAAGAAATGTAGATCTCCTTTTCATTGGGACAAGGTTGGTGAAAGAAGAGAGATTGGTCCGGATGTGATTGAAGAGACTGCCAAGCTTGTAGTCAAAGTTCGAGAGAGAATGAAGACTGCACAAATCCGACAAAAGAGTTATGCCGACAAAGACGAAGAGACTTAGAGTTTGCAGTGGGAGACCACGTAATCGTGAAAATAACACCTATGAAAGGTGTTATGCGTTTTGGTAAGAAAGACAAGCTTAGTCCAAGATTTATATGTCTGTTTGAGATTTTGGAGAGGATTGGAACACTAGCCTATAGAGTGACATTGATGCTTTTTGGAGTTTACAATGTGTTCCATATTTCGATGCTGCGAAAGTAAAGGTTGAATCCATCACATGTGCTAAATTATGAACCTCTAAAATTGACTCCAAATACGACTTATGAAGAAAGACCTGTCCAAATCTTGGCAAGTCAAGAAAGAAGACTCCGAAACAAAGTCATTCCAAAGGTCAAGGTCAAGTGGCTGAATCACTCACAAGAAGAAGCTACTTGAGAAACTAAGAGGGACTTGAGGAGTCGCTACCCAGAACTATTCGGTAAGTTCTAATTTCGAGGGCGAAATTTTATTTAAGGTGGGGAAGGAATTGTAAGGTCCAAAATTAAGATGACGTGATCCAACTGCATCCGAATCTAGGGAATATGAAAAATGTGTAATTAAATGATTTTAATTGCTAAATTGATTATGTGACATGTTTATATGATGTTTTAGTAGTTTCCTACTTATATGCATTAAAATTTATTTTTAAGGGTTATTTGAGTTGCGATCGAGGAACAGAGACCGAGGGTTGAAAAATGGAAAATATTTTTATTAAATAATTATTTTTAATTATTTAAAATATGATTGATGATTTTTCTTATTTTTGAAAATACGGAGTTTTTGTGGTGATTATTGGTGTTGGATTTTCAACAAAATACGAACGTATAGGCAACCCGGCTAATAAATTCACAAAATTTTCTACTCAAAATAATTTTTAAAATTTTAATTGAGCACTAATGGGCCTAATTAACCTTTTTAATGAGCCTAAGCCTTGTTAGTGGTTATTAAAATATTTAAAACACAAAACACACCCCATAACACAAGCAATCACACGCCTCCACCTCTCCTCACACACAAACTCTTATTTTCTCTCAAATACACGGCACACACAATATAATTCAAGAGGAAAGCTTCGGCCTTGAGGAACTTTCGGTCCTAGGGTTTTCTCGTCGTCGTTCCTCGCATCGTCAACGAATTTCGTGCGTTAAATACTCAAAGGCACGCCATATTTCTTTTCCATTCTCATCTATCACACCTTAATAAGAACTTGGATATGTTTTGCATGATAAACAAATAATCTTTTTATTTATTTCGTTTTTATGCATATACATGTGTTTAAAGTATGATTTTTGCATCAAAAACTTGATAATTATTTACATGAAGGGGCTGCCATGAATAAAGATCGACATGGGTTGTTTTTACACAATTATAGGAGTCCTAAGTGACACGGCAATAGGCTGAATGAGAATAAGAACAAGTTGAAACCCATCGGGTATTGGTGATCATAGACGCTCGGTTTTATGGGAAGTGTTGCTTGGCTTGGGTTCGGCTGGGACCAGGTCTGGGCTAGGGTCATGATTGAGTCAGGGAGAGGGTCCTAGTCATGCTAGGACTCGACCACCAGGGCTGGGAAGGAGTCCTAGCAGCACAAGTGCTGCGCGCATGGGTGCAATCGTGCAGGGGAAGAAAGGCTCATCCAGGGGGCTCCGAGCTAGGCTAGGGTGACTCTTTAGGGTCCTAGGTGGGTGTACAAGAGACTGGTTCAAGGGCTGGTTCATTGGCTAGGTCCTAGGCGCACATGAAGAGTCCATGGAAACTAGGGGTCCTCGGCCGAGAGCTTTTCTGTTTGCATGGCTTTGGTTTCGAGCTAGGAGTTGAGTCCTTTGGTTCTAAGGGTCCAGGAGGGTTCCTAGACGGGCTGGTCAAGGTTCGGCTCGGGGTGATCCGAGCTTGGCTCGAGAAAATAATAAAGTGGCTCGAAGATAGGGTTCTTGGGACTTAGGTTCTTCGTTTTGAAAATAAATTCTAAACATGGCTCACAGGGGTCGAGTCGTGGTTCACAAGGGCTAAACTAATATAAAAAGTCTAATTTTTTAATTTAGGAATTTTATATTAAAATTTTAATTAATTCGAGATTAAAACACATTAAAAAACGAATAGATAAGGATTAATTGAAAGGTCTAGTATTTAAGCAAAAAAAAATTATGGGAAAATTAATTTAAGCTTAAATAATTATTTGAGACATGTTAGAGTCAATGAAATTAAGAAAATGTCAAAAAAATTGAAATGTTACGTCTAGGGGCAAAACGATAATTTTACACTCGAAAATTAGTGAAGGTCATGGCAGTGTCCTAAATGCTGTTTTATATGTTAAAATATATATGAAATTTTATGATGAAACGATAATGTTAAAAGACATGTGCATGCTTGATTTAAAAAGAAAACGTTATATGCATGTTTAATTTTTATAAAGTGATGAAAATACGAAATGTTGAAGGAAGTGGAGTAATTGTGATTAATACGGTGATATGTTGGAGATATCGTGAGAGGAAAGGTCCCAGTGGAAGCCCGACGATTGTATTTCCATTGACACGATATGATATGATGATACGTAAGGCCAAGGCTCAGTTGACGGATGAGAGTGTCGCTGATGTCCCCGCGCCCAGTACTGTGGTTACATGTAGATGGATCCATCACCCAATACGTAGACGAACACGAAAGTCACAATTAATTATCTGAATTCAACGAAAAGAAAAAATAATACGTATATGTTGATGATCATATGAATATGGACACATTGATGATGATATGAAAATGTCTATGAAAATGTTTATGTTAAAGTTTATGCATCTTCATGAAATGTTATTTTATGTACATGTAATTTTCACTGGTGTATGTTATCTGTATATGTATTATATTGTTATCAAGATTATGGTGTGTTGAGTCTTTAAACTCACTAGGTGTGATCGATGCAGGTGAGTATGATGTTGAGGGTAGTGGAAGGCTTGATGTTTGAGTTGACTAAACTGGAGGTGTACATAACTCGAGGACTATCGCTTCTACTTTTCCGCACTTATGATTTATGATTTTTTGTTAAAGATTTTACGACTAGTTATTTATGCTTTTTGAAAGGTTATCAGTTGATAGCAATTTCGCTATTTTACGAATTTCAAACGATTGACGATTTTACGCTGTGAGATATTTCCTTTGATTTCAAATACTAATTGATTGCTTTATTTTAAAATGGTGTCAAAAAATTTTTTATGCATGTATATGTATTCGGCCGAATGAGGTAAAGTTAAAAAAAATAATTCTAAAACTTTTAAGCAAAACGAGTAGTGGACGTTTCATGTGTGGTTTATATGCTTTAGAATTTCTATACATGATACGATAAGAAATAATAAAATTATATGATTTCAACGCATGTTGATTTTGTGGTGGAATTGAACTATGTTGATTTTTTTGTTTTAGTATTGATGTTCTACTTTTTGGGCCATAAGTTAATCGTGAATATTATGAATGTCTTTGGGACACGTAGATCTTTCTAAGAAAATATTGATGACTCGTGGGTACTAGTTGAGTTAATTTTAGGAATTAGACATAATGAATAATGATTCGAAGAATGCGATGATTTTTGGAAGTAAGAGCATGTATAAATTGGGATTTTAAGTTTGATGAAAGGTAAGATTTGTTATGGAAATTGATTTTTTGGTAAATAAGTTTAAGATTTTCGAAATTTATGTTATGGGAAACCCGTAGAAGGGAATTAAGAATGCCAAGAACTTATGGGTTAATCGTAGGATCTTCGAAGTTAAAGACTAATTGGATAATTTTTGAGGAAATTAAGAATTTAATTTTGCAATTATTATGGAATTTGGGGACTAGTTTAACAATAAGTGATAATTGAATTAGTTAAATGATAAGAATTTTCGATGATTTAGGTTTGAAAGAACAATTGGAACATTGAGATATCTTGCTTATAATGTTATAAGGAATGTTAATCAAAGGTTTTTAAGGATGAATCGATATTAGGCTTAAAAATCTAAGCGTTAGCGGATGCGTTTGAGATTTTAATGTTGAAATATGATAAGTTGATGAACATTTTGGGTATAATACAAGGAAAATAATATACGATAAGTATGGTCATTCATCTTTTAATATTGAGAATTGTAAGAAAAGTTGAAATTTGATGTTATAATAACATATCACCAAGTCATCATGGGTCTTTTTAAGTTGCGATTTGCAAACAAGGATTTAGAAAGTAAATTAAATTGGGATCAAGGAGACATAAGGACAATCTAGAACTTAATTTTTATCAGAGTAGCACAGCTGAAGCGTGGATTATTGGGATACTAGAACTAAGTTTAAACTTTTTGCTTATTGAGGATGAGTGAATTTTGAGGGTACACGTGAACCACATGCATGCAAAATTATCAAATTTTTATGTATTTTAATTAAATGATTTTATATGGATGAATGATATATTTTGAGTGACTAAATGATTAATTGTATAATTTTGTTTGGTTTCATAACTAAAAAGATTTTCAGACGAATATCGGTAGTTGGCCGGAACAAAGGATCGGAGACGATTAAGATGTTAAAGACTTAAAAGATAAATTTTTATTTTTATTTGATAAAATAGTTATTTTAAATATTTTAAGAATTATTGCATTATAATGTCAAATTTAAATTAATTAGAGGGAGCAAGGAATTTTATGTATTTTATAACGGGATTTTTGATAATATGTATTTTTAAACCTTTTTAATTTAAACCTAATAATTTATTAATCTTAATGGGCCTAATTTATTAATTAAAAACGAGTGTTGATTAAGCCCATTAATTAGAAAGTTAAGAAGTCTTTTTGTTTTTTTATATATTTAAACCTAAGTCTACAAACACACCCCTAAACACCTACACACACACCGAAACATACACACATAAAACGTGAATCGTTGGAAAGAAAGGAACGAACAGCGGCTAACTTGGACTCTTGGCATGGGATGTTTTTAAATTTTTTTTCTCCTTCGTTCTTCGCTTTTCTTCCTCGTTCTTTCTTCCAACAACGATCACCCGACTCCCTCGCATCCCAAGGTGGGTTGGGTTTTGGTGGGGTTTTGACAAGAGAAAATGGTAGAAAAAAACTAGAAATCGTCATCCGTTCTTGGTCGACTTTCACCGCTACGGTGTTCGTATTTCGAGCATTTTAATGGCAAAGGCACGCCTTAATCCTCTTTTTTTTCTCATCTACCACACCATATTATATGTTTGATGCATATTTGCATGAAAAATATGAAACACTACCTTGTATTTTCGTTTTTATGGCTTATTATGCATAAAACTAGAGTTTTCGTTTTTTAAAACTCTTCATAATGATGCACAAATGGGCTGCCATGGTGGGGGTACTTGAAGAGATGTTTTTCCACATGTTTAAGGGTCCCTAGGTGTATGTTTAAAGGCTGGAAAATATAGGGCACCATTGTGAATGAAAATTGTATGTTTTAGAATCCTAGGATTTGGCTAAGGTGTGGTTGCTTTCCTAGACGCATGCGGCTGCTAGCTACTATAAAGTGCACGTCCCGTGGTCTCAAAATACTGAACCAGGGTCCTTGATGGGCTGCATGATGGCTGGAGCAAGGGAGGATGGGAGCCGCGCCTTGGAGGGTTGCGCAAGGAGTCCTAAGGTACGGTTGAAGGGAAAGGCTTGTTTGGGGCTGGTAGGTTAGGTCCACCAGCATTTCATGGGTTTGTTTAAGGTCCTAGGATGGTTTGGTAGAGGCTGGACATGGTGGTTAAGGGCTGGAGTCGAAATTAGCCTAGGTTCGAACCATATTAGGACTAGGATTCTTGGTGCAGAAAAATTCAGTAGCTTCCTAGGCGTGTTCAAGGGAATTAATGGGCTTGATTTGGGTATAATATGGTTTAATTAGGTGTTGTTAAGCTTTGGTTCAAGATTGGTAAAATTTGATTAAGTTTCGAGTCCATACTAGTCAAAACCGAGAGGTACGTCTAAGTTTCAAACGATTTGGGAAATTAGTCGAGGGGCATGAATTTACGTCTAAAGAATATTTATGGGAGTGTTTTAAGATTATATGTTAAGTTTGGACTGATTTGGGATGTCGTTTCGAGGTCTAATGATGGATACGAAAAAATTACTCTTCTAGGGGTAAAACGGTAATTTTAGACCTCAAATTAGTAAAAGTCATGGCAGTGTCCTGAATGCTGTTTTATATGCTAATATGATTATTTTAAATGTGTATGGATTTTTATGATGTTTATTTTAAATGTTTATGATTTAATATGTCAAAATGTTTATGATCTAATATGTAAAAATGTTATTTTAAATGTTTATTATGTAAAAATGTTATTTTAAGTGTTTATAATTTAATATGGACAATTAAAAGATATAATGCATGTTTGGTTTAAAAAAAATGATATTTTTATGCATGATTTTTGTAAGGTTATGATAATATGAAACGTTGGATGAGGTGAAATATTTGTGACTATTATGATGTTATGATTGGAGATATCGTGATAGAAAAAGACTCAGAGGGAGCCCATTTACGGGAAAAGATTCTAGAGGGAGCCCATTCATGGGAGAAGGCCCAGAGGGAGCCCGTCTATCGGAGAAGGCCCCAGAGGGAGCCCGACGATCGTATATCCGCATGATGATGATAGGCCAAGGCTGAGTTGATGGGTGAGAGTACCATTGATGTCCCCGCCGTCCAGTACTGTGGTTACATGAAAGATGGATCCATCAACCTTGTGATGATACGAAAGTCACAATTAACAATCCAAATTTAATAAAAGGAGAACGTATATGCTTATGATGGAAAAAAAGGAAATGTTTAAGGACATTTTAGAACTTAATTTTTATCAGAGTAGCAAAGTGGAAGCGTGGATTATTGGGATACTAGAACTAAGTTTAAACTTTTTTTCTTATTGAGGATGAGTGAATTTCGGGGACGAAATTCAAATTTAAGGGGAGAAGATTGTAACGTCCCGAAATTCAAGGGTCCACGTGAACTACTTGCATTCAAAATTATCAAATTTCTTATGTATTTTAATTAAATGATTTTAGATGGATGAATGATATATTTTGAGTGACGAAATGATTAATTTTATAATTTTGCTTGATTTCATAACTTAAAATATTTTAAGACGAATATCGATAGTTGGTCGGAACGGAGGATCGGAGACGATTAAGATGTAAAAGACTTGAAAAATAAATTTTTATTTTTAGTTGAGAATATAGTTATTTTAAATATTTTAAGAATTATTGCATTTTAAGGTCAAATTTAAATTAATTAGAAGGAGCAAGGAATTTTATGTATTTTATAAGGGGATTTTTTATAATATGTATTTTTAAACCTTTTTAATTTAAGCCTAATGATTTTATTAATCTTAATGGGCTTAATTTATTAATTAAAAACTAGTGTTGATTAAGCTCATTAATTAAAAAGTTAAGAAGTCTTTTTGTTTTTTTATTTATTTAAACCTAAGCCTACACACACACCCCTAAACACCACACACCGAAGCACACACACACATAAAACAAAAATCGTTGGAAAGAAAGGAACGAACAGCGGCTAACTTGGACTCTTGGCATGGGATGTTTTTGAATTTTTTTCTCCTTCGTTCTTCGCTTTTCTTCCTCTTTCTTCCTTTCAACAACGATCACCCGACTCCATCGCATCCCAAGGTGGGTTTTTGGTGGGGTTTTGACAAGAGAAAATGGTAGAAAAAAATAGAAATCGTCCTCCGTTCTTCGCCAACTTTCACCGCTACGTTGTTTGTATTTCGAGCGTCTTAAACGCAAAGGACGCCTTAATCTTCCTTTTTCACATCTATCACACCATATTATATGTTTGATGCATGTTTGCATGAAAAATATGAAACACTACCTTGTATTTTCGTTTTTATGGCTTATTATGCATAAAACTAGAGTTTACTTTTTTTTAAAACTTTTCATAATGATGCACAAAGGGGTTTCCATGGTAAGGGTACTTGAAGGATGTTTTTCCACATGTTTAAGGGTCCCTAGGTGTATGTTTAAAGGCTGGAAAATATAGGGCACCATTATGAACAAAAATTGTATGTTTTAGAGTCCTAGGGTTTGGTTAAGGTGTGGTTGCTTTCCTAGACGCATGCGGCTGCTAGCTACTGTCAAGTGCACGTCCCGTGATCCCAAAATATTGAACCAAGGTCCTTGATGGGCTGCATGACGGTTGGAGCAAGGGAGGACGGGAGCCGCGCCTAGGAGGGTTGCGCAAGGAGTCCTAGGGTACGGTTGAAGGGCTAGGCGTGTTTGGGGCTGGTAGGTTAGGTCCAGCAGCATGTCATGGGTTTGTTCTAGGTCCTAGGATGGTTGGGTAGAGGCTGGACATGGTGGTTAAGGGCTGGAGTCGAAATTAGCCTAGGTTCGAACCATATTAGGACTAGGATTCTTGGTGCAGAAAAATTCAGTAGCTTCCTAGGCGTGTTCAAGGGAATTAATGGGCTTGATTTGGGTATAATATGGTTTAATTAGGTGTTGTTAAGCTTTGGTTCAAGATTGGTAAAATTTGGTTAAGTTTCGAGTCTATACGAGTCAAAACCGGGAGGTACGTCTATGTTTCAAACGATTTTGGAAATTAACCGAGGGGCATGAGTTTACGTCTAGGGAATATTTATGGGTGTGTTTTAAGATTATATATTAAGTTTTGTCGTTTCGAGGTCTAAGGATGGATAAGAAAAAATTACGCTTCTAGGGATAAAACGGTTATTTTACACCCGAAAATTAGTAAACGTCATGGCAATGTCCTGAATGCTGTTTTACAAGCTAATATGATTATTTTAAATGTTTATGATGTTTATTTTAAATGTTTATCATTTAATATGTCAAAATTTTTATTTTAAATGTTTATGATCTAATATGTCAAAATGTTATTTTAAATGTTTATGATGTTAAAATGTTATTTTGAATGTTTATGAATTTTTATGATTTAATATGGACAATTAAAAGATATGTTGCATTCTTGGTTTAAAAAAAACGATATTTTTATGCATGATTTTTGTAAGGTTATGATAATATGAAACGTCAGATGAGGTGAAATAATTGTGACTATTATGATGTTATGATTGAGGATATTATGAGGGAAAAGGACCCAGAGGGAGCTTATTTACGGGAAAAGGCCCAAAGAGAGCCCGTCTATGGGATAAGGCCCCAGAGAGAGTCCGACGATTGTATTTCCATATGATGATGATAGGTCAAAGCTTAGTCGACGGGTGAGAGTGTCGCTGATGTCCCCGTCGCCCAGTACTGTGGTTACGTGATAGATGGATCCATCGACCTTATAATTATACGAAAGTCACAATTAACAATCCAAATTTAATAAAAGGAGAACGTATATGCTTATGATGGAAAAAAAAAAAGAAATCTTTATGATAAAATGATGAATGATATGGATTGATGAAAAAGGAAAAATGTTATGTTTATTGATGAAACTTGAAATTAATAATTTATTATATGTTAAAACCTATATTTTAAAATTTAAGTTTTATTAAAATTATAAAATTATGTTATTTTAGTATTGTGTGTTTATATTTAAATGTCTTACTAAATATGTTTTATTTTCAGGTTTTCTACGTGTTAGTAAAATAATGATAACTCAAGCTAGAAAACTCAAATGGAGGTTATTCAAACATATTTGGAATCCTTGAGAAATTATCTACAACTTTGCAAAAGACAGGATTGCCTAAAAAGTTGGTTAAGATGATCAAATTGTGAAAATATCAAAAGGAGGACAAATTTACTTTCACCATGACCAGCATATAGTAAAAAAATCATAACTATTTCAATATTTAACCAAATGAGGTGAACCAAGTGGCCAAATTCATTTACAGACAATTTCCCACATGTTTGCTGTTTTGAGCAGAGTCAAATTCGGTGATTAAAGTCGGGGAACAAAGCATTGAAAGAAGGGACATGGAATTGAAGTTGGAGGAGACAAAGACTATTATTACAACTACATTGCATTAATAAAATTTTTGACCCTTTCTCTCATTTGGCCTATAAATAGAGACCTTGTGCTAGCTTGAGAATCATTCTATTTCATTGTAAAATACAGTGTGAGTGAGTATAAAAGTTCTAAGTTCCAATATATTTTTCATTTTCCAAATTATGAGTGATGTTTTTAGTGTTGATCAAAAGTAAGTTCATGGAACGCTAAATCTATTATGTCAAGGTGAAGAGGATGAATTCTTGGTGAAGTAAAATTGTTTATATTTTGTATATTCTTTTTTTATTTCTTTTCATTTTGCTAATTTCTTTTTATTGTAGGTATAAAAATGAATTATTTGTTGTTATCAATTTACATCAAATGCTTGATACCATTGAAGTGGTTATCTTGATTTGTTGTTTAATTTTGATACAATAAATATTTCATCAATTATTATTGTTATATTATACATAATATATTTCATTTAGACGATAGCGTGGCTCTGCCGGTTGTTCTAAATGAAATATTATGATATCTAACAATCTAACATTTACTTTATCGCAACTAACTTTTACTTTCCGCATCTAACATTTACTTTATCGCAACTAACTTTTACTTTCCGCATCTAACATTTACTTTATCGCAACTAACTTTTACTTTCCCGCAACTAACTTATTAAATCATATATTTCATTTAGGCAATAGTGTGGCTCTGCCGGTTGTTCTAAATGAAATATAATGATTTAATTTAACATTTATTTTATACAGTTATATATTTATATAGTTATATATATAATCATAGGTACCATATATAAAATATCACTGAATTCGGTATTTTTTATAGTGGGAACTATATTATATTAGGTGTGTGTTTAAATATTTAAATTTCTTGGAACCATTATTTATGGTGGTTTCCTTTGTTTTACTTTTAGTTAAACAATATTGCATAAACCAATAATAAATCCTCGAGCCTTGACAAAATTTATAATTTGTAAACTTCGTTCTTGCATTTGGTAATCTATAAATTAATAAATTTAATCTTAAAATAACCTCTCTGTAGATCGATCTCGTACTTAAGAAATATATTACTTGCAGACAACCTACACTTGGGTGAATTATAATTTAAGTAGTAGCATTTATGCATGATAATGGAAACGTTATTTTAAGTACAAGTACTTTTCAATGTTGTATGTGATCTGTATACGTATTATTTGTTATCAAGATTATGGTGTATTGAGTCTTTAGACTCACTAGGTATGATCGATGCAGGTGAGTATGATGTTGAGGGTAGTGGAGGTCTTGATGATTGATCTGCTTGGACTGAAGGTGCACATGACTAGAGGACCAGCGTTTCTATTTTTTCGCACTTATGATTATGATTTATGTTAAAGATTTTTACGACTTTTTATTTATGCTTGTGAGAGGTTTTTGAGAGATTAATAGTATGGGCTATACTTTTAAAATATTGCTTTTAGGTTTGGTAAAACGTTTGACGATTTTACGATTTAAACTATTTCCTTGATTTTTCAAATAATAGTTGGTTGTTTTATTTTTAAAATGGTGTCAAAATATTGTATGTTCAATTGTGGGTATTTCGGCCGAATTCTATTAGGGAAAAGAAAATTCTTGTACTTTTTAAGAAAACGAGTAGTGGACGTTTCAGAATAATCACCTTAACCCTAAACCTAATACACATATATATAAGCTTAAGGTCCATTAATTAAATTAAATAATTAATAGGTTTAATCAATTAATTTTTCTAGTCCGACTAGTTTAATTAATTAATTAAATTTTTAAAGTCCAATTAAGAACCTTAATAATTTGTATGTTGGACTTGTACTTCTACAAGCCCATTATACATACATCCATTACATTTAATTTAAATCTTTTATAAAATCAACATTTGAATTTAATATTTAAATTATAAATTCAACTCTTTGAATTTATCACCTCCAAAATTTAATAGTCATAACTTCAACTTTTTGAATTTATTTCTCAATGTTTTTTATAAATTCAACTCCTTGAATTTATTATCTCAACGTGAACAAAATAATCCAGTACTTGTGTGACCCTCAATGATCAGGGAGCCATGGGTTCACAACTCTTTGTGATTTAGGACATAATCTTTTATTCTGGCTTACCCTAATGTTCCTCATTCTATGTATCAAAAATTGTTCATGAGAATGTCAGAAATCATATATTTGATTAAACCCATCGAATCATGGTAAGAACATCTAGTAGCATCGTCTCATGATTCCCTAGGTATCAATGATAGTGCCTGCAAGAACCAGTCGGTTATGATTAATGTACAGTAAGATCCCTTCATCTCATATATCCTTATCGAATCTGTAACCATTGGTTCATCGAGGGTTGCATAAGAATTCGATAACTGTGTGACACATATTTGAGACTAAAGAGTGGCATAGCATGTACAATTGGAGAACTCATTCTCTCATGTACATCTCATACTCTGGCCATTGATTACATGCACTATTATTTCATCATATCACACAGGATATACACACCCGTAGGTGAGTGATAAATTCCAGACTATAATGTACTGGCTCCTACATGTGTCGCAACTGTACCCAATATCGTCACCTGATGAGACTCCTGGAGTCGGTAAACGAGTCAAAGCACAACCCTAGCATATAGAGCCTCAGTGTTGTCCCAGGTCGTAAGGACTAATGGTGTACAATCGCAACCATGGACTTATCCTCTTGATGAATGATAACCACTTGGAAATTCCTAGGGAAGGCAGTTCAGTATAATCATCATATGACTACTCATCTGCGTGTTTGGACATCTCTATGCCTTTACCAAAAAAACGCGGTACACAACATCACATATGTTAGTTTCGAGCTCAAGCGACCTTTATCTATGTTTTAGGCGGCTGAATCGGTTAGGAACTAATTTAGATTATACAGTGTTTACAAATGAGTTTCAACATCGAATTACGATTCATTTGTATTAAAGTATAATCAAGGTCTTTATATATGTTGATCACATGGGTATATAGATAAAGAAATAACAAACCATGAAATAATGTATTATATTAAAATAAAGATTATTTATTACAACCGAGTCAATTAATTCTCCAGCCAACAGTTCACTTACAGGACATCTACTCTAACATTATCACATTCAAGCTATTGAGCTCCTTCTCAGGGAACCCCAAGTTTATGTCACAAGAACATCCCTAACGATGAGACTATAAATGCTTAAGATTAAGTGATTAAGTTTTATGAGATGGATTTAATTTTGAGAACTCTTTCATCTATGCAGAATTTCATTATTTGAAAGTGTTCATTCGTAGATAGTTCAAAATAAAAATGTATGATATACTTTTCTTTCATAATCACGTATTGTTTACATGTCATGTTTTTCAATTTGATTCTTACTTTATTATGATTTTGGAGTTTCTTGTTCTTTTTGGGCAAGTGGAAGATGTTGGATCTCGGTTTTCTACACGCCCAAACGCAGCGGAAGTTTTAAAATTTTTTTATTATATTTTGACAATCAAAATATATTTGATTTGGACGCTCGTATGGTTTTACGATTAAACATTCATAGGGAGTTAGAATACACTTGGCTCCAACTAATCCGGTATAAAAGGATTAGCTCTTGATGAATCCCTACGAACTTTCTTCAAAAACTCCTTTGTTAATTCTTCTAATCAGGTCCACGACCAGAAAATTTGTTCCTCTTCCAATTTGCACTAGAAAATTGGAAGAAGTTTTGCGTTGAGATTAATTAAAACAAGAGACGGCTCAACTTTTGAAAAACAAGGAGGCCGAAAATATTTGGAGGATGAAGAGGCTGATTTTCGAAAATTGCTTATGGTGGTGGCTAGGGTTTTGACTCTCAATCCCTATTTATAATAATCCATGACCTAATTATTATAGTATAATAATTGGGCCCTTTAATTAACATTAATGGGCTTAATTAATTAATTGGGTTAGTCACACTAATTTAATCAATTAATTAAGGTCCATTAACAACTTTAATTATTTAATATGTTGGACTTGTACTCCTACAAGCCCATTAACATATTATCCACCATATTTAATTTATTAATTAATAAGCTCAACTTTTGAGTTTAATAAATTAAATCATTATAAATTCAACATTTGAATTTATTATTTAAATTATAAATTCAACTCCTTGAATTTATATCACCT
>NC_133323.1:10945378-10946959 GCF_012295235.1 Primulina huaijiensis | reverse complement strand
CTTAGTGGGCACGTAGAGTCCAATTAGCCAATTATAATCCCGAATAATATCAGCCAATTATAATTTCTAAAAGGTAGAATCCAATTGCATCCCTATGCAACCTCCGCGTGTTTTGCCTCACGTTTAATAAGGACCCAATAATATGACGCCGTTTATTTTCGCGTGTCAAACCAACCCATCAATATTGAATTGTAGTGGACGGTCGCCATGAGTTCCCCCAATAATATGAGCCGAAGTCATGGGAGTTCCACTCAATTCACATCATATGTCCGGTGGAAGTCACAGCTTTCCGGCGTCCAGGCCTCCCCAATAATATGAGCCAGACACTGTCCGCGGGTAGCGATCAACATGCAACCACGGTTGATGGAAGGCAAGGAAAAATTAAACTCTTTTAATTTCTACTTTTACGTTTTGATATAAATTTTGAATCATATTCAAAATGAGGGATTTTAATTTTAAAATTGTCTCATCATTTTAATTTTAAAAATCGCGTGCCACGAGTTTGTACGTTTGCCGGATTCATGCAACTATATTATCTAATAATATACATACATGCATACTACTATATATTGCAAATATATCATAATATGACATTCAACAATAAACAAGGATGATTGATCGCCAACACTATTAGATCCATGTGAGCCATACATGGATCCAGGTCCAAAACCTAGGTGAATGCAGGGATGCAAATGCAACTATTACAAAAGCTTTCAATATTTTACATGTCTTCATCTTGATAATCGGGCCCACCATCTTCCAGTCTTGATCTCCCACTATTTCTAATAATTACATTTGAATAGCCATGGCACATAAGGGATACATCTCATGGGGGTGGGAACGGGCCATAAACCAGGCCCACTTTAATAATATCAAATATTATAAAAATGAATAAAAACAGTAAAATATCCTAACATACACCTAACACATTGGTCAAGGCTCTCGATCATCCTTCATGCATTTAATATCAAATATTAACATCAATTTAATTAAACAATTTAATTAATTGATAAATCATATATCTAATAATTTATCACAAACCACCACAATTATTAAAGAAATTAATAAATTAAATAAACCCCTTTAATTAATTTCCAATTAAATCAATAATAATTGATTTCTTGTAAAAACTCATTTTTACCATAAATAATTAAAATCATATTCTAATTATTTATTTCACAAGAAAATTATTAATTTTCCAAAAATTAATTTTTTAAAATAAAAATTGAACCAATTTTCAAAAATATCAATTTTACCCAAAATTTTCAAAAAACAGAAAATTGCACCCTAGGCCCAAACAGTTCAAGCCCATCATCCAGCACGCTTCTCGAGACGATCCCGGGCAGTCGCCCTCGCTGCCCGAACGCTAGCGCGCGCTGCGCAGGGCAGCGCACGGCGTGCGGACGCTCCGCACGCCGCGCGGCGCTGCGCAATGCGAAGGGCAGCGCACGGCGTGCGGACTCTCCGCAGGGCAATGCGCGCTGCGCGCGCACGCCGTGCGCGCAGCTGCGCGCATTGCCCTGCGCGCGGGTCTGCCCGGAACAGTTCCGGGCAGATACGAAATTTTTTTTTTTTTTTTTT
>NC_133323.1:10943657-10944677 GCF_012295235.1 Primulina huaijiensis | reverse complement strand
CTTGAATTTATTCTCTCAAAATTTAATTATCATAAATTCAACTCCTTGAATTTACTATAATATATAAATTCAACTACTTGAATTTATTCTCTCAACGGGAACAAATGATCCAGTACTTGTGTGACCCTCAATGGTTCAGGGATACAGCTAGCCGTGGGTTCACAACTCCTTGTGATTCAGAATAACATTTATTCTTATTCGGGCTTACCCTAGTTAGCCCCATTCTTTTCATCAACACCTTGATCAAGAATGTCAGAACTCATTTCTGATTGCACCCATCGGATCATGGTAAGAGCGTCTAGTAGCATCGCCCCATGATCCCCTAGGTATCACTGATAGTGCCTGCAAGAACCAGTCGATTATGATTAGCGTACAGTACGGTCCCTTCATCTCATATATCCCGATCGTCTTTGAGTGGGGTTTTTTAGGCTACGACATCGATTTTTGTTGAAACCGTTGTTAAAAGAGAAAACACAACGGTTTTAATAAAAAACCGTTTTCTTTGATTTGTTGTTGAATGCATATTTTCTTGTAGTGACAATCAAAAAAATACGTAGAAACATCATATCAAATAAAACTTTTTGATCTATATCCGGAGACGATCGGTTGAACTCAATTCATGTAAATATAAAATATTTAAATTTAAAGAACAAAATTATCTTTGTAAGGTGAAATCCGAAGACTGTGATCCCTCGAGTCCAAACAACCCTACTAAATCCACGAGCGAGACATCAGTGCTAGTTGATATATGATTCTCTCGCAACACGGGAGATGCGATCTTGTTTTAGGGTTGTATGATGTGAATTGTTTGTCATTTTTTAGTCAGGATTGAGTAAAATATATTTATAACGTTGTATTAAGTAGTCAACGGATTTTGGACTCTTAAAACCAAACATTCCAACGTTTTCCATGTAGGGCATACATCTAATAATCTTCTGTTAGAGTAGATGCCCTATAAGCCAACTGTTGGCTAGGGAATTTATTGACTTAGTTGTAATAAACAATCTTTATTTTAATATA
>NC_133323.1:10942016-10943557 GCF_012295235.1 Primulina huaijiensis | reverse complement strand
TTTTGAATAACTTGCTGTAAATCTCTATTTATTATAGGATTTCTACGAACAGCTTGTTCAATTATCCAGTTTTCTGGAAATTCTATTTCTTCTCATTTTATAGATCTACGGGTTGTAATATTAGATCTATTAAAATTAGTTTCTATTAGAATTGTTTCATTTAATTTTTTATCAATTCTTTTACACATAGGATTTAGTGTAAATAATGGTTTATAATAAATACGATAACAGATACATATAACTTCTGTTCCAGGAGTATAATTATAACCATGAGTTTTAACATTTAATGTTAAAGAGTCTAAGATATTTATATCAGACAAAGATAAAGATAGATTTGGATAAATATCAAAATATACTGGACCATGAGCCAGACTAGATTGAATTATTCCCATAAGGGATTGTTTCCAATTTAAATTTCTACCATCTCTTAAAGCTGCTATGAAGCTTTCTGGTAAACCTTCTAAAGTTAAAGGTCTAAAAGCAATTTGTATTAAACCTATATGAATTAATCTGTAATTTTTCCTATAAGGCAAAATAGCTTTATTATTCAATAGTCTAATAACCATTTCTTCATTATGAAGAGGTACTGATGATTCTGTAGTTTTTACTACCTGTTTAAAACCAATTTTTTCAAATGTTCCTAATTTATAGATCATTTTAGATTCTATTTTTGGAATAGTCCATTTATTTAATAACTCTAAATTTTCAGGTAAATCATATTCTTCATTTAAACTGTTTTTAACAGTTTCTTTCATACTGAAAATATTCATTTGAATAAACAGTGTTAAATCATCAATCAATTTCTATTCCAAGCCTCAGATATTATATTTCTATTCTTGAAAGAAATTATAAATTTCCTTCTGGACAGATTCAAAGATCTGTTTATCCTCCTCAACAATCTTTTATTATAGAAAAGAATAATAAAGTTTTGAATTTCACTGCTTTTTCAAAATTATTTGAAAATGATATGTTACAAATAACTGTTAACATATTAATCAAATAATTGAAAAACAGAATTATACAAATTTATATCTTACGATAATAGGTGAAGAAATAGTTTCTCTTAAAGATCGTATTGATAAAATTATTTTAGCTATTAATAAAATTAAACCAGATGTTCATATAAAAGAACCAGAAACTAATATTGTTTCTATTGCTAGTTCTTCAATCAAATCCCCTCCAGAAATTAAAGATTTTAAATTTAAATCTTCTGTTTCTGATTTAGAAAAATTATTAGAAGAAAAATTTAAAAATCTTAATTTAAATACTCTTAATGAAGAGTTTGAAAATAATAATATATCTGAGGAAGAAATTAATAAAATTAAATGGGCAGATAAACCTACCCAAACTAAATATTATTATGATAGACCTACTCCCATGGATGTTCTTGTTGAAGAACAAGAATATATTTTCTCTAATAGTTATAATGGGAAAAGTATTTATGAATGGAATATTGATGGAGTTAGTGATAAACAAATTTATAATACTGCTCACAGAATGCTTATGTATAGTACTGTGTGTAAAACTTCAGGTAATACTGA
>NC_133323.1:10936186-10937955 GCF_012295235.1 Primulina huaijiensis | reverse complement strand
ATTGAAGAATGGGGTATATCTCCATTATTTGAAAAAGAATTTTATTCTGAGACTCATAAAATGAGTTTTAAATTCAATTTTTGGGATTATATTGAGAGTTTTAATAAAACTCTATTCTATGAAAATGAAAAAAGAAAACATACATGGTTTTTGAAAATATGTGAAAATGTTTTCCATTATCCAATTCCTAATTGGTTTTTTATTTGGTGGAAAATATTTGGTCCATCAGCAAAAATTTTGCCTGAGGTTTTTATAAAACCAATGAATACTTGGTTAAATGTTTCTCCAAGAATTAAAAAATCATTTGCTGAGCATTGGATTGACGGAAAGACTTTATGTCTGTTCTTTATGGAATTTGGAATTCCATGGATCTGGAAATGGCAACCAGAGTGTGGTTATACTGATGAAGGTATTCCCTGCCTATGGAGAGTCAGCTCTACCAAATTTTGGGACAAATTATTACGTGAAGATCCAGAAACTGGAAAAATCTATGGCCATGATATTCTTATACAAATGGAGGAAAAAATCTCTTCCTATCAGAAAGATCTACTGCATCAACAAGAAAAAGAAAAAGATGCAATGAGTCCATTTAAAATCTTGACTCAAAAATATTCAGAAATTTACTCCAAAGAGAAAATGGTAGAAATCTACATTGAAGAGATGAAGAAAGATCTCTACAAGAATATTGGATGTTCAGATTCAAAATCGGATAAATCTATGGCTTCTGAATCAAGTGAAAATCAATTTATTCATCTAATGCAAATGCAGGATGCTCAAGATCCAGAGGATGATATTCCTCAATTTTCGCAGATCAATGATATTTTTGAAAATCTCAAAAATTCATTAAAAGACAATATTAAAGATGATTAGGATATTCATCTTTAATCCTCATGTTGCATTATCAACCAGTGGATGGTGAAATATCACATCAAAGATGGAATCTCAGACGTGCCATGAAATCATGACAAAAGTGGGTGGTCTATCACTTTTACTTTTTGACTTTTGTAACCATGTTACTATTTGCTTTAATAAAGCATTTACTGTTTATATTTTTAGTTGGAATCTGGGGTTTCATGTCCGCCACTTCCATCTATTTATAGGACCATTCTGTGTTCTTAGAAGGACACGGTCGAGTTTGCTCCCCTCTATTCCTCTCTTGTAAACAACACTTCTTGATAAAAGCTTCAACCTTTTGAATAAAAGTTTCTTCTTCTGATTACAATTCTGTAAGTTTACTGTTTTTATTTTCTGTTTTTATTTTACAGTTTTAATTTTTATATTTTCGTATATTAGCCTGAATGACAGGCTAACATATTCGTGTTAAATCATCCCATTACTAAACCATGATCTTTATTTATTTGTAACTTGGAATTAAATTGAAATGATAAAAGATTTCATTTAAATTTTAGAATTTGATGAAATATAAGGGTTAATGGTTGGACATAAGGTTTAAAGACGAACCAGGAAATAGTAAACACAAGGTTCGAAGTTAATGAAGAGGCATAAATTCATGTTGTAGCCCTTCAGCCTGCTTAGCCGAGAGATGGCGTTTAAGGCGTTCATGGGTATTTTTTATGAATTTATGTTTCTGAAGTTGTCTTCGGGAAATCCTCTGTTGTTTAATTTCTCTGGTATATCTTTTGTAATTCCTTTTATGTTTTGTAAAATTGCCATAGATGAACCTTATATTCATTCTTATTCTGGAAATTAAATACCTCCTTTTATTAGTTCAGTAAGTTGAATATGGTATATAGGCTGGAAACCAATAA
>NC_133323.1:10927657-10936144 GCF_012295235.1 Primulina huaijiensis | reverse complement strand
TAATATTAACAAAATATTTTTAAATTAATATATTAATTAAATTATTTAAAATTATTATTAAAATATCTTATATATATATTAATAAATTATATTACATTATTAAATATATTCTTTACTAAATTAATCAATTTATTTTATTATTTAAAAACATTAAAAAATAAATAAAAATTTAAAAAAATAAAAATAAAAGTGCCCTGGGTTTCATCTGCGCCAATTTTGAAGCAAAGTGGAGGGGGGGCGCTATTTTGAAGATAGAAATAGCGTCCTCGGTTGGAAGAGTTCCCAAACATCATACTTAGCGTCAACATCAAAATAGAGTCTCAATTGGAGATGTATTTTAAATGTAAATACTCAATAAATATTTGCACGCAACAGAGTGCAAAAGGATGCTATGATTACGTGAACAGAATGTCATCATAACTTTTTTACTGTAAAAATTTATCGTTCGAATGGTTATATTGTATTTGTTTAATGGATTGAAGAAGGAAAGTTTATACAAAGAAAATTGACAGAATTAGTAACATTTTTAAAGGTAACTTGCATTTTTATTCACGTATATTCGTCTATTTGTTATTTTTGTCAGATATATGTTATTAAATTTCAGCTGTAGTATGTTATATATATATTTTTTACAATTTTATATCATGTTGATATTTGTAATGTCATATTAATATGGGTAAAAAAAAGATTAAAATTGTCAAAATTAAAAGATACATAATTAAATATAAAAATTTAAATAATAGATTACCAAAATTTAAAATTCTAAACTAAATTTGTTCAAATTTTGTTCACCTAGTAATTTTATTCTCTTGGCATCATATATACTTTTTTGTGACCAGGTGATCGGGTATTCATTTGTCATTGGCCTAAAATTGGATCAGAAATTGTTTGGCATGTACAACCTCGAATTCTCTTAATTGCTGTAGTGAGGCCCCTTCAACAATCGGTTAAATATTTTGAAATTCTAGATTTGTTGGGTTATTCAATCCCAAATTTAAGACTATTATTAAATGGGATTATTTAATAAATTCACACGAGTTATTAAAAATTAAAACATTTAAAAAAAAAAAAAAAAAACATGTGTGCTGCAGGCCCAAGACTTTGGGGGCAAAGGGTGGCTAGACCGACCTAAGATACGAAGGGATCTAATAACATTTGTCGATAAACTATAGGTTAGTAAACGTAGGCGGTGCTTTTCGTTAAGATATTTTTGTTTTCTCCAACTAAGATAAAATTATTTTCTTGCTAACTTATAAATTATGTTTAAGATAAATTTTTCATTGATTATTTTTAATTTGCATATTTTTCCGACCAATTATATATAAGTTTGTGTTGATTGCGGTGTCAATCTTCTCATGTATAGTTTTGATCAATTTACATTTATGTCATTTTCTCTCTTCTTTTTTTTTTTTTTTTTTTTTTTTTTTTNTACGTATTTTGAAATCAAAACAAAAGTAATATTATTTATCATCACTTTTTTATGCTTTAAATCTTATTAAACTATTTTTATTTATTTATCATTAGTTTATTATATAATTCACTTCGAATAATACTTTATTATTTAAATTGTCATGTGGGTTTTAACGTGGCTAATCATGACGATTGTTTAAATTATTACCGGGACAGTAGTTTGACAATTTTTATAGGCAAGCGTTAGTTTGATCCTTTACATTATAAGATTTTTGTCTTTATTCTCCACAATCTTATATAGCGCTAAAATACTTATTGGTTTTATGTATTATTGTATAATCGATTTTTTTTAAAGTATTCTTATAATAAAAAAATTTAAATTTAAATTTAAAATTTGAGAAACAAAATTGAAATATCTTAAAGATCGATAAAGTGTTTAGAAATGTTAAATAAACAATTCAAATTTCAAAATTTTTTACTTTTGAAAAGTGTGTTTCTGAAATTTTTTTAAAAGTCAGAAGCTAGTCTTTGTCTTGGAAAGTACAACAGATTAATCGGATAAGTACATAAACAATCCACGTCATTTTAATGAAACTAAATACAGTAGATCGCAGTAAGACATGTAAATTGTTTCTGAAAGTTCAAATAACAAAACCCTTATACGTCTCTTTTTTTTTAGTTTTCAGAAGGTATCACTAGAAGATTTTTGATTGATACACACTTGTACAACCCAATTCAGTAGGTCTCACCTTTACCTACTGAAACTCCTAGTTATATACTGAAACAATTAATATATTTAATTCTTGGAAAGATTCTTTCCTCATGTTACAAATATTTCATACTATATAATAGTACAATGAATGTGTGTGAATAAAGATAGCACAAATGATCTTCTGAATCTGATAAGTCTTTATAGTGTGTGTTGATTTTCTAAAGCTTTGAAAAGATTGAGTCTTTTTAACTATTGTTCATGGTAAATTCGGAGTTCAAGTATAAGAGAGATTCTTTGTGAATCATCGAGACCTTTATATAATTGATCTTTAATGTTCAGGAAAGAATGACTCTTCTCGTTAAGAGTATCTACTAGAGTTTCTTAGTAACTGTTCTGGTTTTCCTAATATTCTGGTTTTCTTTAAGTTTCTGGTTGTTCTTATGTTCTGGTTTTCCTTAATCAGTACATAACCACGATTAAGATGATCATATCAATTTCTCTCTTCGTGATGATGCTAAAAACCAAAAAATTGTAAAGCAAGAAATATATGATAATATCATAAATAAGCAAGGTGAGAATTATCGATATTAAAACAATGAATATAGTCAAAGTAAAAAAAATCATGATATTCAGTCTTCTCTTCAACATTTATTTATTCATCTTCACTTGTAACTTGATCTTGTGCAGGTTCTGTTTCTGCTCTTTCTGGCATCTTCTTCCCGCTTTTGGCAGCAATGGCTTTGACCCAATTAATAAGTTCAAATAAGTGCTCAAAAAGGTTGTCAACCTGATTATCCAAAGACTGAAGAGATTGAAATTGATCACTAAACTTAATATCTAAAGCTTCGACTTTGGAATCAAGTGAAAGGAGAGAATTAGTATGAGCAATAGGAGAAGATGAAAGATAGTCAGAGCAAGTAGAACATGTTTTAGTGCCTTTTTTTGTGATTGATGTCATATATCACTAGTTTTGTACTCAATTCAAGTTGAACATCACCCAATGTGCATGTTTTAGTGTTCAATTTATTCCAATTATTACATAAAATTGCTAGTTTTATAATCAAATTTGGAAAATTAGTCCGGCGTCTTATGGAAATGAACATAAACATAATATAGTCGCACACATCAAATCTTATTTCTTATAACGCTGAATTTATTAGGATTGATAACTATATTTGCACTTAATTATAGTTAATCAGTACTAAAAATGTACTGATATGTAATCGATATAGAGAAAGGACACAAGTTGGATAGCTCAAGTTTTGAAGGACATCTCAATGTATTGTGTACGATGAATAACTAAGGATGGTGTGAAAAACTACACAATGGAAGTAGATGGTCATTTGGTAATCAGTTGAGATTAAATGAGATTGTCACACATATATGCAATATATGCCAGCATTCGTATTTTAGTAAGTCCGTTTGAGATTGGATCATCAATCTATATGTGATACATGTTTATGTTTATTAGGTTTAATTGTTTATCATTAGGTCAAAAGTTATAGATGCTAGTCAAGATGTAACTTTATTTTCTTCATACTTGTGGCATGATAAAGTGCACTTATTTGAGTGCTAATTGGTCGGGTTGTTAGGCACATGACTCTGGGGAGGTTCATGTCTATCTGCTGATGTTGTCTCATATCTTTTTTAAAGATCAGTCTTACATTTTTCCTATCGTCAGTCGTATCTCCATAAGAGACAATATCACCCGTCAATATTGTACATTTAAAATATCAGGTAAGATGACGTTCTTGATTATTTATATTGTTGAAATAATTAGTTTTTTTTTAACTTTAAACTTTTAAGGAGTCATGCACAATTTATGTAAGGTTAAAAAATGCGAGAACATAATCCGACTATCCATAAAACTGTGTTTTTAAGGGTTATTCGAGACGCGATCAAGGAATGGAGACCAGATACTATAAAGGAAAAATATTTTTATTAAATGATTATTTTTAATTATTTAATATATGGTATTTTCGAAAATTGTGCTTTTTGAGGTGTTTTTACGCACCGAATCGTATGTTAAATTGGTAATCGATTTTTGACGAGAACAAAGACTTTTTGGAGACTCGGTTAATATTTTCGAAAGCTTTCCTAAACAAAATATTTTATATACATTACTATAATGAGTCTTTTATACTAAGGTTATTGGGCTTAGCTTACTAAACAATTATGTATATCAAAATATAGAGTTTTCTAAACACTAAACACCTCAAACCACATACCAACAAGCTTCAGAAGACTCCTAGTTTTCTCTCCACCATCACAAGACCACACACCTCATTTTTTCAAAGGCAATTCACGTGAGGTTGAAGGAAAAACGCAGCAAGCTTCCTCCCCGTTTCTCCGCCAACGTCCCTCGTGTCAAGAATTGTCTTTCGTGCGTGAAATATGCAAAGACACGCCTTAATCTTTCTTCACTCATCGTTCATACCATATTATAGGTTTCAATACATGTGTGCATAGAAACATGATTCACTTTCTTTTATTTTCGTTTTTATGGCAAAACATAAACAAAACTTGAATTTTTATGTTTCTAAATTTATGATTATGATGCACAAAAGGGCTGGCATGATAGGTATATTAGGAGATACGTTTTTCCACATGTTTAAGGGACCATAGGTGCATGTTTAAGGGCTGGACAAGAAGAGGTAACATGCTGAACGAAAATTTGGGTCTTAAGGAACTAGGGTTTCGTTTTTCTTGATCCTTGAAGGGCGGCTGTTAGCTACTATTGGGGCACATCCAGGGGTCCTAATAGGGTCTAACCATGGTCCTATTTAACCTATGGGACGGCTGGTGCAAGGGCTAGGGCAGGGGACACAAAGGGGTGGCTTCTAAGCTCGTTAAGTTCGGTCCAGCATGGTGTCTAGGGGTCGGTCATGGTCCTAGAAGGGTTGGTTAGGGCTTGGACATGATGGTTAGAGTCTCAGCTTGAAGGAACCCATGGTATATTAAGCTAGGCTTTGATCAAATTACATAGAAAATTCAGTAGGCGTATGGTCTTAAATGGTTTTATTTGGGTTGTATAGGGTATGTTTAGGTGTTAATAAGCTATGGTTCAAGTTTGGTAAAATGTTTGGCTAAGTTTCGTGTCGATTCGGGTTAAAATCGGGACGTACGTTTAAGTTGTAAAACGAATTAGGAAATTAGTCGAGGAGCTCAAGTTGACATCTAAGAAATGTTTATTGGTATTTTTTAATGTGTTATGTAGTTTGGATGGATGTGGGTCGTCGCTTTAAGATTTAAGGATAAATTGGGAAATTAAGGTTTCACGGGGTAAAACTGCAATTTTACACCTGAAAAATGTTAAACTTCCTGACAGTGCTCTGAATGCTGTAATGAATGATAAAATGTTTATTTTAAAATATTATGAAATTTTATGAAGAAAAACGACAACGCTAAAAGATGTGTTGCATGCTTGGTTTAAAAGAAAATTGATATATATATTCACGAATTTTTAAGTGATGAAAATAATAAATGGTTGAAGGAGGTGACTTGGTTGTGACTAATATGATGATATGTAAAGACAATGCTCAGTTGACGGGTGAGAGTGTCGCTGATATCCTCGTCGCATGGTATCATGGTTATATGTAGATGGATCCATCGACCTACAGCTGATACGAAAGTCACAATTAATGATTTGAATTCAGTAAAAAGAAAATTTATACGTATATGATGAAAGAAAAATGATATGATGAAAGAAAAAATATATGATGAAAAGAAAAATGTTTAAAATTTATGCATGTTCATGAAAAACTATTTTATTAAAAGTATTATCACTGTTGTGTGTGAATGTATATGTATTACTTGCTATCATGGTTAAGGTTTGCTGAGCCATTAGACTCACTAGGTGTGATCGAAGCAGGTGCGCATGATTTGATGATGTTAGAGGACTTGGTGGTTGAACTAGCTGGATTGATGATGCACATAACCCGATGACCTTTGTTAGTTTTCTACATTAGTAAGATTTTAAAGATTTTATGACTTTTATGCTTATGGGTGGTCTTTCAGAGGATTTAAGAGTTTATGCTATTTTTGAAAATACAAGTTTTAGGTTTGTTTTGACGGTTTACGATTTTACGTTTTGTACTGCGTTCATTTGGATTTTTAAATAATAGGTTGGTTGATTTACTTTATACAGTGCAAATTAAATATATTTATACATGTATGCATTTCGGCCGCAAGGTTTTTAGAGGAAGGAAAAAATTCTAGTATATTTTAATTTTAAAGAAAAACAAGTGGTGAACATTTCAATTAGTGACCAATTTATTCCAAATAATACCTAAAATCTACAGTTTTATGCTGTCATTTTGTAAATCAGTCGCATGTTTTCTAAAGATGAATATTAGTATCATCTAATCTCATACATTTGAATTCTAATTTTATTTGGTTATAGTGCTTAAATTATTACGATTGATATATATCATGAATATCTAGATTTGTACTAATTCTTGATGACCAATACTCAACATCTACTAATTTGTAATTGATACAGAGAATGGACACATATATGATGAATAATTAGAGAGGACATATACAATCACACAATGGAGGTAGACGATCATTTAGTAATGAATTTACATCAAATGAAAAGTGTATTTGAGGATTGTATTTTTGAATTAGTGCATATGAAGTTGGATAAACCAATATTGAAGTTCCTATTAAAAAAAAAAAAAAAACCTCATCTTTGAATCCAAGTTCAAATTAATGTCCTGGATTGTGATATTCACCAAATATATTGGTGGAGACCCAAACACACAAGATTAGTACCCAAGTCATGTATCATTAATATGTTATATGGTACCTTAAATTACATTGTATGTGCCTTAATTAGACCGATTCAAGCCTGCTTTTGTGAAGTCAACAGGATCATTCTAGTTAGCCAACATGCCATTCTTACAATCTATATTGAAAGTGTTCATGTTCACAAAGATTGTCTTTAAAAACATGATATTTGCAATATTTTTAGGTATCTATATATTTTGATTAAGTGAGTGGATTTAATTTTGAGAGTTGACCTCATTTCAATTTATTGGGACAGAACATTGAGTGTATAGGGACGTTTTCGTAGCATTTTATATCAGGTGGAGAACATATTAATTGATTTCACACAATTTTGGAATAGATATTTATGTTCTAATTTTGAAAAAGTGTGATGCGATCCCGCCCACGAGATCTTTGATTTTGTCCCGATCTTTGAAACAAGTAATTGATAGGTGTGATAATCGCCTCTAGATCACGCGGTCTAGCAACAACTAATCAACGAAAGAAACAATCGCGTTCAAGAGAACCTCCAAAGAACCCGTCCTTGGCAACCCTAGTGATATTCGATTGACAAACGCCACAAAAGATAAATCTTTTGATAAGTTTGATTTGATACGACGCAAAAGTTATAACGAAACTTAAGCTTATTTTGAGAGAATTCTCAAAGAAAAGTTTTATAAACTCAATAATAATCTGAATTAATGTTTTACAATCCCAAAATTTGTCCATATATTGACAACAAACCAAAGAGATATGAAAATCTAATTACCTAAACAATTAGGACTCTAAAATAGGAAATAAAGATTTTCTCGTGATAGGGCGGCGCTCGGGCGCGGGTTTCTACCGCTCGAGCGCGGGCTCTTCTGGACAGGTCACGCTCGGGCGGTAAAATGTTACCGCTCGGGCGCCGAAGCTGCTGGCCTCCTCTTCATTTATCACTTGAATAATGTTCCTTTGGCTCCCAAACTTATTCCCATGCATCATGAACCCTTCAGCACTTTGCACCTTGCTTGTAAGTCCTTTTTCCTTGCTCATAAGCCCATGTAACGCCTCTTTAAACTTCTTCAGTCGTCCCCTCGTGATTGGTCCCGCTGGTAACTCTAAGGGATCCCATGCTTTCCTTGGGACGTGCACATCCGTGTTCGCATCATCCTCCCCTTCTTGAAAAGGATTTGTCCTCAAATCCAGCTCGTCACCTACATCAAACAACGACAAGTCACTAACATTGAAAGTAGAACTCACGTTATACTCACCTGGTAGATCGAGTTTGTAGGCATTGTCATTGATCCTTTCAAGTACTTGAAATGGTCCATCACCCCTAGGTAATAGTTTAGAACGTCTCTTCTCGGGGAACCTTTCCTTCCTCAAGTGTAGCCACACCCAATCACCTTTCTCAAATATCACCTTCTTCTTTCCCTTGTTGGCTTGCTTGGTGTATCGTTCATTCTTCTTTTCAATATTAGCTTTGACCTTCTCATGCAAACTCCTAACAAATTCCGCCTTCTTTTTCCCATCCATGTTTAACCTTTCACTCACAGGTAAAGACATCAAATCTAACGGAGTCAAAGGGTTAAAACCATAAACAATTTCAAATG
>NC_133323.1:10909137-10924511 GCF_012295235.1 Primulina huaijiensis | reverse complement strand
AAAGTTTGTAGCCTCTTAAACATCTCCCTATAGTAGTGGTTGGGCACAAACCTTTTTCTCATCACTCTCTTCATCTCATCCCAAGTTTCTATGGGCCTCTCATTGTACCTCCTCCTAGTGGTCACTAATTGATCCCACCAAATGAGAGCATAGTCTAAAAATTCAACCACCGCCAACCTCACCTTCTTTTGTTCGGAATAGTGGTGACACTCAAACACAAACTCTACCCTCTTTTCCCACTCTAAATATGCCTCCGGATCAGATTTACCATGGAACGAAGGGATTTTCATCTTAATACTACCCATATTACCATCTTCCCTATTCCCATCATATCTACCCCGAACGGCTTCTCTTCTACCTCTACCAATTCCTTTACCTCTTCCATTCCTACCCCAATTATCATTTTGGCTCTCCTCTTCTCCTCCAAAATCAAACGCTTCCTCTTCTTCTTCTCTACCCAAATTTTTAGGATTTGATTTTTTTCCACCCATACTAACCTCAAGCCTATCCAACCGCTCATGTAATGGCTCCATCTCAACCTTCAACATCCAACTAAAATACCCAAATAACGCCTCCATTTGTACTTTAGATAACCCCGGGTTCGAACTATCTCCTACCTCCCTCTCCATTTAATTTCAGTTTGTACTTGCAAGAAAACGTTAGTAGAAAACAATATGTTCCTCACCCAAATGCTCACGGTCACTCCAAAGAAATTCACTCGCACTCGTCTTTTTTCCTCACCTCAAAACCTCACAAATCACTCCAATGAAAATTCGCTCCACTCAAATATTTTCACTCTAAGTGAGAATTCTCAAGGGGCGCTTAAGTCTCGTGGCTTCCACGTATCAAACTTAAGAGATCAATCCTGTGACGCTTGAAATTCGACTCACTTAGACCACACAAGAATAAGCAACTTTGAAAATTGACTAAAATGCGACTAAATGACAAGGACAAACTTAACGCTGAAATATAAGCGCCAAAATTCAACAAACACCCGACTCAAACTTTTTTTTTTTAATTTAATTTTTTTTTCGGGTGAACAGTACCCTAACAGTCCGTGAACAGTAAATACGGCGGATGAACAGTAAAACCGACATAGAACAATGCTGTGAACAGTAAATACGGCGGATGAACAGTAAATCTCAATTTTTTTTTTTTTTTGTAGATTCAATAAATACGTAGAAATCGCTATACGAAAATCGGTATTGAAAATTCTACGAGGAATTGAACGGATACGCTTACTTGAATCAAAAACCAAAAGCTCTGATACCAAATGATGCGATCCCGCCCACGAGATCTTTGATTTTGTCCCGATCTTTGAAACAAGTAATTGATAGGTGTGATAATCGCCTCTAGATCACGCGGTCTAGCAACAACTAATCAACGAAAGAAACAATTGCGTTCAAGAGAACCTCCAAAGAACCCGTCCTTGGCAACCCTCGTGATATTCGATTGACAAACGCCACAAAAGATAAATCTTTTGATAAGTTTGATTTGATACGACGCAAAAGTTATAACGAAACTTAAGCTTGTTTTGAGAGAATTCTCAAAGAAAAGTTTTATAAACTCAATAATAATCTGAATTAATGTTTTACAATCCCAAAATTCGTCCATATATTGACAACAAACCAAAGAGATATGAAAATCTAATTACCTAAACAATTAGGACTCTAAAATAGGAAATAAAGATTTTCTCGCGATAGGGCGGCGCTCGGGCGCGGGTTTCTACCGCTCGAGCGCGGGCTCTNTTTTGGCTCCCAACTTATTCCCATGCATCATGAACCCTTCAGCACTTTGCACCTTGCTTGTAAGTCCTTCTTCCTTTCTCATAAGCCCATGTAACGCCTCTTTAAACTTCTTCAGTCGTCCCCTCGTGATTGGTCCCGCTGGTAACTCTAAGGGATCCCATGCTTTCCTTGGGACGTGCACATCCGTGTTCGCATCAAAGTGAATCTGAGGTTGGATCACTAATATTGATATTCTTGTTCAAAAACCTCATTTTTTTTAATTTCGTTTGCCTAATTAAAAATACGACTCTTTCACTAAAGAACATGAGTCTTGCTTGTCGCCAAGTTTGGATACCACTTCGTTCATCATATATGATATGCACGAGTAAATTTGGTGAGTTGGATATGTAATTTATCAGGTTAGGTTATGTTCCATCCGTGAGAGTGCTGGAAACCAGGCATAGGGATTCGGGCTGAGTGTTCTACACACTTGGAAAGCAAAAAATGTTAGTGGGATGCCAAAAGATTTCTGGTATAACCACTCTGACATACAAATCAGACAAATATTCATGCAGATGAAAATGTGCTATTGAGAGTATATATTGAGTGATTGTGAAACATGTTAATTGAAAATCGTCTATTAAGGTTTCTTTTCTGGATCTGGTCTTCTAATTTTCTTGGTCAGTCTCTTCTTTCTTGATGGCTTCCCTATTTTGTCTTCGAGCCTCTTCTAAATTGATGTATTTTTTTTCCCGAGATAGCAGATGTTCAAAATCCTATGGCAGCATCTTTATCAGAGACTGGAAGAACTCTCCTCCCCCGAGTCTCTGCATGAAAGTTATGATTTTGTTTTCAGGATCAGATTATGGTACTTCCAGATCTGCTTTGTTAAAATTAAGAATATATACTCGCAGTGACTCCACCCCATTCAGTTTCACCTCGAACAAGTTAAAAACAGTCTTCTTATATCTCTTGCTGCTACTTTAGTAATGCAAGAAAATATTCTTGAAATCGTCAAAAGAGTGGATACTATGTCACTCGAGTTTTTCAACCACCGTTTGGCTAAGTTCACTAACGTGGTCAAGAAAGCTTTTTGTCCTCGTAGCACTGCAGCATGGCAGTGTTCTTGAACCAGACCAAATGTTCATCTGGATCAATGTTCTCGTCATATTCTCTGATTTTGGCTAACTTTTAGTGGACAGGCAAAGGGTCATCCACTATTTGAGTGGAAAAAGAACATCCTTTATGGCTGGACCTGTGATGCTTGGGAAGACCCTGTTTGTCCTTCCGATTAGTTAACATTTTTCTTAAATTTTCCAATTCTTCGATCATGGTAAAGGCTTTAGAACCTTCTTGAGAGCCTTTTTCTTCTTTTGTCTTTTCTGGATTCTTTCTCTCGATGCATGTGACTGCTGCTGGGAGGAAATTTTTCTGCTCTGACTTTTGGGCAGCTATTTCTATCCTCTAGGTCAGCTACTCCAGATTGATGATAAAACTTTTTTGGGGTCAGATTTCCTCGGGGGACCACTGAGTTTGTGGTCTCCAATAATGGAATCATCCCTCCGAGTTGATTTTCGAGTGGAAATCATATCTATGTCTATATATTTGTTTCTCACATATGACACCAATGATATGTTCTGGTAAATTACCGGGTCAGGTTATGTTCCTTTCCTGAGAGTTCTTGAAACCAGGCAGAGAGAACCCAATCTAAGTATTCTGCACATATGAAAAGCAAATAACGTTGGGGGTGGGGGTGGGAGATTTTTCGGTATAACTACTCCGACGCTCAAGTTAGTCAAATATTCACGCAGAGGAAAGTGCAATATAGAAAGTAGTGAATGCTTGTGAAAAATGTTACGTAAATGTCCTAAATGAGCAAACCTGAGTATTTATAGGGAAAAAGATAACGATGACCTATTTTCATTGCCCGTATACTCCTCATGATCAAACGACTGCCTATGCCCCTGCCCACCTAACACTCTCACTACTGATAACCCCTAATGTCTCCAATCTTGTTATATCATCTGTACTTGAGCTAACTGACATACTAACAATTTCGAGGCATGATGATCCATACATATGGGCCCAAAATCGATGCATGTCCCGAGATACATGGGTAGTGGTCATGATGTGAGGACACAGAAATAGTCGATGATCCATTATCCTAATCTTCTTATACCGCTCAGGCTAAGTTGGGAGCCCAGCTTGTTTGAGTATATGCTGATCTAATCGGCTTCCCAACTTGTTGCATATCTAGAAAATCTGTTTACTAAATCTACAAATCCCACATAATCATTTAAATACGAAATAACTGTAATAATGTGTAAACAAATATAAATTTAAAATTTGTTCTATTGTTATATTGCAAACAATAAAATTATAATCGAAATTCATTAATTTCAAAAATCCATCGTTCTAAATACAACTTTAACTAAATTTGACCAAGGAGGATGTTTTGCTTCAATTATTACACTTTGGACTTTGATGGTTCCTTCAAACTGGAAGGCTTTTTGTGGGTTTCTCAATTTTGAGCACGAGTGTTGTGAAGGGAGAGAGGTAATGAAAATAAATACATGATATAATTTTCAATGTTATTAGTTCAAATTTTACTGTCATCCTCGCTAATTTATACAATTTTGATAAGATTTTCATATTAGTATGAATAAAATTAATTAAAAAAAAGATTATATATGCTTACAGTGCAGACGCATTAATATATATATATATAAAAAATGTTATTCAACCCAAAGTTCGAGTGGCCACAGCACAGAAGTACTGTTCCTTAAATGATAAGGACATGAGCCGACTTAAACTGGGACGGTGGGTCTTGTCACACGTTTCGCAAAACTACTGGCTCGTAATATTGAAGGAAATATTTTTTTTAAAAAAAAACCTGAGATATTTATAATTTTTTATACTATTTATTTTTCTTTGAGTCTAATTTAAGAGTATGATTATTGTGAGAGACGGTCTCACGAATCTTTATATAAGAGATGAGTCAACCCTACCGATATTCACAATAAAAAGTATTACTCTTAGCATAAAAATTAATATTTTTCATGGATGACCTAAATAAGAGATCCGTCTCACAAAATACTATCTGTGAGACCGTCTCATATAAGTTTTTGCCCTAATATTTTAAAACGTAATTACTTTGTTCCATTTGTTTAAAAAGTATATTACCATTAGGGATGTAAATGAACCAAACCGTTTGTGAGCTATTCGAAGCTCGATTCGATAAAAGCTCGTTTGAGCTCGTTTAATGAGGCTCGTTAAGATAAATAAACCAAACTCAAGCTTTACAGTATTCGGCTCGTTAGCTCATGAACGTGTTCGTTGGTAAGTTCATGAGTAATCTTTTAGATGAAAAAATAATAGTTTTGATATTTAATTTATTGATTTGGCATATTATTTATGAAATATATAAAAAAATCTATTAAATTTATTTATTATAATAAATTTACAAATTTTAATAAGAATAATATATTTTTCTTTAAATATATAATTTATTTTTAATTAATTTAATGAAAATTTAAATGTATAATTCATATTTATTAAGCTTGTTTAGGCTCGATAAATGCTTGAATAAGCTCGTGAGCCATGAATATATTCGTTAAATAAAGCTCGAGCTCGGCTCGATTATAAACGCGCCGAACTCAAACATTCAAGAGTTTGGCTCGGCTCGACTCGATTACATCCCTAGTTACCATGTTAATAATAACAGAATACATGATTTAATAAAATTATTTTTGTTAACATTAATAACAGAATACATTTGGGTCTTGTCGATTTTTTTATAAATATTTTTGTTAAAATTATTGAAATTAAATTTAAAAGAAAATTAAAATATTCTGATTTTAATAAGTTTTTTATAAATTTTTTTACGTAAATTTAATTTTTCATACAAAAACTAATGATAAAATCCAAAAGAAAAGGGGGCATTATGGAGATTGTAAAAATTACACAAACATATGATTTTGTGTCTATTATAATCCAAATATTATATATAATATATAGTATACGATAAGATTCATCTTAGAAATTATATCATCATTCAGAAGACGTGTTTAAATAAAATACTAAATTTATAATTAAACTTATTTCTGAAATAATAGGTAAAATATTTAAAAATCAAGGTAACTGCTTTAATTAGTTAAGTTTATTATTAATTAAAAATATGGGGTTTTCGGTAAATACATTGGTCAAAAAATAGATATTACCTAAAATACCCATTTTTTTAATAAAAAAAATATATATATATATATAGAGAAAACTAATTATTCTACGACTAAATTTTTTAAAATCGAAATTTATTAAAAAATTTATATAATAAATTTGATGGATACACATCATGTATTGCACAACTCGTGGTTTTTTTTTTTTTTTTTTGAAAAAGAGACTTATAGTTCTAATAATACATGATCACACATATGTTTATATTTGAAAATACGATAAAGAATAGTTCAAAAAAGTAATAAGTTCAAGAATTTATCATATCTACGACTGAAATATCGAGCTATCGCATTCGTCTTTGTATATGAAGTGTATAAAAACATTAATATCACGTTTAAAAATAAAATATGAATTATTGATATATGTTTGAGACGATTATCTAATTTATCTGTGCTTTGTTTTGATTTTTTGTGTCAAATTTTCGAAATCAAAAATACTTTTTACTATGTATTTTTGAAATTTTTTTAGATCAAGAATCTTTATTGCATTGTACCGTTATTTTTTTTAATGAATATTTATTAACTTGCAATAAGAATAATAAATAAATGTTATTTTTTAAATAATTATTAGTAATATAATATTTTTCTGGTACAAGTAGGGACACTTTACTTAAAATTCAGCCTTTTGCATCAGTCGTTCTCCCATGCACGACATAGAAATTTACTTATAAGCCCCTATACATCTCCTTTTTTGCAATTCAACTCCTTTCTTCTGTTACTGCTTATAAATTCCCTTTGACCCCTTCAAAACGAACCTCGTTACAAGGCTGAACGTTTAACCCCTCTGGATCTTCTTTCTCTTCCTTCCTAATTTATTTCTTTTTTATTATTTTCGCTTTTCTAGTTTTGAATCCTCCCTTTGGAGGAATCATCCACAATTTTGTACAGATCTTTCAGGTAAATTCAAGCTTTATCTGTCTGTTCTTGGCCCTCTTTTCGCCCCAGTTAGTTATAAAGCTTATAAAAATTTAGATATTTTTTATGAATTTTGGGGTGTCCCAGATTAGATTTTGCTTCAAAATTACGATTCATGATGGTTGTTTTGTCTGGAATTTTTTTTTTGGTGATAAAAATTAAGTTTTTGTTGAGAAAATACGGGATTGATTTGTCTTTTTGCAGTTTATTAAGCCCTTTTTCCCAGCTGATTTCAATATTTTTTTGCAGATCTGTGCAGGTGGGAAATTTTTTTAAAATTTTAGTTTTAATTCGGAACTCAGAATTTTTCTGTACTGCTAGCTGATTTTTTCTGTATTATTTTTCTGAAATTTCAAGAAAAAGCCATCTTGAATCCCACATATGAAAAACCTCAGTGTCTCGAGGATTTATTTTGTCTGATCTGTTATGCCTCGGATAATTCAGAACTTAAAAAATAAAAGTTCCGATTTCTACAACAGATCTGTATGGATTTCTTGTTTAGTTAATTAAATAATATTTTGTTTTGTTGAGCACATATATTTAACCTTATGAAAAAGTCAAAAAACTGAGCCGGCGGCTCATTTCTAAGCTTTTCATATTTTTCTCACGTTGACCGGATCTCAATTTGAAACAAAGTAAACCAAAATTAAACTATTAACTTTTTTTTTTAAGTTTAAACGATTTGACACATGTATTGTCTGTTTGTGTTAAAATTATAATTTTTCTGCTCAAGAACTCAAGTTCTGACATTTCTTGGAAATTATCAGGTGTTAGGGAAATTTTCGAAATCTTGTGAGAGGAAAATGAATCGGTGCTCTATCCAGCGCAACAGCTATGTTTCCTCTGAGGAGATGAAGAATGCTACGGTGATTTGCCCGAAGCCACGGCGGCTCAGCCGCATCGGAGCCACTGTTAACGACCCTTCTTCCACGAGGTCCCTGCGATGGCATGTCAGGTTTATATTTTATTTATTTTACTGCCCTTTTACTCTATTTATTTGATTATTTCTTTAATTTTTTATATTATTATTATTTAATTATTAACAGCTATCAGCAAGAAATTTGTGATGTCAAAGCTGGAAATGAACTGCTGGACATCATCCTGTCAAAGGTTTGTTGCTTGAAATATAGATTTAAAACTTGGTTTTTTGTTAGTTTGAGGATTAGATGGATCATTAATTTTGTTTGGAGTGTATTTCTTAAAGAAGTGAAGTCACAGGAGAAACACATGATTTTGGTTAACTAAGCTTAACTAACATAGCACAACTTGTTTGTTACCTGATACAAAGTCCATGTCTTTAACATATCAAGAAAATGGTTTAACATATTTTTCTTGTTCTATTAGATTAGATCTAACAAGAATTTGGTTTCCAATCAATTGCAGGGTGGTTGCGCAGATCAATCAATCACACAGTACGCCCCGTCGCCCCCATTTTTTTCAGGGTCCCCGCCGAGCCGAGTATCTAACCCACTAATTCAAGATTCGCAATTCAGGGAACGAGCCATCCTTACCTCATCGGGGCACGGACCGTCCCCATCTTCCACTCGGAAAGGTGGATTCGTTCGTGCTAACTTTGGTAGCAGCCCCACTATTCGTGTCGAGGGATTCGATTGCCTCGACAGGGATGCGCGTAATCACAGCATCCCTGCCTTGGCTTGAATCAAGCATAACCTAATAGGAGATCACACATTTTGATCACGTCGACGAGTACGAGTGGGGAAATCAATCGTGTTGATCATTTTGTCTAGTGTATATACAACTATGTTTCTTTGAGTGTCTTGTATCTAAGAGAATGCTTCTTGTGTAAGTATATGAGAGAAGTTTCGTAGGAAGAAAAATAAGTTTTAAGTCCCGTTTAGATATGTATGAGAGCCCACCCTTCTTTGTAATGGTGTAAGTAAAGAGATGAGAAGAGGGGAGAGCTTATTGTAAAAGATGTCTATTTTTGGGGTTGGTTTGAATTATTTCGAGAAGGAAAATACATGTGGAAAAAAGGGAATTTGTATACAGTAGGCATCGAGTATCATCTTTTGTATGCAAACTTACTTTCTACTGTGTATTGTCATGGCCGTTGGTGTGTGTTTATACAATATTTTTGTATAATTAATTGGATATGAAATTATTTAACGTTGTAATTTAAATTGATTATATTTTAGTATGGTTATATTATTATTATAAAAAATAGTAAGAGATTAAAGCATAATTTCGAGATAGATGAAGAATTATAGAAATAAATAAGTATATAAATAGATCATGATATCCATCTTTTGTAAGATTTTTAGAGAGGAAATATGTGAGAAACTGAGATGACAGATTTCTTCCTTTATTTGTGTATAAGGCAGATTTATTTTGGATGTATATGTAATATAATATACTAAGCGATGATTTTTTGCTTCTTTTCCACGCGGAAGCTATTTTGGGCCGTGGCTTCAGCCATTATGTTTTGGAACCATACATGAGGTAGGCAATTCAGACGTCAATTTTGATTCAGTTGGAGTTGTTTTAATATTATATTAAAATTAAACTGACCATTTTTAGAGGACCTTGTATTTTATATAATAATATTGTAAAAATTCACCGGCTTATTTTTTATAAAAAGTCAGGATATAAATTCAACGGACGACCTTGTGTCAAATACTCTAACTGGATTGTACAAGAAGCTCAAGTTTCAGATTGATCTCTAACCGGTATACATGAACACCTATCAACCCGATATCTTAGAAAAGCACATGATCAATCAATACACATTATCTTACTATCTTCAATTGTCCAAGAATTTCTAACTGGTTTAATTTTGTTGATAGATTTCACCATTAGTTACTTCGGCTATTTCGAATTAATATACAATAATCAACTTCGAATATAGAACTGACGAAGTAAGATATCCTTTTACACTTCACAGACTAAAAAACACGGGCTCCACTTTAAATTTTAAGTCATTTTACTTTGTATCATTTATTTGATGAAGTAATAAGGTACAAAAATAAACATTTTAATTTCTAAATGCAGAAGTAAAAAAGTGACCTGATTAAAACTTTTCCTTCATGTTTTAACATTTTTTCAATCAACCCTGACCGATTAAAACTTCAGTGGGCTTCACGATTTTCTATTATTCTTCCTAGAGTGTGACGTCCTCGTCGTCTCCCTCGATCCACGAGCATCGGAAATCTAGAGATAACTCCTATATGTTCAAGAGATGGCTCTCGTTGTGTAACACTTTGCACCACATGTTCAAAAGGTGACACCCATGATAATGTCGTCTTGCATAACACTTATTTCACTCCATTAATATTGTGACCGTATGTGATACTATCATGTCAAGCCAAGGGCCCAAGCCCGTGCAAGTACAACTGCACAACATGATTGTGTAGCTAATACTTTGTATTCGTCTTCAATTTACGAAAATGTTTAACTCAAATTGTTATATAAGTTTATTGTAGCCCATTATAAGTCATTATAAACTTTGATTTGTAACATGTTGTACAAGGATATCTCGAGTTCGAGATCGAACAATCGAGTAAACAAAATTTAAATCGAGTCGAACTCGATTATATGATATTTGATCTCGACTCGACTCGTGTGTACTCCGAGTATGTACAAGGTATTCCGAGTATGTACAAAGTATCTTTTAATTGATATAATGACATATAATATATAGGTGCCATAAACGAGGGATACATAATCAATACATATGACGATAATTTAAAGATATGAATAAGTAATATGTAGAATCAAAATATATATTCTTTGGTACGTTTTTACTGGAATAATTTTAATTTTTTATATTTGGGAGAGAGGCTTTACATAGTCACAAACCCACAACCTTGTCTCAAATTTAAAATTTGGGTATCAATAAGCCAAGAGACTTGTGACGTGCTACACAAAAAATTAATTTATGAAGGATTATATGATGAATTTGGATTGAGAAGACAAATGTGGGTCGAGTATAAAGTTATACATCGTTCTTCCATCCATAGAGTCAAACGGTATGACATATTGAATTGTACAATTTACCCGGTTTCTAAAAATTATAATATAAAATTAACTATATAATATATCCCTTTCAACATGCAATGTGCCCAACCAGACAACATAACAAATTGAAAACGACATCATTTCCGTTCTGATCAAATTTCTATAGCATTCATCGAGTCTTGGTGAACATCAAACAATAATTCATTCAACAATAAGATTTCGTTTCTTATGAATATTGATAATATTAAAATTTTATATTGGATTCGATTTGGTGAGTGTGTTTTCAAATCTTCCAAGCTTTTGTGGTTGGGTCAGTGCTGAGGAGACTGCATAGACAAAAATAGGGTTATGGGGTGGGGTGCCAAAGATGTTTCGAGCGGGACTCCTCCGATGTTTAAGTCAATGCACTGATTATGAAGGCAAAGTGCGATGTACTATTAGTGTTGAGTTAGCGAAAGAGAGTGAATGTTGTAAAATCATGACCAATACCTAGTATTTATAGAAGCAAGAGATGCTCGTTAGCTCTTTGGAGTAGGATTTTGCTGGGTAGAATCCTACCTTAGATAAGAAACATAATATGGTAGGACTCTCTGACCATGGAGGGTAGGACTATCGTCTTATCTCGATGAGATTCAATGAGATCCAATATTTATCGGGGTTTTTTTTATTCACTAACGAAGATGTCTCTATATTCCCTAACTACCATTGGGCTCGAACTTCTAAGCCACACGAATGGTCTTGGACCCTTAGGGAATGGTCAGAGGTCTCGGTCTTGTTAGAATTTTCATGGGCTTGACTCCTTTGATATGTTCTTGAGCTTGCCTTTTTTTGTTTGAATATGGGATTGGATCCGCCCAGATGTGGCAATTTTAGGGGGGCGTCAATAGTACATCTCCTTTTTTAGTCTACGAGCCCACCCTAATTATTATGTCATTTGTGCTTGTCGTGTTTTCGTTCCATCCTAGTTGGCATAATGAATGGTTTAGATTTCGACATTCAAAATAAGAATTCAGGTCATTACATCCTCATCTCCTTAAAAAGATTTCGTCCTCGAAATCAGAACTGAAGTACAAAACAACTTAATAAAATACAACTCAAAACAAATGTGGATACTCTGAGCGCATACGACTCTCCAATTCCCAAGTCGCCTCTGCACTACCTCGGCGTTGCCATTGCACTAGAACAAGTGGAATGATCTTGTTTCTGAGCTTTTTCTCTTTCCTACCCAGGATTAAAAGTGGCTGCTCGACATAAGTCAAGTCTTCTTCAAGTTGAACATCTGTCGGACCAAGAACGTACGATTCATCTGCTACATACTGTCGTAGCAAAGATACATGAAAGACATTATGAATGCTAGACAGATACGACGGCAAAGCCAATCGATATGCCAAATTTCCAACACATTCCAAGATCTCAAAAGGTCCGATGAATCTTGGGGCTACTTTTCCCTTGAGTCCAAATCTCATCACCCTGCGAAATGGTGAAACTTTAAGGAAAACTTTTTCCCCTGAATGAAACTGTAGAGGTCTATGCTTGGTATTCGCGTAACTTGATTGACGATCTTGTGCAGCTTTAATTCTCTTCTTAATCAATCCACTACATCAATCGCTTGTTGCACTAATTCAGGCCCATGAACTTGTCGTTCTCCTACTTCGTCCCAAAACAATGGAGTACGACGTCTATGGTAGCAATTGTTATATACAAACTCCACAAGCGGCAGATGATCATGCCATGCTGGTCCAAAATCCAAAGCACTAGCACGCAACATGTCCTCGAGTGTTTGAATAGTCCTCTCAGACTGACCATCGGTCTCTGGATGATAGGCAGTACTCAGACTCAATGTCGTTCCCAACACTTTTTGAAAACTTACCCAGAACCTTGAGGTAAAACGTGGATATCTATCACTGACTATACTTGTTGGCACACCATGATATTTAAGAATCTCTTGGATGTATAGTCTTGCCATGCAATCGAAACTATATTCCCGACTATACGCAATAAAATGTGCTGACTTAGTCAGTCGGTCCACAATAACCCAAATGACATCACAATTCTCAGAAGACAACGGCAAGTGGGTGACAAAATCCATTGTCACATGCACCCACTTCCACTCAGGGATAGGAAGATTATGAAGTAATCCTCCTGATCGTCGATGCTCAGCTTTCACTTGCTGACAAACCAAACACTTGGCAACAAACTGGTAAACACTTTTCTTCATACCTTTCCACCAAAACCTGGTCTTCAAATCCTTATACATTTTCTTGCTTCCAGGGTGGATACTCAACTTACTCCTATGGGCTTGAGATAAAATCTCGTATCTTAATTCAGAATCTTTTGGAACTACGATTCTTCTTGACAGACACAAGGTTCCATCTGTTTGGAACGCAAAGCCAGATGTGTTGTCTCAGTTAGCTAACCTTGCTAACTTTTTCACTTTCGGGTCAGAAAACTGAGCTTCTCTGATTTTGGCATACAACTTCGGTTCAGATAAAATGCTCGTTACTTGAATGTGTTCCATTCCTTCTTATGACGGAAGTGAAATCCTAGAGAACAACAATCTTGGATTACACTTGATATGAAACTTGTCTGAAGTGCAGATAATCTCACCTTGCAACTAAGAGCATCAGCTGTAAGATTCGCTGATCATGGATGGTATTTGATTTCGCAATCATAATCCTTTAACAAATCCATCCATCTTCTTTGGCGCATATTCAACTCTGCTTGAGTGAAGATATACTTCAAACTCTTGTGATCTGTAAAAATCTCAAATCTCTCTCCGTAGAGATATTGTCGCCAGATCTTCAAAGAAAACACAATCGCTGCGAATTCCAGATCATGAACTGGATAATTCTCTTCATGCTTCTTCAACTGTCTGGATGCATATGCAATCACATGACCATTTTGAGTTAAAACACACCCAAGTCCTTGAAATGATGCATCGGTGTACACAATGTACCCTCCTGATCCATATGGAAGAGCTAAAACTAGTGCAGTTGTCAAACGTTGACGCAATTCATTGAAACTATTTTCACAATCATGTGTCCATTCGAACTGCACATTATTACACGTCAGCTGTGTCAATGGTTTGGCAATCTAAGAAAATCCTGAGATAAATCTCCGGTAATATCCTGCCAAACCTAGAAAACATCTTATCTCTTGAGCTGATTACGACCGTGCCCAACTCAACACTGCTTTGATCTTGCTAGGATCCACTGATATCCCATATTTGGATATAACATATCCTAAGAAGACAACTCTGTCGAGCCAAAACTCGCACTTGTTCAACTTAGCATACAGTTGGTGATTCTTTAAGGTTAGTAACACAATCCTTAAATGTTGTGCATGCTCTTCAAGACTACGAGAGTATACCAGTATGTCATCAATAAAGACAATGACAAACTTGTCAAGATAATCTTGGAATACTCGGTTCATCAAATCCATAAATACTGCTGGAGTATTCGTCAAACCAAACGGCATCACTAGAAACTCGTAATGCCCATATATTGTTCGAAATGTAGTCTTAGGGATATCACGTTGATGAACTCGAAGTTGATGATACCCAGACCGTAAATCGATCTTCGAGTACACTGAAATTCCTTGCAGTTGATCAAACAAGTCATCAATCCGTGGAAACGAATATTTATTCTTGACTGTTACTCGGTTCAACTGTCGATAATCTATGTAAAGTAGCATAGACCCATCCTTCTTTTTAACGAACAACACTGGTGCTCCCCAAGGAGACACACTGGGTCTAATGTACGCCTTGTCAAGAAGATCTCGTAACTGTTGCTTCAACTCTTTCATCTCCGATCAACGGTGGAGGTCCAATCTTCATGAAATCCATAATGTTGACACGGTTCCTACGTATCCTTTAAACATGATCTCGGTGACGCCTTCCATCACGATCTCTACGACGATGTTCTCGGCCAGCCTCATCGTCGCCATAACGACCATGTCCCACACTTCCGTGACTGCTTCCTGAAAGGGGATCGGTTACGGTGACCGGAAGCGCAACGGAAGTTTAAAATTTTGATTTATAGCATAAAATTTTCGGCCACCAAGTAAATAGTGTGTAGCAAATACAAAAACACAAAATGACATTCATAGTGTGTTAAGAAATGTACCTATCAATCTCAAAGATTGATGTAATGGCTCCAACCAAGTTGTAAACAACTTGGCTCTTCAAAGGCAAGACAAATCTACAAGCTTCCTTTGAGCACTCCTTGCTCAACTATTAAGCCCACCACCAACTAGGTAGATCCCCTCATATTTTGCACTAGAAAAATATGAGGATTTTTCTTTGAGAAGTGAGTGTTTTCTCCAACCATTGAAGAACAAAAATTGAGAGAAAAATGGGAGAGAAAACCATGAAAATTTCGGCCAAGGTAAAGTGGAATGAAGGGGAAGGAGACTTGTCTTGGTAGAGAAAAAAGTTGAGGCATAAAGTTGCATGCCATGCCTTGGTAATAGTAAAAGTTGTCTCCCAACCCTTCACCTCCCATGCATGCATTTTATTTGGTTTTTT
>NC_133323.1:10874027-10908155 GCF_012295235.1 Primulina huaijiensis | reverse complement strand
TACCAATGAAACATGGTACTCACATCGCAGATACTAGTCTCAAGCTCGAGCGGCCTATATCCTTCTTAGCGGCGGCTGAATCGACTAGGAACCGTTTAGAATATACAGTATTCCAAATATGAGTTTCATGATACTCATCATATGAGCATCTCATATTCTTTCTACTATTTGTATATTCAAGGGCTTTATCTATGCAACTAGCATGGGTATATAGATAAAGATGTGCCAAAACAATAATTTCAAATATTATTAAAATAAAGATTGCTTATACATAGAGTTTCATTGTGAACACTCGGCCAACACTTGGCTCGACGTGCACCTACTCTAACACTTCCATCTCCTGACATCTGAAAGGAAACCAAAATCAACCTCTAAATCCTCAAAACAGAATTACTAATGTCCCAAAAATCTTTGCATGCTCTGATACTACCAAATGTAGCGCCCTTACCCGAGCCACTACTAAACAGACTAATAAGCATGCAATATTAAAACTTAATAACAACAATTAAACAGCGGAAACCAAATAACTTAATCATCTTACAACCCAAATGAAAACAGAACAAACAACAGCAGTCTTAAACATTAATACAACCATATCAAAAACATAATTCTGAACGAGAAAACGATAAAACTCACAAAACCTCCACTGGATCACCACCGAAAACCCAACTGCTCTAGCCACTGCCCTGGTCGTCCGAACCGTCCAACCTAAGACCTGCCCCGTGGAATGGGTGCCCAAGATGAAAACAAAGACGTGAGCGACAATCGCCAATACGAGAATGTACGAGTATACAAACTGATATGATGCATGCGAAATGCAATATGCTCGGATATCAAGGATCAAGTCAAGAATCTCATGCTTAGTCTAGAGGTGCCTGAGTGTGTACTCTCTGATCTGACCTAGGCATGTTTTGGCTCCCACACTCATCATCAAGACGTGGACCTACAATGTCCAGGTCATCAGAGCCCGCGGGTCCCGTCGGACACTGTAGCTCTCGATGTCCCATCGTCCACAATACAGAATAGGGCTGAGCGGCCCCAACAAATGAGGTATATCTCAAAAGATATCAGGCTCAACATGATATGTCATGCATAATATGCCAAAGCAGTAAAACATGTATAATGCAACACATAAATATGCAGCATATAAGTGTGTATACTACGCTTGGATATCTCAGTCAGTACATCACGTACCTCACTAAAACAATCTGACAGAAAGCTCTTAACCTAGACAATACCAACAATATGAAATCACTATCAAACCAGATTCTGAATTACCAAACATGCTATAAAGTTCTTCCTAAAGGCTTTAGGATTATACCTGCGTCTGTCGTCAGCCCGCTGATGATGTCTCGATCTCAGTTCACCGACCCCCCCTCGAGTCGACACTAGCTCCGAAACTTCTCGACACCAAAGTGCCCTAGAAACTGGCTAGAAAACCTAAGGTAAAAGACTAGAACTCTCTCTCTGAAGGATGCGGTGTAAGAAACAAAAGAATTCGCCTTCTATTTATAGGCTGCATCCGGACTATTTCAGAAATCTGAATCAATCTTATCTGCGACGTGTCAAAATCTCATTCGTCTGGTTGGATTTCTCGAGATAACGTAATCGGAAGTAGATCGGGTTATCCATTTAAAATTCGGTGGATCCAACAGATTAATCCCAAATTATCAATTCGTCAATAATACTTAATTAACAACTCTTCTATTATATCTTAATTAATACTTCATTCAAAATAAGAATTTGGGTCATTACAGCCATGATCGTGGATTTTCAAGTGCCGAGCTGGTCGGACTTTTGTAAATTTCCAAAGTTCATTGGCCTTATAAGTGCCGAGATGGTCGGGCATTAATGAATACCACATTCATGGGCTTACATTTTGCCGATCTAATCATGCTTTTGTGAATTTTTGAAGTTTATTGGTCTTATAAGTACCTGATAGGTGTCGTTTTTGCAACCCTGATACATGAGCTTGCCTTTTTTTGTTCAGAGATGGGCTTGGATCCGCCCAGATGTGGCAATTTTAGGGGGCATCAATAGTACATCTCCTTTTTTAGTCTACGAGCCCACCCTAATTATTATGTCATTTGTGCTTGTCGTGTTTTTGTTCCATCCTAGTTGGCATAGTGAATGGTTTAGATTTCGACCAGTGTACCACACTGAGGAATGCTCGAGATCGTCTGATAGTTCTGTTCCCGAGTCGTCCGGTCTGCCCCTCCAAATCTGGGCCATTGGTTTCATTTCGATCGGACTTCTGGCATGAGACTCCTTCGAGTATAAATAGGATTTCCCCCCTTCATTTTCACTCTTATTTCCTTGAAGTCGTTAATCTTTTGAATTTTCGAGATCTTACCCGACCTGCCTATCTCATTACCAAACACTTATCATCCGACCCCTCCTTTCAATAAGATCACTCAACCATATCCCCTGGCGAGTCAGATATACAAATGCTAATAGAATTTCGGGATGTATTTTCTTCTCATATGGAAGAGTCAGTGCCATCCGATCCCATATAAGAGAGATCCGAGCCGAGCCTTTATAACTTGAAACCAAGATTTGGCCAAGTGATAGGCTGAGAGTCCGAGGAGGATGGTTGTTCGAGCCCTTATAACTTAAAACCTAGATTTGGCTAAGTAATAGACTGAGAAACCGAGCAGAATGAGTGTCCAAGCCTTTATAAGTGGAAACCAAGATTTGGCTAAGTAATAGACTGAGAAACTGAGCAGAATGGGTGTCCAAGCCTTTATAAGTCGAAACCAAGATTTGGCTACGTAATAATAAGAAATGGTGATTATCCGGGTTGTTCAAAAGTTATACTTAAATAAATTGTTGTGTAGACGGACATGCCAAAACTCAAACTTGAATAAATAAACGTGAAACATAATTTACCAAAAATCGAGCTCAAATAAATAGCTATTGATTAAGAATCTCCTTCATGTTTCCAGCCGCAAGGTTGGGTTTTTTGTGAATGCCATGATCGTGGATTTTCAAGTGCCGAGCTGGTCGGGCTTTCGTAAATTTCCAAAGTTTATTGGCCTTATAAGTGCCGAGATGGTCGGGCATTAATGAATGCCACATTCATGGCCTTACATTTTGCAGATCTGGTTTGGATTTTGTGAATTTATGAAGTTTATTGGTCTTATAAGTACCTGACAGGTGTCGTTTTTGCAACCCCAATACATGATATTGCCTTTTTTTGTTCGGAGATGGGCTTGGATCCGGCCAGATGTGGCAATTTTAGGGAGGCATCAATAGTACATCTCTTTTTTTAGTCTACGAGCCCACCCTAATCATTATGTCATTTGTGCTTGTTGTGTTTTCGTTCCATCCTGGTTGGCACAATGAATGGTTTAAATTTTGACCAGTGTACGACATTGAGGAACGCTCGAGATCGTCTGATAGTTCTGTTCTCGAGTCGTCCAGTCTGCCCCTCCAAATTCGGGCCATTGGTTTCATTTCGATCTGACTTCTGGCATGAGACTCCTTCGAGTATAAATAGGATTTCCCCCTTTCATTTTCACTCTTATTTCCTTCAAGTCGTTAATCTTTTGAATTTTCGAGAGCTTGCCCGACCTGCCTATCTCATTACCAAACACTTATCATCCGACCCCCCTTTCAATAAGATCACTCAACCATATCCCCTGGCGAGTTAGATATACAAGTGTTAATAGATTTTCGGGATGTCTTCTCTTCTCAAATGGAAGAGTCAGGGCCATCCAATCCCATATAAGAGAGATCCGAGCCGAGCCTTTATTACTTGAAATCGAGATTTGGCCAAGTGATAGGCTCAGAGCCCGAGGAGGATGGCTGTTCGAGCCCTTATAACTTGAAACCAAGATTTGGCTAAGTAATAGACTGAGAAACCGAGCAGAATGGGTGTCCAAGCCTTTATAAGTTGAAACCAAGATTTGGCTACGTAATAATATGAAATGATGATTATTCGGGTTGTTCAAAATTTATACTTAAATAAATTGTTGTGTAGACGGACATGCCAAAACTCAAACTTGAATAAATAAACGTGAAACATAATTTACCAAAAATCGAGCTCAAATAAATAGCTATTGATTAAGAATCTCCTTCATGTTTCCAGCCGCAAGGTTGGGTTTTTTGTGAATGCCATGATCGTGGATTTTCAAGTGCCGAGCTGGTCGGGCTTTCGTAAATTTCCAAAGTTCATTGGCCTTATAAGTGCCGAGATGGTCGGGCATTAATGAATGGCCCATTCATGTGCTTAAATTTTGCCGATCTGGTCGGGCTTTTGTGAATTTCTGAAGTTTATTGGTCTTATAAGTACCTGATAGGTGTAGTTTTTGAATATTTATTTATGTTAATTTTAATCCATTATCGTGTATCGAGTTTGCATTTTCGTTTTTAGTCATAATTTATGCATATTGTTTTACCATCACATGTTTCGGTTGATTTGTAGGTGGACTTGCTAAAAAGAAGGAATTATTGAGAAAAGTGCGAGAAGAGCATGCTAGGGTTGGTGTTTTTACCTGCCCCAACGCGCAAGAGAGAGCTTGAGAGGGCCACACACTAGGGCGGGCGATATCACCTGCCTCAACGCGCATGCCTGGAATAATATTTGCGGGCCTCACGCTAGAGCCCGCCCCAGCGCGTCGCAATATGGAAAAATACTTTGGACGATTTATTTCCTTCTGTGGTTGATTTTGACAAAAATAACTGACAGTAACCCTAATACATGAGATGGAGGTGGATTTGGAAGATTATTCATTATAGGAAGCACACAGAAAGGATCCGGAAGCTAGGAGATAGAGGAGAGCAAAAGAACTCAACCGAAGAACAAGAACTATATAAGTGTTTTTCTTCTTTTTAGTTTTCTTTAGTTGGGATTAAGGGGATCCTATCCCCAAACATTTATTTTGCGAATTATTTTTTAAGATTGAATTTGGTTTACGTATGCTTGATTATGCTATTGATTTTTTTTTTGCAACTTTGGAGTGTGATCAACTTCGAAAGGATTTTATCTGTTATAATTGAAATCGAGAGGAGATTTTATAACATAATTTATGGATCTACAACTTGCATAGATATATGAGGTTGGATACATATTGATAGTCACAGTCCAATAGGCCTAAAGACAGATGATTCCACGGTTCGTTAATGCGATAGTAATTGTTAAATAACACAAGGACACTTGGTTACTTCACTTTTTTAATTTGATCAATATAGCTCGACTGGGTATATTAGTATATTAGGGAATCCCGCCAAAAGCATGACTTAACAATTGAAATTCAACCGTTAGAAGATATTCAGGGGAAAGTGAACCAAGATCCTAACAATTGTTTGTTTATTAATTTGATTATATTATTTGTATCATGTTAGTAAATTATTTTATTTGACATTCAATTTAATTAATTAATTAATCCAATTTTTGTTTTAGTTAACTAAAGAATTGTGTTCAAGTTAAATTTGTCTAATCAATCTCTGTGGGAATGATATTCTTACTTTATATACTATATTATAACTTGACTCGTGCACTTGCGATTCATTCGAGCATAAACTTTCATTTTATTTTTATTGGAGATTTACTGTGCAAGAAAAGCTCGATCAAGTTTTTGGCACTGTTGACGGGGATTGAAATTGGAAACATTTTCTTTTACTTAATTTTTTTAGTTAATTTTATTTATGTATTTATTATAGATATTCCTTTGTGATTTTCCGTTTTCTAGTATATCTCGGCAGGAATTTTTTTTGATGTTCCATCAGAAAGTATTCATAAGTTTTTCCCAACAACATGAAGAGCCATTATATTTAGCATGGGAAAAATTCAATAGTTTAGCAAACACATCTAGGTTTCATGATTGTTTTAAATATTTTTTGAACCGAATTTTATTTGATGGTTTGGATGAAGAAACACAAAGATAGGTGATCAATGAAGTTCTGGCAACTGGTAGTCCCATAGTTATCTTAGAAGATGATGATATTATATATTTGTTAAATGATGTGGCAAATTTTGACTACCATCAGCATTGGTATCCTTCACTGCAGAGTTGGAGCCACCAATACCTTCCCGAAATTAGTTACTCGAATTTTATGAACCAACAGTTCGATTATCAAGAAGGGGATGAAGATATATTAGAATTAATTATGGATCGACTCGAGATTATGGTGGACAAATACATAGCATTGATTGGGAAATCGATAGAGGATCAGATTCAATCGGGAAAAGTGGTTGAAGAAGTATCGTTTGAAGAAGAGCTCACAACATCAGTTTTCGAGAGTCTCCGAGAATGTGAAGTGAAGCAAGATACTCAAACGATGATAAATCCAGTTTGGTTGGATGATGACGACTCAAACAACCAAAGTTGTGAGAGTAAATATTGAGTAGACCGGAAATCAAGAGATGTTTGAACATGTGGTAGATGTTGAGCCTCAACTAGAAGAGATGTTTAAAGAATTAACTAAGAAAGATGTGACTGCACTGATTCACTTATCCCGTGCCTATTAATAAAAGCCGTGTTTTGTTGAGATAACGAGCTTACATAGTTTATATTAAGTCATACTTGAAAGCATATGGAACACAGACCCATATGTGGTGTCATATGGCACTTCTTTTGGGCGTCAACCACTCTGAAGGATCGTTTGTGCTAGCACCTTCGAAGATGCTTCAAACAAAATATTCTCCAATGAGCTGCAATAGCTATTGTTCTAAGAATATTAACACCGGTAAATTAAATCGGGTTTGGTTTAAAACCAAGCGGAAGAAACTCGAAGTAATCTTTCGTGAAGAAGACTGTTATATTAGAAAAAATTTTAACTTATGTAAACTGAATAACTGAAAAACAGAGGATCAGTTGTCGTATGTATCAGTTCAATTATAATAAGAACTGAACTGATGGATACTCTAATTGATCAAATCAGTTTGAAAACAGTAGTTAATCAGTTAAGTACACAAGATATGTTTATAAATGTTCGGAGACTTCAAATGCTCCTACGTCACCCCTTCTACCACCTCGGGTAGGATCTAATTGAAGACTTTGATTTATACAACTACTTGTACAAACCCACCCAGCTTAGGAATTATAAACTGCATAACTGAACTCCTAGTCTAGACTGAAGGCAGTACCTTCCAGCCAACACTTCTTTAACGTCTGTGAGAAAGACTACATACACAAGTTTAACGTCATTGTGCAAGACTGTATTTTTGGTGGTGGTGTGTGTTCGTGGGTGAGAACTGAACAAAAGTGTTCTCACACACTGAGGGAAAAATGCTTCTAAATTTAAGCTGATAACATGTTGAAGTGTTCCCTCAAAACTTAGCTGATTGCTTCTTCAAAGCTGATAAGCATTGAACGTGCCCTCACTCTTTCTGGTTTGGTCTATATGTATTTGTATTGTCTATTTTGTCTTCACTGATCTTCTCTTTATATAGGCGAGAAACTGATCGTACAGTGAGACTGAATTATTCTATCTGTTGCATCTGGAATTTTCTTGGACTTTGTGTCTCGACTTTATGACTATCTTTCTGGAACGTTTGTCTTTAATTCTCTGATGCAACGTCCATTATTGTCCTTCGACTGGACAATTACTTTGTACCTTTGTGTATAGCTGGAATCCATTGAATGTGTTTGTCTTTGTAACGACCCATTACAGGCCCAGTGGACCGCCCATACGGCCCGCTGCCCCGATCGACCCAAGGCGATCCCGATCTTGGGCTCCCTCAAGGGACCTTTGCCCTCACGGGCTTTCCATAGGGGCAGTGGGCCGTATGGACAGTCCACTGGGCCTGTAGTACGGCGGTGCGTCGAGAGGGGACTGAGAGGGGGGCGCGGAGGCTACGGGTACCCTGTACGACGCCTATGGAAAGCCCGTGAGGGAAAAGGCCCCTTTGAGGGAGCCCAAGATCGGGATAGTCTTGGGTCGATCGGGGCAGTGGGCCGTATGGGCGGTCCACTGGGCCTGTAATGGGTCGTTACAATAAAAGGCGCCTTTTATTGTAACGACCTATTACAGGCCCAGTGGACTGTCCATACGGCCCACTGCCCCTATGGAAAGCCCGTGAGGGAAAAGGTCCCTTGAGGGAGCCCAAGATCGGGATAGCCTTGGGTCGATCGGGGCAGTGGGCCGTATGGGCGGTCCACTGGGCCTGTAATGGGTCGTTACAGTCTTCATCTACAACTGAAGGATTCTTAACTGATGCTCCGAACTAGTAAGCTGAATTGATCTTCAGTTGGGCTGATGAAATCAGTTGACTCGTCAGTTGAACTGATTTCACTCTCGTTCAGTTGATCTAATCAGCTGGGCTTCTTCATCAGTTGAACACTCCTACGGCTGTCCAGGCTTCTGAGGTTCTCCTGTTGATCCACCTATCAATTGGACGATCAGCTGAACTGCTCATTTGACATATCAGTTCGTTTGATTCAGTTTGTGCGAACAGTTGGGTCTTCTGTTGCGATTAGATTCCTCAAAAACTGATCTAGCTTCTGCACATTTAAGGTAAATTATTAGTAACAAAATAACAAGTTTTGTTAACATCAAAATTAAGATTGCGAACTTGAAAAGTTCCAACACACTCTTTGATAAGTGTTTCAGAAGGTCGAGCCGATGACTAAAAATCAGACGTTACTTGGGAGGCAACTCAAGTTTTTTATTCTTTTGTTATTTAATTAAAGTAATTTTAATTTTTGCATTGAGTTCTTTTTTTTTTTGTGTGTTAGTTGTTATTGATTAATCCCTTAAATTTCCATCCATGGTATGCACATCGGAGGAAGTGTAAGATAGGTGGCCTAAGAACTTTATACAGCATAAGAAGATTGATGTACATCAACAGAACTTAAGGCCAATGATTTTCAAAGAATCAGGGTTTTTTTTTATTTTTTATTTTCTACATTTCATATTCTTGCATTTAAATACTTGTGTTTAATAGGTTTTATGTCTAGTGTGTCATCTAATGCAATGAGGACATTGCACAAATTTCGTTTTGGAAGTGGGAGTTGGTTAATTTAGCTTGTTAAGATTCTTTATTTTGTTTTCGTTTCATATTTGCATTGTTATATGTGTGTATCACATGAGAAATAGCTTATGGGTTGGTGCTAGATTGATAATTGATAGCCAACGATGATGTGAATTGATGATATTCATGCATGTCCGTTGGTGTCACTTTGCTACTTTAGAGCATACATGTTGTTGACGCATGAAAATATTGATTGGAAAATGAAAATATTTTGCATGTATGTCGGCCATAGAAAATTGCATGACGTAGCAAAATCTGAAATCACTTGTGAGGAATTTGAGATTCATTATGGGTGAATTGAACTTAAACACGTTCCTTGACACGAATACTGACCAGCAGTACGAGGGCAAGTTAGGAAAATTTCTTTTGAACCAACGCATCGTACTGAGCCTACTGATATATATGTTGTTCGATTCTTGCCAACTTTACATCAAGTGTAATGCCATTGATTCGACGATACCAAGACGAGCTTTTCCAGCGTACTTATATCCTCACTCACACGCACCCTAAGAAACTTCTCAGGGGGTCACCTATCCTAAAATTGCCTCAAGTCAAGCACGCTTAACTTTGGAGTTCTTAGTATATGAGCTACCGAAAAGAAGATGCACTCTCTTGATATGAGTAGTACATATCAAATATTTTAAGCCATTTTCAACTGCACAGTCCCATACCTATAATGTTTTGGAATCCCTCTCTTTCCGGTGTAAGATCGGTTCATTCATGTTCCCTCCATTAGAAGCCTGCCAGGAGCCACTAATTGTCCTTGCAACCTCATGGCACCGGCGATCACCCCCCGCCATCTTCGGCCCCGGGCCTCACATAAATATCAAATCTTTTAAACCCTCCTCAACTGCACAGTCCCATACCTGGACAGTTTCGGAATTACTCTCCTTCCAGTGTAAGATCGGTTCATTCATGTTCTCTCCGCCTAGAAGCGTGTCAAGAGCCCCTCATTGTCCGTGCAACCTCATGGCACCAGCGATCACCCCCGCCCTCTTCGACCCCGGGCCTCACATGACTAGCCCAACTGGTACCAACACTTTAGGAATCTAGATACTTAAGCTTGGAGGTTCTGGGTTCAAATGTTGGAGAACGCGAAAGAAACTACTTTTCAGGGGTGGGATATTCTATGAGTGACGGTGCATTGGCATGGTTTACGGCTAATGTTGGACCATCCTAACGACCCATGACCAATAGTGGTGCATAGATATGGGCCGATGCTCATATTGGTTAAGCCTAATGACCCATGATCGTTACATCAAGCCTTATATATGCACCCTTGGGATTGAATTGAAACCATATCTATATTTCCATATTTCTTGTTCATATCTAAGGGAATACAGAAAAACAAACGAATTGTGTTTCACTTGTGAAAATAAAAAAGTTCCTGCAAAAATAACTTTGGAAAAAAGGACATGAAAGGTGTGAGAGAACCAAATAAATGAATGAAATTCTATTCCTAGGCTAAAAATATGGAGATGTATGGAGTCGAAGAAAATCATATGAAAAATCTAAATGTGCAGGGTTGTACTCTTTTTTTTTTTTTAACTATTTCTTTATTTCCAAGGTAAACATGACTCAAATTTTTTTCTATGCTAACAAGTCCTAATTGTCTGTGTTGTGGGTCGGAAATTAGTGAAAAGGAATGTGAGAGATAGAAAGTTACACCAATATGTTGATTAAAGTCTCTCCCAACTTTGAAAATTGAACTGTTGAAATGCACGTTTGTCGAACCAACATTACACACATACATTTAAAATCCATGAAGGATTGTAGTGTGTCAACTTCTAGGTGATGTGCGAAAACTATCGTTGTGCATTGATTGATGAGGTTATGTTGGATATTCCCCGAGGCAAATCAGAACCATGAACACATCGTTGAGCTAATTCTTGTGTTGTTATGTCTTGTAACCTATTTTTCTCGAGACGAACAAAAAGTTAGTATGGGGAGGTTGATAGGTGTCGTTTTTGCATATATTATTATGTAAATTTTAATCCATTATCGCATAAGTTTAGGATATCGATTCTGAATTTTTCTGTCTTAGTCATAATTTATGCATATTATTTGTCCTTCACATGCTTCGGTTGATTTGTTGGTAGACTTGCTAAAAAGAAGGTAATTATTGAAAAACGTGAGAGAAGAGCGCGCCACACGCCCCAGCGCACAAGATAGCGACATACGAGGGTCGCACGCTGGCGCACATGCCTGGAAAATTATTTGCAGACCTTGCGCTAGGGCAGGTGTTTTTTCCCGCCACGACACGACGCAATATGGAAAAATACCATGGATGATTTATTTCCTTCTGTGGTTGATTTTTGGATAAAAATAACAGAAAACAACCCTAATACACGAGATGGAGGTGAATTTGGAGGATTATTCACTAGAGAAGGCACACGGATGTCACATTCGAGAACTTACATAGTGCCGAGCTAGTCCGAGCTTTAGTGAGTGCCAAATTCATGGACTTACGTGGTGCCGAGTTTGTTGGGCTTTTGTGAATGTGTCAGGTTGTGCTGGGATTTTGTACAAGTTTTCTGCTCGAGGGGCGTTCCGTGAGATGGTCAACACGTGTTGGGATTACATTTTATTGTATAGAATAACTTTATCACATCAGATGTTTCAAATATAACTATCTGACAAATGTCATAAAATGTACTACTGCCCAAGCAAAATAAAAGAAAATAGCAATAGATAAATACAAACAGAATTATTAAAACGAAAAAAAATTAAAATACATAACTAGATTGGCTGACTTGAGGGGAGAACTCTCAAGGAATGACATTTTTTTAGAATGAATAGGAATCGGCTCTTTGGATGATGAAATTGAGGAGCTCTCCTGAGGATGGCCATAATTAAATCTTTCGTTCGAGGAAAACCGGTATGTGCTCTTCCGAGCAAGACCATGATGTGCTCTTATGTGGAAGATCATGGTAAGCTCTTCCTCTGAAGACTAGAAACACTTTTGGGAAAAATCATGGGCTCTTTTATGGAAGACTAAAAGTCGTTTGAAGGAAAACCAGGAGTTCTTTCTGAGGTAGACCTGGATGAGCTCTTCTCATGAAGACTAGAAACAATTCTGGGGAAGACAAGATGCTCTTCTAAGGGAAACCATAAACTTTTTTGGGGAAACCAGGAGCTCTTCTGTGGAAGATCAAAAGTTGTTCAATGGAGGAAAACCATTAGATATTCCAAAGAAGCCCGGGATGAGCTCTTCACATGAAAACCATAAGCTATTCCAGGGAAGACCAGAGGCTCTTCTATGGAAGACCAAAAACTCTTTCAGGGAAGAACATGGGCTCTTTTGTTGAAGATAAGAAGTTGTTCAGAGGAAAACCAGGAGCTCTTCCGAAGAAAACCAGTATGAGCTCTTCCTATGAAGACTAGAAACTATTCCGAGGAAGACTAGAAACTCTTTCATGGAAAATCAGGGCTCTTCCATGGCTGATCAGAAGCTATTAGAAGGAAAACCAGGAGCTATTCTGATGAAAAATAGGATGAGCTCTTCCCATGAAAACTAGAAACTATTCAGGGCAAGACCAGGGGCTTTCCCGTAGAAGACCAAAAACTCTTTCGGGGAAGACCAATGGATTTTCCGTGGAAGACTAGAAACTATTTCGGGGAGACCAGAGACTCTTCCGTTGAAGATAAGAAGCTGTTCGGAGGAAAAACATGAGCTATTTCTAAGAAGACCCTGATGAGCGCTTCCCATGAAATTAGAAACTATTCTAAGGAAGACTAGGGGTTCTTCCATGGAAGACCACAAACTCTTCTACAGAAGAATAAAGGCTCTTTCGTGGAAGCCCGGAAACTCTTTCAAGGAAGACCAAGGGCTTTTACGTTAAACATTAGAAGCTGTTTAGAGTAAAACTAAGAGCTATTCCAAAGAAGATCGGAATGAGTTCCTCCCATGAAAACTAGAAAAATTTTCCGGGGAAGACCAAAAACTCTTTTGGGGAAGATCAAATGTTCTGTCGTGGAAGACCAAAAACTATTTCGGGGAATACCAGGGGCTCTTCCGTGGAAGATCAGGAGCTGTTCAGAAGAAAACCAATAGATATTTCGAAGAATACAAGGATGAGCTCTTCCCAGTAAGACTAGAAACTATTCCGGGGAAGACCAGTGGATCTTCTGCTGAAGACCATAAAATCTTTTGGGGAAGACCAAAGGCTCTTTCGGTGAAGATAAGAAGCTGTTCGGAGGAAAGGAGAAGACCAGAAACTCTTCATGGAAGACCAAGGACTCTTTCAATGAAGACCATAAACTCTCTCAGGGAAGACCAGGGACCTTCTATTGAAGATCATAAGCTGTTCAGAGGAAAACCAAGAGCAATTCTGATGAAGACCAGGATGAGCTCTTCCCATGAAAACTAGAAACTATTCAGGGCAATACCAGGGGCTCTTTCACGGAAGATCAGAAACTCTTTTGGGGAAGACCAATGGATTTTCTGTGGAAGAACAGAAACTATTTCAGGGAGACCAGGAGCTCTTCTGTGGAATATCAGAAGCTGTTCGAAGGAAAAGCAGGAGCTATTTCGAAGAAGACCCTGATGAGATTTCCCTATGAAGATTAGAAAGTATTCTAAGGAAGACCACATGTTCTTCCATGAAAAAACATATACTCTTTTGCAGAAGCACAAGGGCTCTTCCATTGAAGATCAGAAGCTGTTGAGAGGAAAACCAAGAGCTATTACAAAGAAGACCAAATGTTCTGTCGTGGAAGACCAAATGTTCTGTCGTGGAATACCAAGGGCTCTTCCGTGTAAGATCAGAAGCTATTCGAAGTAAAACCAATAGATATTTCGAAGAAGACAAGGATGAGATCTTTCCACGAAGACTAGAAACTATTCCGAGAAGACCAGTGGTTCTTCTATTGAAGACCATAAAATCTTTTGGGGAAGACCAAAGTCTCTTCCGTGGAAGATAAGAAGCTGTTCGGAAGAAAATCAAGAGTTATTCCGAAGAAAACCGAGATGAGCTCTTCCTATGAAGACTATAAACTATTCTGGGGAAGACTAGAAACTCTTCATGGAAGACCAAGGACTCTTTCATGGAAGACCATAAATTCTCTCAGGGAAGACCAGGGATTTCTATTGAAGATCAGAAGTTGTTCGGAGGAAAACCAAGAGCTCTTCTGATGAAGACCAGGATGAGCTCTTCCCATGAAAACTAAAAATTATTCAGGGAAATACCAGGAGCTCTTCCATGGAAGACCAGAAACTCTTTCGGGGAAGACCAATGGATTTTCTGTGGAAGACCAGAAACTATTTCGAGGAGACCAGGAGCTCTTATGTGGAAGATTAGAAGCTGTTTGGAGGAAAAACATGAGCTATTTCAAAGAAGACTTTGATGAGCTCTTCCTATGAAGATTAGAAACTATTCTAGGGAAGGCCACGGGTTCTTCCATGGAAGACCATATACTCTTTTACAGAAGCATAAGGGCTCTTCCATTGAAGATCAAAAGCTGTTCAGAGGTAAACCAAGAGCTATTCCAAAGAAGACCGGAATGAGTTATTCCCATGAAGATTTTAAAACTTTTCCAAGGAAGACCAAAAACTCTTTTGGGGAAGACCAAGTGCTCTGTCGTGGAAGACCAAAAACTCTTTCGGGAAGACCAAGTGCTCTGTCGTGGAAGACCAAAAACTCTTTCAGGGAGTACCAAGGGTTCTTCCATGGAAGATAAGAAGCTGTTTGGAGGAAAACCAATAGATATTCCGAAGAAGACTAGGACAAGCACTTCCCATGAAGACTAGAAACTATTCCGGAGAAGACTGGTGGCTCTTTCGTGGAAGACCAAAAACTCTTTTGGGGACGAGCAAGGGCTCTTCCGTGGAAGACTAGAAACACTTTTGGGGAAGACCAAGAGATTTCCGTGGAAGATCAGAAGCTGTTATCAGGAAAACCAGGAGCTATTCCGAAGAAGACTGGCATGAGCTCTTCTCATGAAGATTAGAAAATATTCCGGAGAAGACCAGGGGCTCTACTGTGGAAGAGCAGAAACTCTTTTGGGGAAGACCAACGCCTCTTATGTGGAAGATCAGAAGTTGTTCGGAGGAAAACCAGAAACTATTCCAAAGAAGGTCATAAGTTTCCCAAGCATTAGTAGGATTTTGCTATGGTAGGAATCCCTGGCTTGGTAGCTAAATCTCTCGTCTTATCTCGGTGAGATTCGATCTGATCTCATATTTATCAGGGTTTTTATCGACTAACGAAGATGTCTTCATATTCTCTAACTGATCTTGACCTCCGATTTCTCATCTACGCTAATGGGCTTAGACCCTTAGGGAATGGTATCTCAGCTCGGCTTTGTTAGAATTTTCATGGACTTGACCCTTTGGATATGTTTCTGAGCTCGGATTTTTTTGGAACGGAGTATGGGCTCGGACTTTTTAGACCCCTAGTTAATAATGAGTTATCGCCCTTAACGGGCTAGGTCGGTTTCGGATATGGACTTCGATCCGCCCTGATATGACAATTTTAGGGGACATAAAATATGATCAAGTTATTATTATAACTAAAAAGTGTGAAAAATCAAACACGATGTCAATTTTACCCAATGGGACATAATTTTCCTACTATTGTCTGCCCTGTGAATTCATGGATTTAATTATGTCTTTAACTTTTTGGGAATATTTTTCTACTTACCATAAATATTTCGAGCAATAATCGTGAATGTTCTAATTATGTTTTAATTAACAATTTTAGTATATATTGGGATGTCCAAAAGTAATAGGTCTGTTTGACCTCCAATTTTTTTAGAATTCTTTTAATTTTTTTTATTTATTAATGATACTAGGTTTGAAAAAATAATAAATAATTATTAGATAAATAACGAAAAATCGGGACATATGTTGAGAGCAAACATTTACCACGCAACTTTGAGTTTGAGCCCAAATTTGGTAAGTAAAATATCGTTAATTAAAAATTGGACTTCTGGCCCAGAATAATTACTTCTGGCCTGACAATTAATTTATGAGCCTTATTATAATCCAGCAGTGAAGGAATCTACAAGCATCCCATCATATTTGTTTAGATAAAATAAGATATTGAAATTTAATAAACAAGTTTTCATTTATTTATGATATTTATGAAGTGAATTTAAATATAACATAAGATTTTGAAAATATTATTTTTTATAATTATGAAATATAAAAATTTAAGCATACTCTATTTACTCGATAAAATAACTAAATAAATATGAAGTGAAGTTAAATATAACATAAGATTTAGAAAATATTATTTTTTATAATTATGAAATATAAAAATTTAAGCATACTCTATTTACTCGATAAAATAACTAAATAAATAGTAATTTAATATATAAAATACAATCTTTTTTATTTTTTTTAGAGTCAAATTCAAGAACAAAATGTGTAAAGGTAATTTTGAAATAGTAGATCTCTTGTGAGACGGTCTCACGAATCTTTATCTGTGAGACGGGTCAATCCTACCGATATTCACAATAAAAAGTAATACTTTTAGCATAAAAAATAATATTTTTTCATGGATGACCCAAATAAGAGATTCGTCTCACAAAATACGACCTGTGAGACTGTCTCACACAAGTTTTTGCCATTTTGAAAATAAAGAAAAAGCTTCATCAAAAGTTTGTTAAGTATCATCCCCTGGCTATAGTATAGATTTATATTGAGATATTGTTACAAAATGAACACAGTATTAAGAAGAAAACGCACACATATATTTTTGGACATAATTTGAGTTACATGACACTGAATGTTGGGAATCGATATTTGAGATATCATAAAATTTACAAGGATACTTTTATTTTTTAGATTATTAAAATAAGATCTTAAAAACAGATTTTAAAAACGGCTTATTTTATCATTCTATGAGTTTTTAAATCCTTTTCACCAAATAGTTTTTTAAGCTTATAAGCACTATAATGACTTTTTCATGTACAAAAAAATCATGGACGTGATATATGTACTGTTAGAGTAGATGTCCTGTAAATCAACTGTTAGTTGGAAAATTTAAACAATCTTTATTTTAATATAAAGCATTATTTCATAGTTTGTTATTTCTTTATCTGCATACCCATGTGATCAACATAGATAAAGATCTTGATTATACATTAATACAAATGAATCGTACTTTGACGTTGAAACTCATTTGTAAACACTGTAAAATCTAAATTCGTTCCTAGTCGATTTAGCAGCCTAGAACATGGATAAATGTCGCTTGAGCTCGAGACTGGCATATGTGATGTTGTGTACCGTGTTTCTCGGTAAGGGTATAGAGATATCCAAACACGCAGATGGGTAGTCATATGATGATTATACTGAACTGTCCTCCCTAGGACTTTTCAAGTGGTTATCATTCATCGAGAGGATAAGTCCGTGGTTATGATTGTACATCATTAGTCCTTACAACCCAGGACAACCCTGAGGCTCTATATGCTAGGGCTGTGCTTTGACTCGTTTAACGACCCCAGGAGGGTCATCAGGTATCGAGATTGGGTACAATTGCGACACATGTAGGATCCAGTGCATTGTAGTCGGGAATTCACCACTCACCTATGGGTGTTGATATCCTATGTGATATGATAAAATAACAGTGCATGGAATCTCTTGCCAGAGTATGAGATGTACGTTAGAGAAAGAGTTTTCCAATTGTACATGCGATGTCACTATTTAGTCTCAAAGATGTGTCACATAGTTATTGAATTCTTATGCAACCCTAGATAAACCAATGGTTGCATACTCGATCGGGATATATGAGATGAAGAGACCTTAATGTACGTTAATCATAACAGACCGGTTCTTGCAGGCACTATCAGTGATACCTAGGGAATCATGGGACAATGTTACTAGACGCTCTTACCATGATTCGATGGGTTTAATCAGAGATATGATTTCTGACATTCTCATGATCAATTGTTGATACATAGAATGGGACAAATTAGGGTAATCCCAAATAAAAGATTATGTCCTGAATCACGAAGAGTTGTGAAGCCATGACTAGCTGTATCCTTGAACTATTGAGGGTCACACGAGCACTGAATCTTTTATTCCCATGGAGAGAAAATAAAATCAAGAAGTTGAATTTATATGAAATAGTAAATTCAAGGAGTTGAATTTATGATAATTAAATTTCAGAGAATAAATTCAAAGAGTTGAATTAATGATATTTAATTTGGAGAGAATAAAATCAAAGGTGTCGAATTTGTAAAATATGAGAATTTAATTTATTAAACTCAAAATTTGAGTTTATTAAATATTAAATTAAATATAGTGATAACTAAGTTTAATGGGCTTGTAGGAATACAAGTCCAATATAATAAATAATTAAAGTTCTTAATTGATTTTTATTAATTAATTAAACTAGTTGGACTATAACAATTAATTAATCAAGCCCATTAATGTTAATTAAGAGATCCAAATCTTATATTATGATAATTAGGTCATGAAAGCTAGTTTAAGTAGAAGACTCAAACCCTAGCCTCATAAGAGACCATATTTTCAGAAAAAAACTCTTCCCCTCTCCTCTCCAATTTTCGGTCATCCTCATGAAATAAGGGGATTGAGCCGCTTCTCGAATTTTGCTATCCAACATTAAAAGTTCTTCCAAATATTATAGTGCTATTTGGAAGAGGAACTAACCTTCTAGTCATGGACCTAATTCGAAGATTGAAGAAAGAAGTCTTGAACAACAAGAGTTAAGTTCGCTTATACTGGCGTAGTTGGAGCCAAGTAAAAAATTGACTTAAGATATATTAATAAACATCCTATGTATGTTCTGAAACATCTGCTCATTTTAAAATTCTACTGAAAATTTTTTTCTTTTAAAAGCTAGGCGGAAAATACAAACGCTCAAAAATATTTAAATATTGAACTAGCTTTTAAAAAGTCATCCAACTTCTAAATAAAAATAACTGCACTTAGTTAAATCTTAAAATGAAATCAACAACGTAAACCAAGATTCAAAATATTTAATCATATTTCTTAAAACCATGTCTCGTAAACATAATATACGGAAGAACGCAAGGTCCTCGGGTTATCCATTGCACCCCCAGCTCAGCCTACTCAGTCTTCGACGCCTCCAGTCTCCTCATCGATATGCTCACCTACATCATTCACACCTAATGAGTATAAAGACTCAACACACCTGTAATGTTATAGTAAATACATATACATAACATCCAACATTGAAAAATACTGTAATCAACATACATTTCATGATCTTAAAAGCATAACGTAAACATGTCATAAAATAGCATAACGTGTCAAAACATATCTCATCATATCATCATATACGTATACATTTTCTTTAATCAAATTCAGTTCATTAGTTGTGACTTTTGTATCAGCTCTATTCGATGGAGCCATCTACCTATAACCACGGTACCGGGCGACGGGAACATCAGCGACACTCTCACCCGTCAACTGAGCATTGGCCTATCATATCATCATATCATGTTAATGGAGATACGATCGTCGGGCTCCCTCTAGGGCCTTCTCCTGTAAATGGGCTCCCTCTGGGCTTTTTTCCTCACGATAATTTCAATCATATCATCGTATACATATATCGTCAGTCACAACCAACTCCCATCCTTCAAAAACATTATCATTTTCATCAATTATCAAAATCATGCATATACGTAAATTTTCTTTAAAATCAAGCATGCAACGTATTTTCATAATTTGATAAAAAATCGTATTCGTGATAACATAAACATTTAAAACATGACAAATTTGTGCTCAAGGCGCTGTCAGGACAAAAATCTCGACTCTCCAAAATGACTGTTTTAACCCTGGACCTCAAAATTTCAACCCGAAGCTTACTAAACTCCATAAAACATTCCAAAACATATTTATAAGAATTTATTAGACATAAACTCAAGCTCGTTTCAAAACTTAATCGATTCGTTTTAAAACTTGGATCGGAGTCTCGGTTTTAGCTCGAATCAACCCGAAACTTAACCAAAATTTTTCCAACTTAAACCGTGACTTAAACCGTGACTTAAACCTAGATGACCAGCCTATAAACAACCCTTTCCAGACAACTTATGACCCACGAAACAAGCCCAAAGGTTGCTGGAAATATCCAGCGTATGAACACAATTTTCACAGCTTGAGCGATTTTACGATAAAAATCACATCTCTCTCATTTCTTATCAAAAAATTACGAATTTACTATCGAATTGAAGATAACACGGATTGATACAAATCATATGTTGAACACATTTCTAGAAAACAAAACTATAAGTCACATAATTCAAAATAACCGAGGGTGACGGGTTTTGTGACACAGAAATTTCACAACTTGCGCGACTTTACGCTAAAAATCATATCTTCCTCGTTTCTTATAAGAAAATTACGAATTTGATATAGAATCGAATATAACACTGATTTCTACAAATCATATGTTTAACACATTTCCAGAAAACCAACCTATAAGTCGCAGAATTCAAAATTACCGGGTGATGAGTTTTGTGACACAGAAATTTCACAGCTTGCGCGGTTTTACGATAAAAATAATATCTCCCTCGTTTCTTATCAGAAAATCACAAATTTTCTATCGAATCGAAGATAATACAGAGTGCTACAAATAATATGTTGAACACATTTCCAGAAAACCAACCTATAAGTCGCATAATTCAAAATAACCGAGGGTGACAGGTTTTGTGACATACTTCAACAAAAAAAAAACAATCGACCATCGACTTAACCCATCTAACCATCGACTCTAGCCTATTGACACCATCTCACCATCGTGTACAGCCCTTAGAAACACAAAAATCGACATCCCCTTGCACATATACCAAAACACGTGAGTTTTTAACAAAAGGAATGAACATTCATGTCAATTCTTGCATAAAACCGAATCTTCAACTAGTCGAAATAAATCCTCATGCATTCATATAAATATCAGCAATAATATTGGCATGAATGAAGAGAAAACGAAGATGCATGCGTGCCTTCGCGATTTTATGAGAGAAAACTTGAAGGAATGCGCGTCGGGGAGTCGCCGGAGAAGCGGAGATGCTATTTTCTTGAAGGAAAATGGAGGAATGAGGGATGATGTATTTTTCTTTTCCAAAACCGAAGGGGAGATTCTGAATGGAGGGGGAGGGGCAGCTGTTATGTAGGAATTAGGTTTAGGGTTAATTTAATATAGTATTTAAATAAGTAATCAAGTGATAATGGGCCCCGATTTGGATTTAAAAAAGATTAAAATGAATTGGAGTCCATTAAGCTTAAAAGTAGACCCATTAAGTCTATACACAATCTCGAAAAATATCTCGTTTTGGTAAGTTTTTAAATTATTGCCCGAGCCCTAAAAAAGTCCACCAACTCGCTAAAATTTGTGTACCTGCTAAAAATATAATCTGGCGGGTAAAAATACCCAACCAAGGCCCAATTTTAAAAATCATACTTAAAAACACCTCATATTAAATAATTAAAAATAATTATTTGATAAAAATATTTTTACTGAATGTCTCCGGTCTCCCTCGTTCGAGCGCGAAATGCAATTTAAAATTTTAATGCATGAAACTTTAAATAGACCATGAATTAAAACACAAATTCATGAAATAAACATGTATTTAATGCATTAAAACAATTTAATAAAATACAAAAAAAATTTAATAACTTGCATGCATGTGGTTTACGTGGACCTTCAAATTTTCGGGACGTTACATGTTCATTCAATTCAAACCATACGAGTGATCAAACAATATCTTGAATGTCAAGATTTAAAAATTTTAAAACTTTCGCTGTGTTTGGGCATGAGAAAACACGATTCACAACAGTGGTATCAGAGCCATGTTCTCTATATCATATGGTTTTAGTTATTGAATAAATTATTTCTAACCACACAAGAAAATTTTTGCACCATAAATTTTTTATTTTTATCAGAAAACAAAAAAAAAATTTCGAATCTGCCCAGGAACGTCTCGGGCACTGTGCTGGATAATGGGCTTGAATTTTTCGGGTCTAGGGTGCGATTTTATGATTTTTCAAATTTTGGACAAAATCGATATTTTATGAAAATTAGTTTAATTTTATTTCAAAAATTAATTTTTGAAAAATTAACAATTTTCTTGTAAAATAAATAATAAGAATATGATTTTAATTATTTATGGTAAAAGTGAGTTTTACACGAAAAACAATTATTATTGAATTAATTAGAAATTAGATAAAAGATGTTTATTTAATTTGTTAAAGTCTTTAATAATTGTGGTGGTTAGTGATGAAATTTTTAGATACATGATTTATCAATTAATTAAATTTCTTTTTATTAATATTTGATATTATTAAAGTGGGCCTGATTTATGGCCTGTTCCCACCTCATAAGATGTATCCCTTATGCGCCATGACTATTTAAATGTAATTATTATAAATAATAGGTGATCAAGACTGGAAGATGGTGGCCTCGATGCACAAGATGAAGATGTGTAAAATATTAGAAGCTCTTGCAATAAATTGCATTTGCATCCCTGCATTCACCTAGGTTTTGGACCTGGTTCCATGTTTGGCTCACATGGATCTGATAGTGTTGGTGATCGATCATCTTTATTTATTTATTGTTGAATGTCATATTATGGAATATGCGATATATAGTAGTATGCATGTATGTATATTATTAAATAATATAGTTGAATGAATCCGACAAACATACAAACTCGTGGCACGCAATTTTAAAAGAAAATGATGAGACAATATTAAAAATTATAATCACTCATTTTGAATAAGATTCAAAATTTATATCAAACCGCAAAAGTAAAAATTAAAAGAGTTTAATTTATTATTGCCTTCCATCAACCGTGGTTGCATGTTGAACGTTACCTGTGGACAATGTCTGGTTCATATTATTGAGGAGGCCTGGACACCGGAAAGCTGTGACTTCCACCGGGCATATGATGTGAATTGAGTGGAACTCCAATGACTTCGGCTCATATTATTGGGGGAACTCATGGCGACCGTCCACTACAATTCAATATTGATGGGCTGGTTTGACAAATTAAAATAAATGGCGTCATATTATTGGGTCCTTATTAAACATGAGGAGAAACACGGAGAGGTTGCAGAGGGATGCAATTGGATTCTACCTTTTAGAAATTATGATTGACTGATATTATTCGGGATCATAATTGTCTAATTGGGCTCTACGTTCCCACTAAAGAAATACGATTTCTTTTTTTTTTTTCATGAAAGGGTGGTCAAAATGTCAAAATAGTGGGAGGAAAATTTATAAAATAAAAATACATATTTTATATCTTAAAATTATTTTAAAATAATCAGAAACCATTATCTATTTTTCATTTCAGTATATTTACGGTGACTGCTCATAACCCGTTTTCAATCATTCTCGATCAAAAAAAGTTAAGTGGTCCTAACTATAATGACTAGTTTCGAAATTTAAAGATTGTTCTGAACTCGGAAAAGATTGCGTATGTGCTTAATAAGAAGCCACCGAAAAAATCAGCTCCGAACGTCAGTCAGACTGAGTTGGCTAAGCTTGAGAATTGGTGGGACCATGATCTTCAAGCTGAGAGCTACATGTTGGCTTCTATTGTGAATGAACTTCAGAAGAGGTTTGAGGAGGCGGTGAATGCTGCTGACATTCACCTTCATCTGAAAGAATTGTACGTTGTACAAAATTTTTCAGAGAGACATGCTTCTGTTAAAGAACTCATGATTACACGCTTTCGAGATGGGGCTTTGGTCCATGAGCATGATGTTAGGATGATTAGGATCATCGAGAAGTTGGTGGGACTCGGCGTGGTTATTCCTAGTGAGCTCTCGACTGATATTCTCTTGCTGTCATTGCCTGCCTCGTTCGATGGATTTGTGGTTAATTTCAACATGAACAAGCTTGAGGCCACCCTTGAACAATTGATCAACATGCTTACTACTTATGAGACCACAATCAAGAAAGAAAAGCATGTTCTCCTAGTGGGCTCATGGTCTTGTACGAAAAGGGGAGCCCAAAATAAAGGCAAGAAGCATTCTGCTCCACCAAAGAAGAACAAGCCGAACAAGAAGCCATACGAGAAATCAACTCCGAGGCCATCGAAGCCTGACAAGTCTGAACATGTTTATTTCAACAGCAACAAGCCTGAACATTGGAGGCGTAATTGCATGGAGTATCTTGCCCATAAGAGTTCTGGCCATGGTATGATTTTTTTATTGAATTTAATATTTTTATTAATTCCTTTTCTTGGGTATTGGATACCTGATGCAGTTCTCATCTATGCAATGATTTGCAGGTGATGGGATTCTTCAAGAGGCTTAGGGATTGTGAGACATTTATAAGACTACGAAATGGAGCAAGGGTTGCTATCAGCGCCATTAGAGACATTACTTTAATTTTAGACAATGATTTTAAGTTATTTTTGAGAGACGTTTTATATGTTCTTGAATTTGTTAAAAACATTATTTCTATTTATATGCTTGATAGGGATGGTTATTCTTGTGGTTTTGCTACTGTGTTTGCAATTTATACCAGAATGAATGTTTGATTGGAACCGGTGAATTAACTAAAGATCTCTATAACTTAAAATTAAAAGATATTCTGTTGAACAATATCCAAGCGCATACAAAAACAACAAAAAAAAATAGAAGATCCAAATCCCTCACAAATATGGCATGCTTGACTAGGTCATATTTCTCAAAGAAGGATGTACAAGTTAGTGGGAGAAAGCATGTTTGACTTGTCAGATGTAAATTCTCTACCTACTTGTAAGTCATATCTAAAAGAAAAAATAACCAAGACTCCATTCAATGGAAACGTGGAACATGCGCATGGTCTACTAGATTTGATCCACACAGATGTTTGTGGCCCGCTAAGTCTTAGCACAAAATATGGGCAATCCTACTTCATTACCTTTAATGATGAGCATTCGAGGTATGAGTATGTTTATTTGATGAAACACAAATCTGAAGCATTTGAAAGGTTCAAAGAATCAGATCTGAAGTAGAAAAACAGCTGGAAAGGAGTATTAAGACACATAAATCTGATCGAGGTAGAGAATACTTGAGTGCTGAATTTTTGGGTTATCTAAAAGAGAATGAGATTCTCTCACAGTGGACTCCACCAGCAACGCCACAATTTAATGGTGTTTCTGGACGTCGTAATCGAACCTTGATGGACATGATTCGACCCTGATGGGATTCGCTGAATTTCCTACATCGTTTTGGGGCTTTGCTCTTGAAACTGCGCAATGTTGTTGAATAATCTCCATTCAAAGACATTGAATAAAACACCATATGAGATATGGATGGGAAAAACTCAAAAATATTCTTTCTTGAGAAAATGGGGATGTCCTGATTACGTGGAGCAAACAGTTGGAGACAAATTGGATAGTAGATTCACTTTATGCTACTTTGTAGGATATCTAAAGAATTATGTTGGATATTATTTCTATCACCCCAATGAAGCAAAAGTGTTTGTTTCAAGAAATGCCACATTTCTGGAAAGGAAATTTATATTAGATAGAAAAGAAAAGATAATAGAATTTGAAGAAATTCAAGACACTCCCTCAACTGTAGAAGTTGAACCTAATCCCCAACAACCAGTAGTTGAAAACCACGCTCCTAGAAGGTCTGATAGGGTTATCAGACGACCTGCAAGTTATACGCTTTTTCATGAACAAGGCAATGATGAGCCTTGTGTTGGATGTGATCCAATAAACTTCAAAGAAGCAATATCTGATACTGATTCATCCAAATGGCTTGAAGCCATGCTGTCTGAAATTGACTCTATGTATTCAAATCAAGTCTGGACGTTGGTGGATCCACCTAAGAGAATCGTTCCCCTAAGATACAAATAGATCTACAAAAGAAAGCTTGGGGCTGATGGAAAGGTACTGACCTTCAAAGCAAGACTGGTTGCAAAAAGTTATACTCAAAGGCAAGGAATTGACTATAAGGAAAATTTTTCACCAGTTGCTATGTTTAAGTCCATTAGAATACTACTAGTCATAGCAGTATGGTATGACTATGAGATATGTAAAATGTATGTAAAGACTGCATTCCTCAATGGAGACATTAAAGAAGATATTTATATGTCTCAACTTGAGGGATACACATCAGTAGGAAGTGAGCATAAGGTATGCACACTTCAGAGATAATATATGGTCTCAAACATGCGTCAAGGAGTTAGAACCTTAGATTTGATAGCACTATCAAAGAATTTGGTTTTGCTAAGAATCCCGAGGAACCATGCTGTACAAAAAGTTAGTAGGAGTGCAGTGACATTCCTAGTACTTTATGTTGATGACATCCTACTCATTGAGAATGATGTAGGGTTACTACAATAAACTAAAGTATGGTTAGCAAGCACATTCTCCATGAAATACATGGGTGAAACATCCTATGTATTGGGAATACAAATCTATTGAGATAGATCAAAGAGGATGCTGGGGCTCACCCAAGCCACTGATATCGATACTACTCCGAAGCGATTCTCTATGGAAGAGTCCAAGAGATGATACCTACCAATGTGTCATGGTGTTACTCTATCTAAAGCTATGTGTCCCAAGACTGATGAAGAGCTAGAGATGATGACATGATTCTATATTCGTCAGCCATTGGCAGTATCATGTATGGTATGATATCAACACGTCCTGATGTTGCTTACGCTCTGAGTGTTACAAGCAGATATCAGGCGAACCCTGGTCCAATGCATTGGAAGGTCGTGAAGAATATTCTTAAGTACTTAAGAAGGACTAAGAGCTTGTTTATGGTCTATGGGGGTAGAAAATTGAAATTGGAAGGCTACATTGATTCTAGCTTCCAATGTGACGTAGATGATTCGAAATGGACATCTGGTTTTGTATTCATGCTCAATGGTGCGGCTATCTCTTGGAAAAGTTCCAACTTGGAAAAGTTCCAAGCAAGAAACCGTTGCAGATTCCACCACTGAAGCTGAATATAGATGCGGCGGCCAAAGAGGCAGTTTGGATGAGGAATTTTTTTCCAAGAGTTGGGCGTTATTCCTAATGGAGTTGATCCATTCCCCGTGTACGGCGAAAACATTGGTACTGTTGCACAAGCGAAGGAACCAAGGTCTCATCAGGGATCCAAACATATATACTGAGGAAGTTCCACATCATCCGGGAGATTGTGGAAAGAGGAGATATATCGGTCGAAATAGTCTCTTCTGCAGAAAATGTTGCTGATCCACTTACAAAGCCCTTGTCAGGATCATTGTTTGCAAAGCATCGCGAAGCAATGTAATTAAAGTTTATGGGTAGTTGTCTCTAGAGCAAGTTGGAGATTGTTAGAGTAGATGTCCTGTAAGCCAACTGTTGATTGGAAAATTTATTGACTCAGAGTGATAAATAATCTTTATTTTGATATAATACATTATTTCATGGTTTGTTATTTTTTTTCTCTCTATACCCATGTGATCAACATAGATAAAGACCTTGATTATACTTTAATACAAATTAATAGCACCTCGATGTTGAAACTCATTTGTAAACACTGTAAAATCTAAATTCGTTCCTAGTCGATTCAGCAGCCTAAACATGGATAAAGGTCGCTTGAGCCTGAGACTAGCATCTGTGATGTTGTGTATCACGTTTCTTCGTAAGGGCCTAGAGATGTCCAAATACGCAGATGGGTATTCATATGATGATTATACTGAACTGCCATCCATAGAACTTTCCAAGTGGTTATCATTATTCGAGAGGATAAGTCCATGGTTGTGATTGTACACCATTAGTCCTTACGACCCGGGACAACACCGAGGCTCTATATGCTAGGGTTATACTTTGACTCGTTTACCGACTCCAGGAGGGTCATCAGGTGACGAGATTGGGTACAATTGCGACACATGTAGGATCCAGTGCATTGTAGTCAGGAATTCACCGCTCACCTATGGGTGTGTATATCCTGTGTGATCTGATGGAATAATAGTGCATGTAATCTCTGGCCAGAGTATGAGATGTACGTTAGAGAAGGAGTTCTCAAATTGCACATACGATGCCACTATTTAGTCTCAAAGATGTGTAACACAGTTATCGAATTCTTATGCAACCCTCAATGAACCAATGGTTGCAGATTCGGTCAGGATATATGAGATGAAGGGACCTTACTGTACGCTAATCATAACCGACTGGTTCTTGCAGGCACTATCATTGATACCTAGGGAATCATGGGGCGATGCTACTAGACGTTCTTACAATGATTCGACGGGTTTAATCAGAGATATGATTTCTGACATTCTCATGATCAATTGTTGATACATAGAATAGAGAAAATTAGGGTAAGCCCGAAATAAAAGATTATGTCCTGAATCACAAAGAGTTGTGAAGCCACGGCTAGCTGTATCCCTGAACCATTTTGGGTCACACAAGCACTGGATCATTTGTTTCCGTGGAGAGAAAATAAATTCAAAGAGTTGAATTTATATGAAATAGTAAATTCAAGAAGTTGAATTTGTGATAATTAAATTTCATATAATAAATTCAAAGAGTTTAATTTACGTTATTTAATTTGGACACAATAAATTCAAAGGTGTCGAATTTGTAAACATGAGAATTTAATTTATTGAACTCAAAAGTTGAGTGTAGTAAAAATAAATTAAATATAGTGGGAACTATGTTTAATGGACTTGTAGGAGTACAAGTCCAACATACTAAAAAATTAAAGTTCTTACTAGACTTTGATTAATTAATTGGACATCAAGCCCATTAAAGTTAATTAAGAGGCTCAAATTTTATATTATGGTAATTAGGTCATGAAGGCTAGGTTTAAGAAGGAGACTCAGACCCTAGCCTAATAATAGACCATATTTTAGAAAAAAAAAATTTCCCCTCCCCTCTCCAATTTTCGACCATCCTCATGAAATAAGGGGATTGAGCCGCCTCTCGAATTTTGCTCTCCAACGTTAAAAGTAGTTGAAACTTTTCAACAATATCGTAATCTTGATTTTGATGTTAACAAGACTTTTTTTTTTTTTACTAATGATTTACCTTAGTGTGCAGAAGCTAGTATCAGTTACGACTTATCTAACTCGCAAACTGAAGGCTCAACTAATCGCACAAATTGAATCAGACAAACTGATATGTCAAATCAGAAGTTCAGCTGATTGTCCAGCTAATAGGTGGTTCATCAGGAGAACCTCAGAAGCCTGGCCAGCCGAAGGAGTGTTCAACTGATGAAGAGCCCAGCTGATCAGTTCAACTGAACAAGAGCGAAATCAGTTCAAGTGACGAGTCAACTGATTTCTCCAGCCCAACTGAAGATCAGTTCAGCTGACTAGTTCAAAGTATCAGTTAGAATCTTTCAGTTGAAGAACAAAACAAGCTCATTCAAGTGGATTCCAGCTATGCACAAAGGTACAAAGCAATTGTCCAGTCAAAGGACAATAATGAACGTTGCATCAGAGCATTAAAGACAAACGTTCCAGAAGGACAGTCGAAAAGTCGAGACACAAAGTCCAAGGAACAAATTCAAGATGCAACGGATACAATAATTGAGTCTCACTGTAAGATCAGTTTCCCGCCTATATAAAGAGAAGATCAGTGGAGACGAAAATATACAGAACCAGTGAGAGTGTGGTAAAAAGAAAAAGACACGCTTATTTGCCTATCAGCTTTCAAGAAGCATTCATCCTAGAGGGACACTTCATCGTATTATCAGCTTAGTTTAGAAGCTTACTTCCCTCAGTGTGTGAGAACACCTTTTTGGTGTATTTATTGTTCAATTCTCACATACGAACACACACCACCACTCAAATACAGTCTTGCCCAAATACATTAAACTTGTGTATGTAGTCTTTGACACATAGACGTTAAAGAAGTGTTGGCAGGAAGGTGCTGCCTTTAGTCTAGTATAGGAATTCAGTTAGGCAGTAGTGTATGTTCTAAGCTGGGTGGGTTTGTACAAGTAGTTGTATAAATCAAAGTCTTCTAGTGGATCCTACCCGAGGTGGTAGAAGGGGTGACGTAAGAGCAGTTGAAGTCTCCGAGCATCCTTAAACAAATCTTGTGTACTTAATTGATTAAATGTTGTTTTCAAACTGACTTGATCAGTTATAGCATCCGTCAGTTCAGTTCTTACTATAACTGAGCTAATATATGGGACAACTGATCACTCGTTTTTCAGTTATTCAGTTTACATAAGTTAAAATGTTTTTTTTAATATAAACAGCTTTCTTCACGAAGGATTACTTCGAGTTTTTTCCGCTTGGTTTTAAACCAAACTCGATTTAATTAATCGGTGTTAACATTCTTAGAACACGAGCTATTGCAGCTGATTGGAGAATATTTTGTTTGAAGCACCTCAAAATGCCCAGCAAACGATCCTTCAAAAGTTTTTCCAAATATTCCAGTGCTATTTGGACGAGGAACTAATCTTCTAGTCGTGGATCTAATTCGAAGATTGAAGAAAGAAGTCTTAAAGAACGTAAGTAAGAATTTACAATAAGAGCTACGTTCGCTTATACAGACGTAGTTGGAGCCATGTAAAAAATTCACTTAAGATATATTACTAAACATCCTTTGTATGTTCATTCAATTCAAACCATACGAGTGTTCAAACAATATCTTGAATGTCAAGATTTAAAAATTTTAAAACTTCCGCTGCGTTTGGGCATGAGAAAACATGATTCACAACATGTACATGGAGCCAATTTTAATCAAACATGATTTTTATGTATAAAGAATAATTTTTGTTCCAAAGTTGATGTTTGATCTTTTGTTTTGTACATTTGGTTTTATTTTATGAATAATGGTATATTTGAGAAAGGGTGTGTGTGTATACAGAAAAAAATCCAATTGGAATATTTGATTTTTTTTTTAACCATTGAAGAAAATATATGGGAAGAAGCTGTCTTTTTTTTTTTTTTGACAAATTAATTAAGAAAAAGAACGCCTAAAATTGAAACGAAGAAAAGACGATAATGCTCGAAAGACTAAATGGAAAATCTCAGGTTGACAAATCGACTTCCGTAGACAACACGACATTGGGTATTACTTGTTAGAGTGACCAATTTTGGTACGGATATCACACCAATTTTTTTTCTCATTTTTCCCCCAACAATCAACATGTTATTTAATATTTAAATTTCATGACATATACGAAATAGGAATTTTAGTATATCTCATCAATTTTTTCATCTTTTCTCAACTAATTTGTCACTTCACGTGACCAAAGCTTATGATAATGACGATGTTTAACAATTAAAAATAGTAAAACAACAATTTTCGTAGTACAAATCTTGACAAAACCAATCTATATCATAATCAACCATTGTTTTTACAATGTGATGGAAATCAAAAGAATATGGAAGTGTACATCTTGAAATATAACGATTGTTATATCCCAGTGCATGAGTGTCATAACTTGTCATATCTTATCATGTTCGAAAAATTCATTTATCCTTTCTAATTTGAATTATGACAGTGTCTTTGAATTTATAAACATTCTTGTGAAGAAAATTAAAATACTTAGAAAAAAGTGAATTGAAGGTCGAATTAAAAAAAAATAATATTTTGAACTATCGATTTAAACATATTTAATATTTTTAAAACATTAAGACCACTCAAAGAATACTTGAATCAAACATGAAGAAACTTGCTGGAAAGCTTGAAAAAAGTCTGAAGACCGCCTGCCTTTGCTTCTAGAAATTGACAACTCCTTGGTGCTCGAAAATTATGTTAGAGTAGATGTCCTGCAAGCCAACTGTTGGCTAGGGATTTTATTGACTCAGTTGTAATTAACAATCTTTATTTTAATATAATTCATTATTTCATGGTTTGTTATTTCTTTATCTGTATACCCATGTTATCAAACATAGATAAAGACCTTGATTCGATATTGAAACTCGTTTGTAAACACTGTATGATCTAAATTCGTTCCTAGCCGATTCAGCCGCCTAAAACATGGATAAAGATCGCTTGAGCTCGAGACNTGGAGACAACTACCCATAAACTTTAATTACATTCCTAGTACTCTTACTGCGTTTCTTGGTAAGGGCATAGAGATGTCCAAACATGCAGATGGGCAGTCATATGATGATTATACCGAACAACCCTCCCTCGGACTTTCCAAGTGGTTATCATTCATCGAGAGGATAAGTCCGTGGTTATGATTGTACACCATTAGTCCTTACGACCAGAGACAACACTGAGGCTCTATATGCTAGGGCTGTGCTTTGACTCGTTTACTGGCTCGAGGAGAGTCATCAGGTGGCGAGGGTGGGTACAGTTGCGAAACATATAGGAGCCAGTGCATTGTAGTCGGGGATTCACCGCTCACCTGCGGGTGTGGATATCCTATGTGATTTGATGAAATTATAGTGCATGAAATCTCTGGCCAGATTATGAGATGTACGTTAGAGAAGGAGTTCTCGAACGGTACATGCGACGCCACTATTTATAGTTATCACATAGTTATCGAATTAATATGCAACCCTCGATGAACCAATGGTTGCAGATTCGATCGGGATATATGAGATGAAAGGACCGTACTGTACATTAATCATAATCGATTGGTTCTTGCAGGCACTATCAGTGATACTTAGGAGATCATGGGGCGATGCTACTAGACGCTCTTACCATGATCCAATGGGTGCAATCAGAAATGAGTTCTGACATTCTTGATCAAAGTGTTGATGAAAAAAATGGGGCTAACTAGGGTAGGCCCGAATAAAGGATTATGTCCTGAATCACAAAGAGTTGTGAACCCACGGCTAGCTGTATCCCTGAACCATTGAGGGTCACACAAGTACTGGATTGTTTGTTCTCGTTGAGAGAATAAATTCAAGAAGTTGAATTTATATTATATAGTAAATTCAAGGAGTTGAATTTATGATAATTAAATTTTGATAGAATAAATTCAAGGAGTTGAATTTATAAAATTTGAAATTTAATTTATTAAACTCAAATGTTGGGTTTATTAAATATTAAATTTTGGAAATGATAAAAATTCAAGGAGTTGAATTTATAATTTAAATAATAAATTAAAATGTTGAATTTATAATGTATTTAATTTATTAAGCTCAAAAGTTGAGTTTATTAATTAATAAATTAAATAAGGTGGGTATGTTTAATGGGCTTGTAAGAGTACAAGTTCATCATAATAAATAATTAAAGTTTTAATATGCTTTGATTAAATTAATTAAACTAGTTGGACTAGCCCAATTAATTAAATCAAGCCCATTAATGTTAATTATGTCATTAGGCTATTATTTAATTATAAATAACACATGTTAATTAAAAACCCTAGCCTATCACAACAAAAAGTCTTTCGACACTTTCACTTTCAAAAGAAAAAATTGGCCACTACCTTTTTGAAGGAAAATTTGAGCCATCTCTCAATTAATTTCTCTCCTACGCAAAACTTCTTCTATATTTTCTAGTGCAAATTGGTAGAGGAATAAAGCATCCAGTCGTGGACTTGATAGGAGGATTTCATCGAAGAAAGTTCGTAGGGAATCAACAAGAGCTAATCCGTTTATACCGGATTAGTTGGAGTCAAGCGATTTAATTCACAAAGGTATAATTTTTAAACATCATATGCATGTTTAATTCCTGAAAACCATACGAGTGTCCAAAAGAATTATTTTGTTTTCAAAATAAAATAAAAATTGTAAACTTCCGCTGCGTTTGGGCACGTAGAAATCCGAGATACAACAGTGGTATCAGAGCCAGGGGCTGCCGCCACTGCCCGAAACGTTCGGGCAGCGCGGGCAGCTGCCCGGGATTGTCTCGGGATGCGTGCTGGATGATGGGCTTGAATTATTTGGGTCTAGGGTGCGATTTTCTGATTTTTCGAACTTTTGGGCAAAATTGATAATTTTGAAAAATTGGTTGAAATTTTATTTTGAAAGTTAATTTTTGGAAAATTAATAATTTTCTTGAAAAATGAATAATTAGAATATGATTTTAATTATTTATGGTAAAAATGAGTTTTTACAAGAAATCAATTATTATTGATTTAATTGGAAATTAAATAAAGGTGTTTATTTAATTTATTAAATTGTTTAATAATTGTGGTGGTTAGTGATAATATTATTAGATATATAATTTATCAATTAATTAAATTGTTTAATTAAATTGATTTTAATATTTTATATTAAATGCATGAAGGATGATCGAGAGTCTTGGCCAATGTGTTAGGTGTATGTTAGGATATTTTACTGTTTTATTCGTTTTTAATATTTGATATTATTAAAGTG
>NC_133323.1:10861874-10872977 GCF_012295235.1 Primulina huaijiensis | reverse complement strand
GAGGAGGCGGTGAATGCTGCTGACATTCACCTTCATCTAAAAGAATTGTATGCTGTACAAACTCGTTCAGAGAGACATGCTACTGTTAAAGAACTCATGACTACACGCTTGCGAGAGGGGGCTTCGGTCCATGAGCATGGTGTTAGGATGATTGGGCTCATCGAGAAGTTGGTGGGACTCGACTTGGTTATGCCTAGTGAGCTCTCGACTGATATTCTATTGCTGTCTTTACCTGCCTCGTTCGATGGATTTGTGGTTAATTTTAATATGAATAAGCTTGAGGCCAGCCTTGAAGAGTTGGTCAATATGCTCACAAATTATGAGGCCACAATTAAAAAGGAAAAACTTGTTCTTCTGGTGGGTTCTTCATATGGTACGAAAAAGGGAGCTCCAAATAAAGGCAAGAAACGTTCTGCCCCTCCTAAGAAGAACAAGCCCAACAAGAAGCCATACAAGAAACAAAATCCGGGGCCCACAAAGCCTGACAAGTCAGAACAAATCTGTTTCCACTGCAACAAACCTGGACATTGAAGGCGTAATTGCGCGGAGTATCTTGCCCAGAAGCGTTCTGGCCATGGTATGTTTTATATTGAAGTTAATGTTTCTATTAATTCCTCTTCTTGGGTATTGGATACCGGATGTTGTTCTCATCTATGCAACGATTTGCAGGTGATGGGAAGAAGCAAGAGGCTTAGAGATTGTGAGACTTTTCTAAGACTAGGAAATGGAGCAAGAGTTGCTGCCACTGCCATTGGAGACGGTACTTTAATTTTGGACAATAATTTTAAGTTGTTTTTGAGAGACGTTTTATTGTTCCTGAATTGGTTAAAAACATTATTTCTATTTCTATGCTCGATAGGGATGGTTATTCTTGTGTTTTTGCTAAAGGTGTTTGCAATTTATACAAGAATGAATGTTTGATTGGAATCGGAGAATTAACAAACGATCTCTATAATTCAAAATTAAAGGATATTCCATTAAACAATGTCCAAGCGCATACGAAAACAACAACAAACAAAAGGAAAATAGAAAATCCAAATCCTGCACAAATATGGCACGCTAGACTAGGTCATATTTCCCAAAGAAGGATGCACAAACTAGTGGGAGAAGGCATGTCTGACCTGTCAGACATAAATTCTCTACCAACTTGTGAGTCCTGTCTAAAAGGAAAAATGACAAAAACTCCATTCAGTGGAAACGTGGAACGTGTACATGGTCTACTGGATTTGATCCACACGGACGTTTGTGGCCCGTTAAGTGTTAGCACAAAATTTGGGCATTACTACGTCATTACCTTTAATGATGACCATTCGAGGTATGTGTACGTTTATTTGATGAAACACAAATCTGAAGCATTTGAAAAGTTCAAAGAATTCAGATCTGAAGTAGAAAATCAGCTACAAAGAAGTATTAAAGCAATTCGATCTGATCGAGTTGGAGAATACTTGAGTGCTGAATATTTGGGTTATCTAAAAGAGAAAAGGATTCTCTCACAATGGACTCCACCAGCAACACCACAATTGAATGGTGTTTCTGAACGTCGAAATCGAACCCTGATGGACATGGTTCGATCCATGATGGGATTCACTGAATTGCCTACATCGTTTTGGGGCTTTGCGCTTGAAACTGCGGCAATGTTGTTGAATAATGTCCATACCAAAGCAGTGGATAAAACACCATATGAGATATGGATGTGAAAACCTCCCAAATATTCTTACTTGAGAATATGGGGATGTCCTGCTTACGTGAAGCAGACAGTGGGACACAAATTGGATAGTAGATCCACTTTGTGCTACTTTGTAGGATATCAAAGAATTCTGTTGGATATTATTTCTATCAGCCCAATGAAGCAAAAGTGTTTGTTTCAAGAAATGTCATCTTATTGGAAAGGGAGTTTCTATTAGATAGAAAAGGTAAGATGATAGAACTTGAAGAAATTCAAGATACTCCCTCAACTATAGAAGTTGAACCTAATCCTCAACAACCAGTAGTTGAAGTACAAGATCTTAGAAGGTCTGATAGGGTTATTAGACCACCTGCAAGATATACACTTCTTCATGAACAAGGCCATGATGAGCCTTGTGTTGGATGTGATCCAATGAATTTCAAAGAAGCAATATCTGATACTGATTCAACCAAACGGCTTGAAGCCATGCAGTCAGAAATGGACTCTATGTATTCAAACCAAGTCTTGACATTAGTGGATCCACCTAAGGGAATCGTTCCCATAGGAAGCAAATAGATCTACAAAAGAAAGCTTGGGGCGGATGGGAAGGTAGTGATCTTCAAAGCAAGACTGGTTGCAAAAGGTTATACTCAAAGACAAGGAATTGACTATGAGGAAAATTTTTCACCAGTAGCTATGTTTAAGTCCATTAGAATACTACTAGCCATAACAGCATGATATGACTATGAGATATGGCAAATGGATGTAAAGACTGCATTTCTCAATGGAGACATCAAAGAAGAAATTTATATGTCTCAACCTAAGGGATACACATCAGTAGGAAGTGAGCATAAGGTATGCAAACTTCAGAGATCTATATATGGTTTTAAGCAGGCATCAAGGAGTTGGAACCTCAGATTTGATTGCATAATCAAAGAGTTTGGTTTTGCTAAGAATCCCGAGGAACCATGTGTGTACAAGAAAGTTAGTAGGAGTGCAGTGACATTCCTTATACTTTATGTTGATGACATCCTACTTATTGGGAATGATGTAGGATTACTGCAATCAACTAAAGTATGGTTAGCAAGTAAATTCTCCATGAAAGACATGGGTGAAGCATCCTATGTATTGGGAATAAAGATCTATAGAGATAGATAAAAAAGGATGTTAGGACTTACCCAAGCCACTTATATCGATACCCTTCTGAAGAGATTCTCTATGGAAGAGTCGAAGAGAGGATACTTACCAATGTGTCATGGTGTTACTCTATCTAAAGCTATGTGTCCGAAAACTGATGAAGAGATAGAGATGATGACACGTATTCCATATGCGTCAGCCATTGGTAGTATCATGTATGGTATGATATCGACACGTCCAGATGTTGCTTACGCTCTAAGTGTTACAAGCAGATATCAGGCGAACCCTGGTCCAATGCATTGGAAGGCCGTGAAAGATATTCTTAAGTACTTGAGAAGGACTAAGAACTTGTTCATGGTCTATGGGGGTGGAGAATTGAAATTGGAAAGCTACACTGATTCTAGCTTCCAATGTGACGTAGATGATTCGAAATCGACCTATGGTTTTGTACTCATGCTTAATGGTGCGGCTGTCTCTTGGAAAAGTTCCAAGCAAGACACCGTTGCGGATTCGACTACTGAAGCTGAATACATCGCTGCATCTGCTGCAGCCAAAGAGACAGTTTAGATGAGGAATTTTGTCCAAGAGTTGGTCGTTATTCCTAATGGAGTTGATCCAGTTCCGGTATACTGCGACAACACTGGTGCCGTTGCGCAAGCAAAGGAACCAAGGTCTCATTAGCGATCCAAACATGTACTGAGGAAGTTCCACATCATCCGGGAGATTGTGGGAAGAGGAGATATATCAGTCGAAAGAGTCCCCTCGGCAGATAACGTTGCTGATCCACTTACAAAGCCCTTGCCAGGACCATTGTTTGAAATGCATCGCGAAGCAATGGGATTAAAGTTTATGGGTAGTTGGCTTTAGGGCAAGTGGGAGATTGTTAGAGTAGATGTCTTGCAAGCCAACTGTTGGCTAGAGATTTTATTGACTCAGTTGTAATTAACAATCTTTATTTTAATATAATTCATTATTTCATGGTTAATTTGTTATTTCTTTATATGTATACCCATGTTATCAAACATAGATAAATACCTTGATTATACTTTAATACAAATGAATCGTAATTCGATGTTGAAACTCATTTGTAAACACTGTATGATCTAAATTCGTTCCTAGTCGATTCAGCCGCCTAAAACATGGATAAAGGTCGCTTGAGCTCGAGACTAGCATATGTGATGTTGTGTACTGCGTTTCTTGGTAAGGGCATAGAGATGTCCAAACATGCAGATGGGCAGTCATATGATGATTATACCGAACAACCCTCCCTCGGACTTTCCAAGTGGTTATCATTCATCGAGAGGATAAGTCCGTGGTTATGATTGTACACCATTAGTCCTTACGACCCGAGACAACACTGAGGCTCTATATGCTAGGGCTGTGCTTTGACTCGTTTACTGGCTCCAAGAGAGTCATCAGGTGGCGAGGTTGGGTACAGTTGCGAAACATATAGGAGCCAGTGCATTGTAGTCGGGGATTCACCGCTCACCTGTGGGTATGGATATCCTATGTGATTTGATGAAATTATAGTACATGAAATCTCTGGCCAGAGTATGAGATGTACGTTAGAGAAGGAGTTCTCGAACGGTACATGCGATGCCACTATTTATAGTTATCACATAGTTATCGAATTAATATGCAACCCTCGATGAACCAATGGTTGCAGATTCGATCGGGATATATGAGATGAAGGGACCGTACTGTACGTTAATCATAATCGACTGGTTCTTGCAGGCACTATCAGTGATACCTAGGGGATCATGGGGCGATGCTACTAGACGCTCTTACCATGATCCGATGGGTGCAATCAGAAATGAGTTCTGACATTCTTGATCAAGGTGTTGATGAAAAGAATGGGGCTAACTAGGGTAAGCCCGAATAAAGGATTATGTCCTGAATCACAAAGAGTTGTGAACCCACGGCTAGCTGTATCCCTGAACCATTGAGGGTCACACAAGTACTGGATCGTTTGTTCCCGTTGAGAGAATAAATTCAAGAAGTTGAATTTATATTATATAGTAAATTCAAGGAGTTGAATTTATGATAATTAAATTTTGAGAGAATAAATTCAAGTAGTTGAATTTATAAAATTTGAGAATTTGATTTATTAAACTCAAATGTTGGGTTTATTAAATATTAAATTTTGGAAGTGATAAAAATTCAATGAGTTGAATTTATAATTTAAATAATAAATTCAAATGTTGAATTTATAATGTATTTAATTTATTAAGCTCAAAAGTTGAGTTTATTAATTAATAAATTAAATAAGGTGGGTATGTTTAATGGGCTTGTAAGAGTACAAGTCCATCATAATAAATAATTAAAGTTTTAATAGGCCTTGATTAAATTAATTAAACTAGTTGGACTAGCCCAAATAATTAAATCAAGCTCATTAATGTTAATTATATCATTAGGCTATTATTTAATTATAAATAACACATGTTAATTAAAAACCCTAGCCTACCACAACAAAAAGTCTTTCGAGACTTTAACTTTCAAAAGAAAAAATTGGCCACTACCTTTTTGAAGGAAAATTTGAGTCATATCTCAATTAATTTCTCTCCTACGCAAAACTTCTTCCATATTTTCTAGTGCAAATTGGAAGAGGAATAAACCATCCACTCGTGCACTTGATAGGAGGATTTCATCGAAGAAAGTTCGTAGGGAATCAACAAGAGCTAATCCGTTTATACCGGATTAGTTGGAGTCAAGTGATTTAATTCACAAAGGTATAATTTTTAAACATCTTATGTATGTTTAATTCCTGAAAACCATACGAGTGTCCAGAAGAATTATTTTGTTTTCAAAATAAAATAAAAATTTAAAACTTCCGCTGCGTTTGGGCACGTAGAAAACCGAGATACAACAAATTAAACTACTCCTTGCTCAAAATTTGAGCAAAATGTTGCTTGAATTCTGCTGCTAAATTGCTTCGAAAATAGGGAAGTTTCTGCTAAGTTTTTGGTATGATTTCTTCATGTGGCGATCGCCGAAATCCAATTAAAGTAGCCCATATGGAGAATAAAAAAGGTATATGGAGAATAAAAAAGGTATGTGGAGTCCTAGATAACACTATTGGAGTGTCGTTTTTCGCACCAAAAGCGTAGTGGAATTTAAAAAAATTTGTTCTAACGTACGAAACGTTCATTGGGCATTGTGAGAAATAAAAACATTCGTAGAGTATTTAGTTATTTACCTTTGTTTTTTAAACACTGGACTTCAAATTATTCCAGATTTTAAACGGAGATATTTTTGTATATCCCTACAAACGGATCTCCTTTCTTTGATCATCTGATCAAATCCACAATCTGAGACTGCACTCTTCGTATAGATCTTACTAGAGACATATACGATTTTGCGTCAAGACTGGATCGCCAGAATTTCAGAAATTCGGCGACGGTGCGACGCGCTGGGACTGCGGTGCTGTGGTGGAAGATGGCCGAAAATCTTCTTGTGAAAACTTGTAGTGGCCGAAAATTACTTTGAGAGAAGAAAGAAGGAAAATTTTGGTGGTCAAAATTCTTTGTGCAAAAGTTGTCTTATTTCATATAATTTTTAATGAAATATTTATAGACTTTGATTCATGATCTTATCAGGAATCCCAATTGAATTAGAATTTTTTCATTATTTAAAATTCTCATGCTGTATTTTCTTCTTGAAAATACCATGCCAAATCAACTATTGATAATACATTTTAGTTATATATTCCTTTTTTAATATATCTATGTATACACATGTATACACACATATATAGATATATATATATAATTAAATAACTTTTATTTAATTTTTTAATTAACTAACAATTAATTAATTAAATCTAGACTCTTCCAGAATATTCCGTGAGAATTTTACACATACAGTAATCATCATTACTAACATTATTATTTAATTAGTAGATTCTAAATTTACTAAATAAATAATTGTGAACTTATTATAACCTTGATCGACGATCAGACACTGTCGATGTGTCGAGGGTATAAATCTCGTTCATATGATGGAAATTAAAATTTTCGAATATTAAAATTTCCACTAATATATTTTTTGCAGATGTCAGTTTTGTGAACTCTTTCACCAAAACAGACAAACAGTTCTACTATCCTCATTTAATTAACAGTTAAACTAACTTCTGCAACTTCCATGTAACGACCCGAAAATTTGAATTTCCACGTGAACCACATGCATGCAAGTTATCAAAATTCTTATGTATTTTAATTAAATTCTTTTAATTGCATGAATTAAATATGGTGTGCATGCATACATATTTAAAATGTACATTTCTACATGAATGCATAAAACTGTGTTTTAAAAGGTTATTCGAGACGCGATCGAGGAACGGAGACCGGAGACTACATGAGAGAAAATATTTTATTAAATAAATATTTGTAATCGTTTAATGTGTGGGGTATTTCAAATGGAATTTTCAAAAATGAGGTGTTTTGAGATGTTTTTATACGCCGAGCAGTGTTTCTAAATGGTATTCGATTTTCGAAGAAAATATGAACTTTTCGATAACTTGGCTATTATTTTCACAAACATTCCTAAACAAAATATTTTAAATAATAACTAATGGGTTTAATAGGTCTATTATACTTGGCTAATGAGCTCAAACTTGCACTATGAGTTTTAATCAAAATAAAAAGCCAAAACCCTTCCCAAAACCCATCACAATGCACGCCCCTCCCCACTTAAAATTACTAGGACTCTCCTTCATCGCCTACCACACACACCACACGTATTTTGTGAAGGAAGCCAAAAAATTTGAAGGAAAAATCAGCAAGGTTGCAACCTTCGTCTCCCCGCCGACGTTCTTTGCATCGCAAGACGTTTTTCGTGCGTAATATACGCAAAGACACGTATTAATCTCTTTTTTCTCATCTATCACACCATATTATATGTTTGATACATGAATGCATGAAAAACATGATACACTTATATATTTTCGTTTTTATGGTTATGCATGCACAAAACTAGTGTTTTCTTCTTTTAAAACTCTTACTAATGAGGCACAAGGGGGCTGCCATGGTAGGAGAACTTGAAGGGATGATTTTTCACATGTTTAAGGATTCTTAGGTTCATGTTTGAAGGCTGGAAAAATAGGGCAACCAATATGAACAAAAATTTGGAGTCAAGGGTAGGATAGGGTTTCGGCTAGGGCTCCTAGAGAAGCATCGCACCTGGCTGCTACTAGGGTGCGTTCTAGGGACCTAAGAGAGGCTAGCCATGATCCTAGGTTGACCACAAGAGGGCTGGAGAGAAGCTACGCACGGCTGCATCATGGGAGCCGCGCGCGGCTTTGACGTGTGAAGGGGAAGGATGGGCTACTGTCAGGGGGTTAGCTTCAGTCCAGAAGCTTAGCTAGGGTTCAGTTAGGGTCCTAAGAGGGTGGCCGAGGGTTTGGTCATGTGACTAAGGGGCTGGGGTCGAAGCTAGCCTATGTTCGAATCCCATTAGGTCTAGCACTCTTGGTGCAGAAAATTCCGTAGCCGACAGGGGTGTCTTCTAGGGTCTTAATCTGTTTATTTTAAGTTGAATATGGTTTATTTAGGTGTTATTAAGCTTTGGTTCAAGTTTGGTATGTCTTGGTTAAGTTTCGAGCCCAAACGCGGATGTACGTCTAAGTTTAAAAACGATTTTGAAAATTAGTTGAGGGGCATAAGTTTACGTCTAAGGAATGTTTATGGGAGTGTTTTAAGGTTATATGTTAAGTTTGGAATGATTTGGGACATCATTTCGAAGTCTAAGAATAAATACGAAAAATTATGCTTCTGGGGGTAAAACGGTCATTTTACACCTGAAAAAATGTTAGGCGTCCTGGCAGTGCCCTGAATGCTGTAAAATATGTTAAAATGTTTATTTAAATTTTTTTTGAATTTTTATGACGAAACGTTAATGTTGGAACATTTAATGTTCGTAATCTTGATTTTGATGTTAACAAAAATTGTTATTTTGTTTCAAATGATTTATTGTAGTGCGTAGGAAGCTGGAACTGATCAGGCTTCGAACTGATCAGTTAATTGAGCCAAAAACTGATGCTATCAAGACGCAACTGAAAGTGGCCACTGATTGCCTACACTGAATCAGCTCAACTGATATATCAAGGAACAGTTCAACTGTTTGTCCAGCGGATAGGTGGTTCAGCAGAAAATCTTCAAAAGACTGGCCAGATGATGAAGAGCTCAACTAATGAACAGCCCAACTGACCAGTTCAACTGAATCAGTGTAATCAGTTATGTTGACGAGCCAACTGATTTCACCAAACCAGTTCTAGAGCAGTTAGGAGCATCAGTTAAGAATCAATCAGTTGCAGATCAAGACAAGATTACTTAAGTGGATTGCAGCTACGCACAACGATACAAAATCAATTGTACGATCAATGTACAATAATGAATGTTGCAGTAGCGTTTAAAGCCAAAATGTTCCAGAATAGCTGTCGGAAAAGTCGAGACACAAATTTCAAGGAAGACATTCAAGATGCAATAGATACAAATATCGAGTCTCACTGTACGATCAGTTTCCCGCCTATAAATAGAAGATCAGTGAAGATCAATACATAGGGGTGTGGGAATAACAAGAGAGAAAAGAAAGGGCACGCATATTGCATATCAGCTTAGAAGAAACAATCAGCCCAGAGGGAACACTTCATCGTGTTACCAACTTAGATTAGAAGCACAATTCCCTGAATATGTGAGAACACTTTCGTGTTGTATTCAGAGATTCGTTCTCACACACACACACACACCACCACTCAAATATAGTCTTGCACAAAGACAATAAACTTGTGTATGTAGTCTTTGACACACAGACATTAAACAAGTGTTGGCTGGGAAATGATGCCTTCAGTCTAGTCTAGGAGTTCAGTTAGGTAGTGTGTAAGTCCTAAGCTGGGTGGGCTTGTACAAGGTGTTTCATAGACCAAAGTCTTCTAGTGTATCCTACCCGAGGAGGTAGAAGGGGTGACATAAGAACAGTTGAAGTCTCCGAACATCCATAAACATATCTTGTGTTCTTTAACTATTTAACTTTTGTTTTCAATTGATTTGATCAGTTAGAATATCCATCGATTTAGTTGTCACCATAACTGAACTGATATGTGCCACAACTGATTCCCTTAATTTCAGTTTTTCAGTTGCATGGGATATAAAATCTATCAGTTTTTTTAACGAAGGATTACTTCAAGTATTTTCCGCTTGGTTTAATACCAAATTTGATTTAATTCACCGGCGTAAACATTTTTAGAATACGAGCTATTGTAGCTCTTGGAGAATATTTTGTTTGAAGCACCTCTGGTGCCCAGCACACAATCCTTCAGTTAATGCTAAAAGACATGTTGCATGCTTGATTTAAAAGAAAAATGATTTATATGTGCATGAATTTTTATTAGTGATGATATGAAAAGTTGAAGGAGGTGAAGTGATTGTGATGAATACGTTGATACGACGATATGATTGGATATATCGTGAGGGAAAAGGCCACAGAAGGAGATCATTTACAGGAGAAAGACCTAGAGGGAGCCCGACGATCGTATTTCCATCGTATGATATGATGATATGTAAGGACAAAGCTCAGTTGACGGGTGAGAGTGTTGCTGATGTTCCCGCCGCCCAGTATTGTGGTTACACGTAGATGGATCCATCGACCTTCTGTTGATACGAAAGTCACAAATAATGATCCGAATTCAATAAAAGGAAAACATATACGTATATGATGAAAGGAAATATGATATGATATGATGAAAGGAAAAATGTTTAAGTAATGCAAGTTTATGAAAAGTTATTTTAAGTAAAATTATTTTCACTGTTGCATGTGGATGTATATGTATTATGATAAACATAAAAATTGTACATTAATTAAATGTTTTATAATATAAATATATAGTTTTTGTTTTATTAAATGTTTAAATATTATATGTTTTATAATAAATTGTATAAAATATAAGTTGTTGTGTAATTACAAGTTTTTACTATTTTTTACAGGTTCGATAAAACAAGAATAAACTTGGCGTTGCAAATGGGATTAAGATGATTTTTGGACCTGTAGAAAGTTGATTATAATATCTACAATATTGTTGACAAACATGAGATAAAAATCCTTTCACAATTGGGATCAAATTAAGCAACAAATAAAGTTACCAAAAGAGTGGCAGTTTTACCATGCTCTAGTATTTTGACCATATCTCTCAAATTACTTTGTCAAATGATTTGAAAAAAATACCACAACTAGACAACTCAATTATCCACATGTTTCTTTTCATGAGAAGAAGCAAATTCGGAGAAGAAGATTTTCAAAAGTGATGTGTA
>NC_133323.1:10850667-10854673 GCF_012295235.1 Primulina huaijiensis | reverse complement strand
AAAATGTTTGCTCCTTGGAGCCCTGTAATGAAATAACTTGTAATAATTTTCTGGTGAGATTATGGTCTACGCAAGTGGCCCCTGAACTGAACTGAACTGGCCGATAACTGACGACCGGGTGAAATAATAGTCCCATGACCGGTAACTGACGACCGGGTGAAGTAATAATCCCATGACCGGTAACTGGCGACCGGGTGAAGTAAAAATCCCATGATAGTAAAGTGGCCACAAGCAATATCGCATAAATCTCAAAAATGAATATTTTGCACGTGATATAAATAAATAACATCATTAAATATGAACAATTTCGATCTTATTGCATTAAAATCATGTACTTGCGATATTTAAAAATACCTATATTGCTTGATTGAAGAGTGAAAGAAGATATAAACATGCCTTGGTTTGTTTTGACAGAAAACAAACGAAATAACGACGCGGCGCGGTGGAGACGGAGTGCTCTTCACGTTCTTACTTTTATCTCTTAATTCCTTTAAACCAAGCATGCACCATAATTATTATAATGGCATAAAAATCGTAAACGTGATGCATGAACATTTAAAATATTATGATTTGTGCTCAGGGCGCTGCTAGGACTAAAATCTCACCCCGGGTGCAAAATGACCATTTTGCCCCTGGAAACCCGAAAATCATCGTGTCAACCCTGGACCTCTAAAATTTACCCGAAGCTTACCAAACTCCTTAAAATGTCCCAAAACATTAATAATAGCATTCCTAGAGGTAAATTAGATCCCAAAACCAAACTTAATCGATTCGTTTTAAAACTTGGACCGGGGCCCGATTTTAACCCGAATTGACTCGAAATTTAACCCAATTTTTTTCTAAATTTTTATAATATCTTACCAACACTTAAAAGCTACTAAAACCTTGTAACCAATCCTCTAAACCCACGTCTAAATTTTTCCCAGACGGTCCTCTGCCTCTCGGCCCCTTTTTCTATCTCACCTTACAACACATGGCCCCCATTTCATAAACCATTCGGTCCCCTCTAATTCTACCATCTGTCCATCCAATAAATCTCCTTCTTATGACCGTAAAGGACCTCCTAAACTAAGCCAAATCTAAGTGGAATATTGCTGTACGATTCTTACGTATGAAACATTCGAACCTCTCCTCCAAAAACACTACTCGACCTCCCAATCCACAAAGCATGCGGACGACTCATCGATGGTCCTAGCGGTGGTGGCCCCTTCCAGGACCATGACTCAGACCCACCAGGGTCTGGTCTTGGCCTCGGTTTAGCCCTCACACCAACCGTTCCATCCCCAGCCCAACCACAGCCTCTACCAAACGAACTAAGCCATACTCCCTCGATCTCGCCTCCTACAGCAGCACCGATCGGTTTCACTCCAAATATTCCATTATGATATGACCCTTAGCCTCTGTATAGCCCTGAGCCGCAGCCCTTTGCACCCCAAACAAAAGGAACGTGAGCATCATTTGCAATCATGCAAGGAACCCATGAAAATTTCACTAATCTTCCCTACACATGCTTGGATCAAGAGTTTTACATGCTTAAACACATACACATCAGTAATATAGCGTAAATGATGCAAAAAAGAACGTTACAAAGCGTGCCTTGATGATTGATGAACCACACAAGAGGAGGGAGACACCGGGAGAGCTTCTAATACAAACAATGGAGTGGCCGATGGTTTGTTATGAGCTGCTGTTGAGAAAACCGAGAGGAAAATACAGCTGAGGGAGATGTCGGCTAAGAGGAAGTGATTAGGGTTAGGTTAAGGTGAGTTTAGGTTTAATTAGTATTATTTAAATAATTAACAATTAGGTTAATGGGTCCTTATTTTAAATTAAAAGGAATTAAAAGAGTTTAAGCCCAATAAACTTAAAAATAGGTCCATTAAATCCCAACACACTCCAAAAAAATATTTTGTGTTAGAAAGTTTTTGAAACTATTAGCCGAACTTTTAAAAAGTCATCCGATTCGATAGAATTTGCGTACCGTAAAAATATAAAAATCTTGCGGGTAAAAATACCCAAGAATACTCATTTTTGAAAAATACGATTAAAAACACCTTATTTTAATTTAAAAAAGTAAATCGTGAAATAAAATAATTTTTCTGAAAATTCTCCGGTCTCCGTTCCTCGATTGAGCGTGAAATGCATCTAGAAACCCTAATGGCTGAACTTTTAAAATTTCATGAATTAAATCCTATCATGCAATAATAATGCATAAAATGCACAAAAATAATTAAACACAATTTAATGAAATAAACATGCATTTAATGCTTTAAAAAAAATTTAATTAAAATGCCAAGGAAATTCAATAACTTGCATGCATGCCAACTTTTAAAATTATATTTACTAACATGCTAAATTACAACTTCTTAAATAAGTCTTTATTAACTTATCTCAATACTCCATCTTCAGTCCGGCCTCACTTATTTAACTGAAAAGGTGACAATTAAACTACTACGTAAAATAAATAAATTTAAGGAAAAGAATTTAAATACTCATGCAATAAAATCATTTTAATTTAAATACTAGAAATTGTGCATGGCTTATACGTAGTCTAAGTTATGGGTTCTACAATCGTTCCCCCCTTGAAAGAAATTTCGTCCTCGAAATTAAAACTCACCGAATAACTCGGGGTACCGACTCCTCATCTCTGGCTCGGACACCCACGTAGCTTCCTTCTCGGAATGGTTAAGCCACTTGACTTCAACTCGCTTAACCAGCTTGTTCCGAAGTTCCTTTTCCTGTCTGTCCAGGATCTGCACTGGTCTTTCTTCATAGGATAGGTTCGGAGTGAGCTGCAACGGCTCAAAATTCAGCACATGCGAAGGATTCGCCATATGCTTCCTCAGCATAGAGAAGTGGAACACATTGTGTACTCCGGCCAGATTCGGCGGAAGAGCAACACGATAAGCTAGTGTCTCAACTCTGTCAAGGATCTCAAATGGCCCAATAAATCTCGGACTAAGCTTCCCTTTCTTCCCAAATCTCATGACACCCTTCATAGGTGCCACCTTCACAAAGACATGGTCGCCGACCGCGAACTCTAACCCTCTCCTTCTCTGATCTGCATAGCTCTTCTGTTTACTCTGAGCAGTCCTCATTCTATCACGGATCCGGGCTACTACATCAACAGTCTTCTGAATAATCTCTGGACCCAACTCTGCTCTCTCTCCTACTTCATCCCAATGGACAGGAGATCTACACTTGCGACCATACAATACTTCATACGGAGCCATTCTATAGACGACTGAAAGCTATTGTTATAAGTGAACTCTACCAATGGCAAGTTCGACTCCCAACTCCCAGAGAAATCAATGACGCAAGCACGGAGAAGATCCTCTAAAATCTGAATAACTCGCTCTAACTGCCCATCTGTCTGAGGATGGAAAGCTGTGCTAAACAGCAACTTCGTACCCATGGTCGAATGCAAACTCTTCCAAAACGAGGAAGTGAATCTAGGATCTCTGTCAGATACGATAGAAACTGGAATACCATGAAGTCGGACTATCTCCCGGATATACAACTCTGCATACTGAATCATGGTGAAAGTCGTCTTCAATAGGCAAGAAGTGCGCTGATTTGGTAAGACGATCTACAATCACCCATATAGCATTCGATCCCCTGGCTGACTTCGACAATCCGGTCACAAAGTCCATGGTAACATTCTCCCACTTCCACTCGGGGATGGGAAGAGGCTTGAGCAAACCTGCTGGTCTCTGATGCTCCGCCTTCACTAACTGGCAAGTCAGACACTCGGATACAAACCGTCTGATGTCCTTCTTCATTCCTGGCCACCAATATAATAACTGCAGATCCTTGTACATCTTCGTACTCCCTGGATGAATAGAGTACGGCGACATATGGGCTTCTGATAGAATATCTGCTCGGATAGAATCACTGCTAGGAACCCATATCCTGTCTCGGTATCTCACAATACCGTCACTAACTGAATACAAAACACTGCCCTTGGCCTCATCTCTCTGCTTCCACTTTGCCAACTGCTCATCTG
>NC_133323.1:10845840-10850510 GCF_012295235.1 Primulina huaijiensis | reverse complement strand
AAGAAAACTGAGGATCTCTGATGCATTCTGCGGCACAACCCAATCTCTGACTGCGGCAACTTTCGCTGGGTCTACCTCAATACCACTGCTAGAAACAATGTGGCCTAAGAACGCCACCTTCTCCAACCAGAATTCGCATTTACTGAACTTTGCGAATAATTTGTGCTTCTGCAAGGTCTGCAACACTGCGGTCAGATGCCTGCTGTGATCCTCCCGATTCTTGGAGTAGACGAGAATGTCGTCTATGAACACTATCACAAACTGGTCGAGGTAAAGATGAAATACGCGATTCATGATATCCATGAAGATCGCTGGCGCATTCGTCAAACCGAACGGCATCACAAGGAACTCATAGTGGTCATAACGAGTCCTGAAAGCTGTCTTCGAAACATCGGCGTCTCTCACCCTCAACTGGTGATAACCTGAACGCAGATCGATCTTAGAGAAAACCGAAGCTCCCTGCAACTCGTCAAACAGATCCTCAATCCTCGGAAGTGGGTATTTATTTTTCACTGTAACCCTGTTCAACTCCTGATAGTCAATACAAAGCCTCATCGTGCCATCTTTCTTCTTAACAAACAAGACTGGCGCGCTCCAAGGTGAGAAACTTGGGCGAATGAACTCCTTGTCAAGAAGTTCCTGAATCTGCTTATTAAGCTCTGCCACCAGCTGTAAAGGAATAGAAATCCGTATTTGAAAATTTGCGGAAAAATTAAAGATTTTCTTTTTAAAGTAGATGAAATATCCAGTTCATAAAATAAACTGTTAAATAATGTATCATGATTAAAAATAGCAGCGGAAGAAATTAATGTTGTAAAAATAACTGTAAAAAAATGTATCCAACGGTAGATAAAAATGTTTGAGCGATAAAAATATTAAATGCTGAAAAGTGAGGTCCTCGGTTCCCACTACTGCCGACTCGAGCTGGCTCACTGATCCCCGCCCTCGGTCCCGACATCATCAGTACCTACAACCATCATGTCTAGAGAGTCTAAAGACTCAGAATGCATATATCGTGAATAACAAGTAAATAAATAATAAAGTCGCATGCAAGTGAAAATATCCTGTCATGAGGTGTAACGTAAAATATCATTTCAAAGGTAATTATAGTACGTGCATAACTGAACTGAAAATATCAGTGAAAATGTTTGCTCCTTAGAGCCCTGTAATAAAATGGCATGTCATAAATTTTCTGTTGAGATTATGGTCTACGCAAGTGTCCCCTGAACTGAACTGAACTGGCCGGTAACTGACGACCGGGTGAAATAATAGTCACATGACCGGTAACTGACGACCGGGTGAAGTAATAATCCCATGACCGGTAACTGGCGACCGGGTGAAGTAACAATCCCATGATAGTAAAGTGGCCACAAGCAATATCGCATAAATCTCAAAAATGAATATTTTGCGCGTGATATAAATAAATAACATCATTAAATATGAACAATTTCGATCTTATTGCATTAAAATCATGTACTTGCGATATTTAAAAATACCTATATGGCTTGATTGAAGAGTGAAAGAAGATATAAACATGCCTTGGTTTGTTTTAACAGAAAACAAACGAAATAACGACGCGGCGCGGTGGAGACGGAGTGCTCTTCACGTTCTTACTTCTATCTCTTAATTCCTTTAAACCAAGCATGCACCATAATTATTATAATGGTATAAAAATCGTAAACGTGATGCATGAACATTTAAAATATTATGATTTGTGCTCAGGGCGCTGCTAGGACTAAAATCTCACCCCGGGTGCAAAATGACCATTTTGCCCCTGGAAACGCGAAAATCATCGTGTCAACCCTGGACCTCTAAAATTTACCCGAAGCTTCCCAAACTCCTTAAAATGTCCCAAATATTAATAATAGCATTCCTAGACGTAAATTAGATCCCAAAACCAAACTTAATCGATTCGTTTTAAAACTTGGACCGGGGGCCCGATTTTAACCCGAATCGACTCGAAATTTAACCCAATTTTTTTCCAACTTTTAATAATATCTTACCAACACTTAAAGCTACTAAAACCTTGTAACCAATCATCTAAACCCATGGCTAAATTTTTCCCAGACGGTCCTCTGCCTCTCGGCCCCCTTTTCTGTCTCACCTTACAACACATGGCCCCCATTTCATAAACCATTCGGTCCCATCTAATTCTACCATCTGTCCATCTATTAAATCTCCTTCTTATGACCATAAAGGACCTCCTAAACTAAGTCAAATCTAAGTGGAATATTGCTGTACGATTCTTACGTATGAAGCATTCGAACCTCTCCTCCAAGAACACTACTCGACCTCCCAATCCACAAAGCATGCGGACGACTCATCGATGGTCCTAGCGGTGGTGGCCCCTTCCAGGACCATGACTCAGACCCACCAGGTTCTGGTCTTGGCCTCGGTTCAGCCCTCACACCAACCGTTCCATCCCCAGCCCAACCACAGCCTCTACCAAACGAACTAAGCCATACTCCCTCGATCTCGCCTCCTACAGCAGCACCGATCGGTTTCACTCCAAATATTCCATTATGATATGACCCTTATCCTCTGTATAGCCCTAAGCCGCAGCCCTTTGCACCCCAAACAGAAAGAACGTGAGCATCATATGCAATCATGCAAGGAACCCATGAAAATTTCACTAATCTTCCCTACACATGCTTGGATCAAGAGTTTTACATGCTTAAACACATACACATCAGTAATATAGCGTAAATGATGCAAAAAGGAACGTTACAAAGCGTGCCTTGATGATTGATGAACCACACAAGAGGAGGGAGACACCGGGAGAGCTTCTAATGCAAAGAATGGAGTGGCCGATGGTTTGTTATGAGCGGCTGTTGAGAAACCCGAGAGGAAAATGCAGCTGAGGGAGATGTCGGCTTAGAGGAAGTGATTAGGGTTAGGTTAAGATGAGTTTAGGTTTAATTAGTATTATTTAAATAATTAACAATTAGGTTAATGGGTCCTTATTTTAAATTAAAAGGAATTAAAAGAGTTTAAGCCCAATAAACTTAAAAATAGGTCCATTAAATCCAACACACTCCTGAAAAATATTTTGTGTTAGAAAGTTTTGAAAATATTAGCCGAACCCTTAAAAAGTCATCCGATTCGATAGAATTTGTGTACCGTAAAAATATAAAAATCTTGCGGTTAAAAATACCCAAGAATACTCATTTTTGAAAAATACGATTAAAAACACCTTATTTTAATTAAAAAAATAAATCGTGAAATAAAATAATTTTTCTGAAAATTCTCCGTTCTCCGTTCCTCGATTGAGCGTGAAATGCATCTAGAAACCCTAATGGCTGAACTTTTAAAATTTCATGAATTAAATCCTATCATGAAATAATAATGCATAAAATGCACAAAAATAATTAAACACAATTTAATGAAATAAACATGCATTTAATGCTTTAAAAATAATTTAATTAAAATGCCAAGGAAATTCAATAACTTGCATGCATGCCAACTTTTTAAATTATATTTACTAACATGCTAAATTACAACTTCTTAAATAAGTCTTTATTAACTTATCTCAATACTCCATCTACAGTCCGGCCTCACTTATTTAACTGAAAGGGTGACAATTAAACTACTACGTAAAATAAATAAATTTAAGGAAAAGAATTTAAATACTCATGCAATATAATCATTTTAATTCAAATACTAGAAATTATGCATGGCTTATACGTAGTCTAAGTTATGGGTTCTACACATAGTTTTGTCCTGATAACATATTACCCCTATAAAATCTCTCATCTTTCTCTCTATTTTCGAAGAAATAAAAAAGAAAAAAGTAAAAAAACATGGCTGGAACCTCTGCACAATCATTGAAAAATATTTGTGTATTTTGTGGGTCGAGTCCTGGAGAAAATGAAGTGTTTGTAGAAGCAGCGAATAATCTTGGAAAGATATTGGCTGACAGAAAAATTCACTTGGTATATGGGGGCGGTAATATTGGGTTAATGAGATCTGTTTCAACATCTGCTCATCTTGGAGGTAGTCAGGTTTTGAGTATTATTCCTACAGCTTTAGCAGAAGAAAATATTACAGGTGTTACGATTGGTGAAGAATTAAAAGTTTCTCTATGTATGAAAGAATCACAAAAATGATTGAAAATTCTGATGCTTTTATCGCACTACCAGGTGGTTTTTGTACATTAGAAGAAATTTTTCACACTGTTTCTTGGGCACAACTTAATATCCATAATAAACCAGTGGGCTTGTTGAATATCAATAATTATTATGACAGTTTGTTGAAATTTCTTGATAAAGCTGTGGAACAGAATTTCATTTCAGAAAATTTACGAAGAATGCTCATCTCTGCTTCGACTGCCGACCAATTAATTGATAATTTGGAAGCTTTTGTTCATAAACCTGATCCGATGATAACAAAGATCAATTGGTCGCAATCAAGCAGTAAGAAAAAGAAGTTGGATCATTGATTCAAAAGTCGTGGATTGGTTTGCGTTTGTTTCAGTTTGTTATCTTCAATAAAATTCCAGGTGATATCTCTTTCATTATGTACTCTTTATTAATAGTTATTTTGACATTAGGGACAATGTCATATTCTGATTGGGGGGAGAACAAACTTAAAAAAAAAATTTTAAAAAAAAATAAATAAAAAATATATATATATTATTTTAAAATAAAATCATGTATATTATTTATATCTTA
>NC_133323.1:10775291-10845136 GCF_012295235.1 Primulina huaijiensis | reverse complement strand
TGATAAACATAAAAATTGTACATTAATTAAATGTTTTATAATATAATTATATAGTTTTTGTTTTATTAAATGTTTAAATATTATATGTTTTATAATAAATTGTATAAAATATAAGTTGTTGTGTAATTACAAGTTTTTACTATTTTTTACAGGTTCGATAAAACAAGAATAAACTTGGCGTTGCAAATGGGATTAAGATGATTCTTGGACCTGTAGAAAGTTGATTATAATATCTACAATATTGTTGACAAGCATGAGATAAAAATCCTCTCACAATTGGGATCAAATTAAGCAACAAATAAAGTTACCAAAGGAGTGGCAGTTTTACCATGCTCTAGTATTTTGACCATATCTCTCAAATTACTTGGTCAAATGGTTTGAAAAAAATACCACAACTATACAACTCAATTATCCACAGGTTTCTTTTTATGAGAAGAAGCAAATTCGGAGAAGAAGATTTTCAAAAGTGATGTGTAATATAATATAATATCTTGGAACACCAATGAAGACTTATGTGTAAAAAAATAATATTTTATTTGTGGTTGTCTCCCCAAATTTGGCTATAAATAGGGGTGCATTGTAATGTATTGAGATATCCCTCATTCTATGAACAAACCTTTGAGTTCATAATATTTCTCTCTATATTTTTCCTTTATTTCTTCATTTAAATACAATTAGCATGTTAATTTCATATTCAAAGTTTTACACTTTGAATAATGAATAGCTAACTTCCTAAAGTTGAGATGATAAGGTGAAACTCTTGGCATGATAATAAGGTTATTAAAAGGTAAGAATCTATGTTTTATATTATTTAATCATTATTTATTGTTTATGTTATATTTATTTTTTTAAGCATTTTTATACCCTACTTATAAGTGGGAGTTTTGATTTATTGTTGCTATATGTTACACTAAATTCTTGGAACCATTTAAATGTTTGTTTGGTATTACCAACCATTTAAAGTGGATGCCTTGATTTATTATATATGAATATATTATAATATTAAATTTTTGGAACCATTTAAATGTTTGTTTGGTTTTACCAACCATTTAAAGTGGGAACCTTGATTTACTATATATAAATATATCATAATATTAATTTCTTGGTACAATTTAAATGTTAGTTTGGTTTTACCAACCATTTTAAGTGGGAACCTTGATTTAATGTTTACAAATATATATATAGCACAATAAATACTTGACCACATTTATAAGTTTTGGTATATATTATATACTTATAAGATAATAATTTATAACATAATATAAATATGATTATTTAATATATTGGAACCATTTTATTAAGTGGATTTCAATATTGTTCGTTAATGTTAACTTTATTAAAATACCAAGAGTGGATCCTTTAATCTCAACTACTTAAATTAAAATTTGAACAATTAAAATTTACCCATTAAAGATTCAAACAATTAAAATTAAAAAAAACAAAAATAAAAACAAAACAAAAAGACATTGTAGTGGACTTGTAATCACCTTAGTTTCCTTGTGAATACGATATCGGACTCACCGAATTATACTATTTGTGGACAACCTGCTCTTGGGAGTGCAACAATCAAAGTGACAACATATTACTTGTTATCATGGTTAAGTTTGTTGAGTCAATAGACTCACTAGGTGTGATTGATGCAGGTGAGCATGAATATGATGGAGGTCTTGATTGTTGAGCTAGCTGGACTGAAGGTGCACACAACCCGAAGATCGTCGCTAGTTTTCCGCAATTAAAACCAAGTTTATGATCTAAGTTTAGTTGAAATATTTCTCGACTTTTATATGCTTTTGAGAGATTTTGAGAGGATCAAAGAGTATGCTATATTTTGAAAAATGCTAAGTCAGGTTTGGTTGACGATTTACGACTTTATGTTTGAATGCTTACGTATGACTTTTTAAATATTTGGTTGGTAAGTTTTATTTTAAATGTATCAAAATAATATTTATACATTTATATACGTATATGCGGCCAAGAGTAGTACAGGAAGGAAAAACAATTTTAGTACTTTTTAAGAAAAACGAGTAGTGGACGTTTTAGTTGGTATCAGAGTAGCATTTCTGCAAAGGGTTGTGCTACCACCAGTTCCGGAAAGCTCAATCATCAAGCTTCAGGTCTGTAAGTTTAAATGATTTAAATATTTTTAATGTTATCACATGCATGTTTGATAGGATCGGTTGGGGAGGTGATGAAGTGTTTAGAAGGGGAGGTTGAATAAACACTTGAAAACTTTTCTCTTTCTTTGACTGATAAGTCAGTTTAGTGATAAACCGATCTCGGGAATCTTGTTTTGTCGATGTCAATCAATTAACTGGTGAAAATGCGGAAATAAACTGAATGACAAATATAATATAACTGAAATAAATAGACACAAGATTTATGGATGTTCGGAGATTTCAAACACTCCTACGTTACCCCTTCTATCTGAAAGACAGTATATTCTCTAAAAGACTTTGATCAAATACAAACTCTTTTACAGACCCACTTCAGTTTTGGACTTACAATACCAAACTGAAACTCTTAGTATCTTTAAAAATTTATCAGTAACTAACTGATATTCCTTTCTTAGCACAACTGATCTCACAAGATCAAATATAACAAATGGGTGTGCTAATACTTCTGCTGGAAAGATAGCCTGAAAGCTATGAAATTTTGAGATAAGTGTGAGCTTTTTGAAACTATTCTTTGAAAGCTTGAATTCAGAATTGACTAGAATGAATATGCGTAAAAATTCTTTTCTCGGCTGAACTCCTCGACTATTTATAGTATTTTCTTTCAACGGTAGCATTGAATATGATTTGAAACTTTATATCTGTTGATTTCCATGTCAACATTATTTTGACAGTAGTACACTGTTGCATTGCTTAAATGCGGCGTTCCCACTAAAAGTTGCAGTCTTGATTTTGTACCATCTGTCAGTTGATAGTTACACCCTTAACTGATGACGTGTTAAACTGCTTTAGCAATTGTGACAAATCCGAAAAGATAAATTGATTGCTCTCAACTGATTGTAGTCTAACGGATCAGTTTCCAACTGATCATTCAGTCGTCTACAAATTCAGTTAGCTAAGTTCAGTTGCCGTTGATTTTCTACGTATTAATCTTTAGTTAGGCAACCGATAGTTTGCGTATTTTTATATCAGTTTCTTTCAGTTATCTTGATCATTTGTTCGATAGATTAAGCTCAATTTGTCGAACCACCGAAATTCAGTTACCAACAATTTCCCCCTTTTATGTGTATGAAAAAACTTAGAAAAATACAAACTGATCAACTAAAATCTTTGTGTAGATAAAATAATCTTTATTGTCGACTCTTTCAATGTACAGATTTGTACAAAGAATGAAAGAACAAAAGAATCTCCTAAACTGACTAAAATACAAAATCTGCCAAATTCTTCAACTGAATAAAAATAGAGACTGTCTTCTAACTGATCTTCTATTTCTTTGCTCTTTTAGCTGGTTCTTGATCAGTTTATTGACTTATTTGATTGCTTATGCTGATCATTCTTATCTTCTTCTTCCCCTTTTTTGTCAAACCTATCAACCCTGCTAGATAAGTCACAAACTTCCGAAGTGACATTCGATAAGGCACTCACTATCTGTTCTTGCATCAGATCCATTCTCTTGGTGACAACGTCTTGCAAGAAATCCATGCACTTGGAGAACATGTCTTGAGTATGGAAGTGAGCTTGAATAGTCACTCGGTCCTTCTTTAGTTGATCTATCTTGAGAAAAAGTGAGGTCACATCCCTTGTGACTTGCTGTAAGCTCTTCAGAGTATTCTTCTTAATAGAGTCAATCTTCAATGTGTGCCGCAGTTGGGTTGACTTGATGTCAGAAATGGATGATAACAGACTGTGGATGTTGGACTGAATATCTTTTATAATCGATTCAGTATCCATTGATATCTCAGGATATATGGCTCCAGAGGCTTATGGTTCCTGTTCCTTTTCTTCTTGATTGAATATTATCAATGCTCTGTCTGTAGATTCAATCGCAACAGTAACTTGTTCTGAAACATCTTCTGTTATTTTCTCTTGTTGAGGTTCTGGAAAAAGAGAGAGATTCTGAACAACAGTTGAGATTGAAGGCTCTTCAGTTGGTAGTTCAGTTGAGACATTAATAGATTCTTCAGTCGGTTCATTAGCTGATACAATAGTTGTCACTTCAGTTGTTGGCTCTTCAATTGTTGGCTCAACTGACACTGTAGTTGGTTCATCAGCTGATTGATCAACTAGCACTGTAGTCTTTTTTTCAGCTTGCACTTCTTCAGATGATTTTTCGTGCAACTGAGCTACTTCAGTTTCAGCCAGAACATCTTGTTCAGTTGTGGCAGCCGACTGAACTGGTTCTTCAGTTTGTAGCAAAACAGCCTTCGTGGCTGGTTCTGATAAGATCGGTTCTTCAACTGCCTCTGTGGATAAGAGAGTCTGCTGAATATCAGTGGCAACTGATTGAATGACTTCGTCGATATTGGCCAATGATAACTCAACATCAGTATATAGTTGAAGACCGTAGTAGAAGTTGGGGAAGATGAAGGAGATGATTCTGCATGTTCAGAGGGAGGAGCAGTTGCTGGTTTAGTTGATGCAGCAACTGTGTAGAGGCCTCAAAATAGTACTTGAAATTTGCGGAAAAATTTAAAATTTTTTTCTTTTTCATTAAATAAAATGCCTCTTTCATAAATAAACTGATAATAAAAGTTTGATGTTCAAAATAGAAGCGGAAGTAAATGTTTGTTTGCAAAATAATAATTTAAAATAATCCAAAAAGGAGAAAAAAAGAAATGTTTGAGCCTAAAAATAGTAAATGCGGAAAATGAGGTCCTCGGGTTCCACTACTGCCAACCCAAGCTAGCTCACTGGTCCCCGCCCTCGGTTCCGACATCATCAGTATCTACAACAATCAAGTCTAGTGAGTCTAAAGACGCAGCATGCATATATCGTAAATAACAAGTAATAATAATAAAATCGTATGCAAGGTGAAAATATCATGTCATGAGTAAATGAAATACGTGCATAACTGAACTGAAAATCACATCATGAATAATTAATATTACGTGCATAACTGAATTGAACTGAACTGAAAATAGTAAGTGAAATGTTTGCTCCATAGAGCCCTGTCATAGACTAACGTGTAATAATTTTCTGTTGAGATTATGTTATACGCGAGTGGCCCCTGAACTGAACTGAACTGACCGGTAACTGACGACCGGGTGAAATAATAATCGTCTGATCAGACTAATGCCACATTATACTGGGTGGTACAAAACTGAACTGACTGGTAACTGGCGACCGGGTGAAGTAATTATCCCATGATAGTAAAGTGACCACAAGCAATATCACATAAATCTCAAAATGAATATTTTGCACGTAATATAATCAAATAACGTAATTAAATATCCTGTATTTATTTTACCAAAGGGGTTGGATCGTTCTCAGGCTCGCTGTGACCTAATTATGTCATGAAAATATGCAAATGATTTACTTGACCAAACTTTGTAATTGAATCCAAAAACGAGACAATTACGTCCACTGACTTAGTAGTTAATCATGACTCCGAGCCAACCCGAACCAACACCGAACCAATGTTTAGTCATGATTAAAATACTCTTAAAATTTTGAAATAATGCTCCTAAATTTACAGTACTCGAAATTTAGTGAATGGAGGCCACAACATGAAAGGCTCTTTCGAGAGTCACTTTGGCACATTGCACCGTAAATTCTCGTACGACCTCTAAACTTAACCGAATCACAAACGGCCAAAACAATGACCTTCCTAACCTGATGAGGTACTGTCCAGTCCAAGTCCATAGGCTAAAAGCCAACCAAGAACTCGAAATCCACCTCTGAACCGCAGCACACCTTGCTGTCAAAAACAATACAGCAGCTGTGTTAGCATTTCCTTGCGTCGTTTGCGAGGCTAATGGCCATTGGGGCTTGAACCATAGACCAGAGCCTCTTCCCAACATCCTAAGGGTTGTCTTGAACCATGGCTAAGGGACCTATGCCAGCCACAATCCAAACCACCCCACGAATCATCCGAACATTCCCACCCGAGAGCACAACCTGCGCGCGTGGGGAGTTTCAATCGTTCTTGCTATCATGGACCGTTCCAGTGGCCATTGATTGACCATGGCACAATCTAGACATCAAGGGTTATGGTGTGAACCAGGGATAAGGGCCAGAGGCCAACATAGGTCCACCCTAAACCATAGAAGTCGAAACTCACTCACACAAACAGAAAAATGAAACCGAGGGACATTTGTGGTGTTTGTTTGAAAAACCGATTGGGACGTGAACCAAGCCATGAAAAGGGCATCTTGGTCACGTCCTAGACATGCCAAGGAGAGGTTCTAATCATGGCTATAGCCCTTAGGGCAGCCAAGATCGGCAAACATCTCCTTTGACAGCAAGACCAAAAATCGAATGCAAAAAGGACATGCTTGGGGAAGTTGCTGTCATTTCTAATTTCCAGCATGCATGAGACTTGAACTAATGGACCAACATGGTCTTGACACACCCTAGTACGTGCCTAGGTGCAGCCATGGATGCCTGGAATCGAGCCAAACCCTGAATTCATCAAAAACAACAAAACCATGAAGAACAAGTGGGGGCCGAAATTCTGTGCAGATTTTTCTTGGAGAGTAGCTGTCCAAATTCGGTTTTGCCTTCTAAATCATGCACATGAAATGTTTTAAAATGTTAATATAACTTGATTGAAGAGAAAAGAAGGACATATACATGCCTGAAATTTGTTTGAATAAGAAAACAAACACTACGACGGCACGGCGCGGAGGAGACAGAGCGATATTCTTTCTTGTTTCTTGGTTGAAGGCTCACGATTTTCTTGCTGATATTCTTCAGAATTTTCGAATGGTGAGGGAGGTGAGGGAGTGTTATGGAATGAGGGAAGGCTACTAGGAAAATAAGGGGTCAAGAATGCTATGGAGGAAAGTTGCAATATCAAGGGAATGGAATGATACAAAGAATGATTTTCCTTCCTTCCTTCCCTCCTTTTGACTCTCGAAAATATGGGATTTGCTAGGCTGATTAGATATTTTAATGAGGTGCACAAAATTGCTTAATTATTAATTATTGAGGATTAAAAATGAGGGAATTATCAAGCCAAGAAATGATTAAGGAATGATATCAAATGGAGGGTTTCCAAAATGAGCATGATTTGATTTGATAATGAGGGGGCCGAAATTTTGCTTTCAAAAATGGGTAGGAAAAATTGCTTAATTAATATTTATTGAAGATTTAAAGTTGAATGATTTATTCTACCAAGAAAGGATAAGGTAAGGTAATCAAAATTGTAAGTTGACAATTTAATTAAATCCCTAAAAGATGATGGCCGAAAATTTGAGATAATGGAAGGGAAAAATATTGCTTAAATATTGTATTTTAATTCTTTAGAGTTTTTATCTACTCATTAAATATTTTAGTGAATTAATAAATTAATTATGGCATAACATTAGCATGCATGGCTAAATCTTTAAATTAAATTGCTAACATGTTAAGTTGAAATTTCTTAATTAATATAATTCTAGATTACTTATCTCAATTGGTCACATATTTTAATTTAGGCTTTTAAATTAATTATTGAACTTAAAAGAATTTATTTAGTACTTACCTTCCAATTAATTAATTAAATTCTTAAATTTTCTTTTATATTAAATTAACTTATTATTTAACTTAAGTAAATTCTAAGAATGTTTTCTTAATATTAAGTTTTATCTCAAAACTCCAACTCCAGTCCGGCCTCACTTAATTAACTGAAAAGATAAAAATTAAACTACTACATCAAATAATTAAATTTAAAGAGAAGAATTTAAATACTCATGCAATAAAAATCATTTTAATTTAAATATTAGGAATTATTCATGGCTTATAAATAGTCTAATTTACGGGTTCTACAAACCGGTTCTTTGGAAGTTTCTTGTTGCAAAGATTGTTCAGCTGGTTCTTCATAGGAAGGACTTTGGGGATCTTCTGGAATAATCAATTCTAGATAAATTTCCCAACTCTTGATCTTCATCTGTAATGATCTTAGATCCATGTTCAGCTGTGTAGAGGCCTCTAAATAGTACTTGAAAATTTGCGGAAAAATTTAAAAAAATTTTCTTCTTTATTAATTAAAATGCCTCATTCATAAATAAACTGATAAATAAAGTTTGATGTTCAAAATAGCAGCGGAAGTAAATGTTTGTTTGCAAAATAATAATTTAAAATAATCCAACAACAAGAAAAATTTTGAGCCCTAAAATAGTAAATGCTGAAAATGAGGTACTCGGGTTCCACTACTGCCGACCCTCGATGGCTCACTGGTTCCCGCCCTCGGTCCCGAACTCATCTGTACCTACAACAATCAAGTCTAGTGAGTCTAAAGACTCAGCATGCATATATCGTAAATAACAAGTAATAATAATAAAATCGCATGCAAAGTGAAAATATCATGTCATGAGTAAATGTAATACGTGCATAACTGAACTGAAAATCGCACCATGAATAATTAATATTACGTGCATAACTGAATTGAACTGAACTGAACTGAAAGTAGTATTTTAATTCTTTAGAGTTTTTATCTACTCATTAAATATTTTAGTGAATTAATAAATTGATTATGGCATAACATTAGCATGCATGGCTAAATCTTTAAATTAAATTGCTAACATGTTAAGTTGAAATTTCTTAATTAATATAAGTCTAGATTACTTATCTCAATTGGTCACATATTTTAATTTAGGCTTTTAAATTAATTATTGAACTTAAAAGAATTTATTTAGTACTTACCTTCCAATTAATTAATTAAATTCTTAAATTTTCTTTTATATTAAATTAACTTATTATTTAACTTAAGTAAATTCTAAGAATGTTTTCTTAATATTAAGTTTTATCTCAAAACTCCAACTCCAGTCCGGCCTCACTTAATTAACTGAAAAGATAACAATTAAACTACTACATCAAATAATTAAATTTAAAGAGAAGAATTTAAATACTCATGCAATAAAAATCATTTTAATTTAAATATTAGGAATTATTCATGGCTTATAAATAGTCTAATTTACGGGTTCTACAAACCGGTTCTTTGGAAGTTTCTTGTTGCAAAGATTGTTCAGCTGGTTCTTCATAGGAAGGACTTTGGGGATCTTCTGGAATAATCAATTCTAGATAAATTTCCCAACTCTTGATCTTCATCTGTAATGATCTTAGATCCATGTTCAGCTGTGTAGAGGCCTCTAAATAGTACTTGAAAATTTGCGGAAAAATTTAAAAAAATTTTCTTCTTTATTAATTAAAATGCCTCATTCATAAATAAACTGATAAATAAAGTTTGATGTTCAAAATAGCAGCGGAAGTAAATGTTTGTTTGCAAAATAATAATTTAAAATAATCCAACAACAAGAAAAATTTTGAGCCCTAAAATAGTAAATGCTGAAAATGAGGTACTCGGGTTCCACTACTGCCGACCCTCGATGGCTCACTGGTTCCCGCCCTCGGTCCCGAACTCATCTGTACCTACAACAATCAAGTCTAGTGAGTCTAAAGACTCAGCATGCATATATCGTAAATAACAAGTAATAATAATAAAATCGCATGCAAAGTGAAAATATCATGTCATGAGTAAATGTAATACGTGCATAACTGAACTGAAAATCGCACCATGAATAATTAATATTACGTGCATAACTGAATTGAACTGAACTGAACTGAAAGTAGTATTTTAATTCTTTAGAGTTTTTATCTACTCATTAAATATTTTAGTGAATTAATAAATTGATTATGGCATAACATTAGCATGCATGGCTAAATCTTTAAATTAAATTGCTAACATGTTAAGTTGAAATTTCTTAATTAATATAAGTCTAGATTACTTATCTCAATTGGTCACATATTTTAATTTAGGCTTTTAAATTAATTATTGAACNAAGAAATTCCAGCAACCGCACTTGTACTTACATCGCTTCGTTTGCGAGACTATTGGCCATTGGGGATTGAACCACAGACCAGAGCCTCTTCCCAACATCCTAAGATGTGGCTTGAACCATGGCTAAGGGCCCTAGGCCAACCACAATCCAGTCCAACACCTAGGACAACACAAAGCCTCAACCGAGAACTTAAAAATCTGTACCGTGATGTTTCTGAAATTTTATTTTATTGCTGTCATGCATCGTACCAATGGTCACATGGTTGACCATGGCTTGATCTAGACATCCTGAGGTATGGTATGAACCGTGGCTAAGGGCTAAAGAGCCGACCAAGATCCACACCAACACCCAAACCGAGAGGACACATGCAGAATTTTAAAAAGGGTCGAAGGGGCTGTTCTAGTTTTAGATTTGAAAACCAATTCATCATGGACCAAGCTTCAAAATACCAACTTGGTCACATCTTAGACATTACCAAGAGATGTTCTAACCATGGCTATCGCCCCTAGAGCAGTCAAGATCAGAAGCATCAACCCTTGACAGCAACATGAGAAAATCTCCCCAAAAAGGGGCATGCTTGGGGAGTTGCTGTCATTTCTGACTTCTAGCATGCGTGGGGCTGGAACCAACGTTCTTTCATGACCATAACATGTCCTAGTACATGTCTATATGCAGCCTCAAGCCCCTGGAACGAGCCACCCCTGAAATCGAAAGGAAACATACCAAACGTGAAGCATGAATAGAAACAAAAATCTGTGCAGAATTTTTTTCTTGTTCTTGTTGCTGAAAATTTCGGTTTTCTCCTTCATGATTCCTGCACACATGATGTTTTAAAATATTAATATGACTTGATTGAAGAGTCAATAAAAATATAAACATTCCTTGATTTCGTTTGAAAAGAAAACGAATTAATACGACGACACGGCGCGGCGGAGACGGAGTTCTCTTATCTTGTTTTCTCTTTTATTTTTCTTGTGTTTTCTCTCTTATTTTTCCTTGCTTTCTCACGTTTTCTCTACTGAAAGGGACTGAAATTTTTGAAAATGAGGAGGGATAGAAGTCTAGGAAATGATTGAGGAAGTTGCAAGATAAAAAGGGATAGAATGGCAAGATAGAAATCTTTCTATCCTTGAGTTGAGAGATAAGGGAAATGATATAATTTGAGGGAGATATGGACAATAATTTACATGGAAGTGGCCGATTTCTAGTCTAGGTTTAAGGTGGAATATTGCTTAATTGTGAATTACTTGGTGATTAAAAAGGTGGGGGAATTATCTCCAAGAAAAAATAAGGAAATGAATTAAAATAGTGAGTTGCAAAAACAAAAATTAAGTCTTTTAAAATAATGAGGTGGCCGAAATCTACTATTAAAATGGGATGGAATATTGCTTAAATCATTAATTATTGGGGATTAAAAATGAAGGGGTTATCTACCAAGAATGGATAAGGAAGAGAATCAAAGGAAATGAGTTGTCAAACTTAATTTAAATCTTTTAGGTGATGGCCGAAAATTGCAAGATAAATGGGGATGAAATATTGCTAAATTATTAATTGTTGNTTCATTAGAATAAATTATTCTTTATCTTAAATAAGTTCTAGGAATATTTTCTTAATATTAAATTTTATCTTCATACTCCAACTCCGGTCCGACCTCGCTTATTTAATTGAAAAGATAATAACTAAAATACTGCGTAAAATAACTCATCAAATTTAAAGAAAAAAATTTAAATACTCATGCAATAAAATCATTTTAATTTAAATACTAGAATTATGTATGACTTATACGTAGTCTGATTTACGGGTTCTACAAGCTGATTGTGAACTGTTGTGTCATTGAAAGCAGTTGGACTGGTAGGATCAAAGTTTGGCGTAGCTGAGCAAGCAGCTAAGCTAATTTCTTGGCACGCACTTGATCAAAGAAGTACGTCATCTTCTCCAGTGCTTGAACAATTGTGGCAGCTTTAACCACCTTCATGACCACCTTTTCTAATGCACTAAATTTAGACAACATTGCTTGCTTCTGTAACTTCTTTGAAAAAATTTCGGTTCTGAATCTGATCCACTCGTTGTACATCTTGGGCTTCGATTTTGAAAACTCATTGACCTCGTTCCATATCAAGTCAATATGAGTTTGAATCGGATTTGTTGGTCGGGGCTCTTCTATCAACTTGCCCTTCCCTTATGGATCAGTCAGGGCATGAGAAATGCTCAGTCCAGATTCTGTAGCATCTACTCTTTCTCTTATCACCACTCCTTTAGGTCTTGCAAAAAGCAGTGTAGTAGGAGCAACAATGGAGATTAACAGAGCTTTGAGTCATGTCTATTTTTGTTTATCACCAGATTCGGTGATAACCTTCTTGGATGGAGCAGTAGGCGGAGGTAACTGAACCTCGGTTGAGGACTCAGCTTGTATTGCCCTCAGTGGTATAACCTTGATAGGCTGTTCACTTCCAGAACTCAGTCTTTCAGCTGGAATAGTTTCCAGCACAACTACTGGTTTGGTCTTCAGAGTTCTGGGCTTTTTCATGATCTTGGGAGAGGGAGTCTTCTCTAATTCAGTTTCACTGACAATCAGTTTCTGTTTGATTGTCTTCTTATGAGTTGGCTTCTTGGTCTTCTTAACTAATTTGGAAGTCTCCGAGTCGTCCCAATCTCTTTTTTGATCTTGAGAAATTGTTCATGAGATATGTCGAGTTTTAGATTTGGAAACTGAACAATTTTGTCATTGAAGACCTTGAACTTTGATAACTTCTCAGAAGAGTCCTCCACCAAACCTTTGTTTTTCAGCAGATAGTTGAGAGGCACTGCAAAGCTTTTGAACTGTTTGGATGACTGAAGCATGTTCTTCAGTATGTTGAAGATGATGGCCGACCACTTCAGTCTCTTGCCAGCCATGATAGCAATAATAACTTGGAATTTCTCCAAAGTAAGAGCAGCAAATGATCCAGATTTGGCAAGTAGCCCCTTGGCCAATATGTCAGCCAGTAACTGAATCTCTGGCTTCAGTTCTTTTTTGGGATCAGAAACTTTGATTTTCCGTCCATCATAAGATAGAAGAGATTGCATATCCTCAACATCAGAAATCTTCACGTCAGAGATATTTTCTAAGCCATCAGTAGGCAAATTAAAAAAATTGCAGAAGGAGTCTTCTTCAACAATCAGCAGTTGACTGTTGATGGTAGTGGTGATCTTTCCGTCAGCAGAGATAAATCTGTTGGCATAGAAGTTCTGAATCTCTTTGGGATAGATTTCTTGAGATGAAAATCCCAGAAATGTCTTTAGTCTGGCTAATTCCAGTTTCAAAAATACATCCTTGACAGCTTCGTCCTTAATGGATAGGACTGATGCAAAGTCGATAGTCATCACATTGAGAATGAAATCTGGAACTTGGTTGGCCATTGAAGTAAGCTTGAATATCTGTTAGAAGAATAAGCTCTGTGTATTCTTTTTGCTCTGAAAATTGTTGATGCGCGTAAAAGAAGAAACTGAATTGAAGCGGATTGAAGTACATATGTTTGTGACTGTTCAAATTTTTGTACACATGTCAGTCCAAGATAATTTGAATAAAGTGTTTGTGTGGTAAAAACGTGTGTAGAAGTTTAATGGACTACAAAGAACCACATTTCAAATTACTATTCAATGAAAGACATCAATTAAATGCATAATTTTAACAGTCAAATCAGTTATTATAGAATGTGTATCGAATAATCAGTTAACTTATTGGATAAGATCAGTTAGGTCAGTAACTGAGTGATCAGTTGGAAACTGATTCAGTTCAGTTCACAACCAACTGATTATTGTCTTATTAGTTAAAAATTTAAATTTGACATTCCCCTCAATAAATGTGTATAAATAAAAACGTAAAAAAAACTCAGTTTGAATAAGTCAAGTGCAATTGGTTGACTGAAGTCGCTTCGTCTTCTTCTATTTCTTTTTCTTGAATCTGTCTATAAATTAGATCGATGTTATTAGATATTATCAACAATAATTAAGCACAGATAGATTGAGCAAGCAGCTCCAACAATCTTCATCCTTCAGCAGAAGTTCTTGGCTTCGAAATTTGGAAGAAATGCCTAGAAGATTTCGTCTTTGAGAGAATCATGTCCACCTGGACTAAAGTTCAAGAACTCCAGACTATTCAGCTAGAAGGATCAGTTGCCACTGCTAAAAAAAATGCAACTGAGATCAAATATAAGAGGCGTCTGGATGTTATTCACACGTCAGATCTTGCTACTGATGAAGGTCTTCTGCAGTTGATGCTAATGAAGGAGCAGAGAGTGATAGAAAGTCTTTGTTTCTCAAAAAAATTTCATATACTTCCTGTAATGAATTTTTTGATTGGGTATCCCTTTGGTTAAATGCCAATGAAAGGGAATTGAATCGTGTAATGTGCGAAATATTTTATAAATAAAATTGCTTATTTTGATTCATTGTTGTTTACTTTTCTTCATACTAACTGATACCAGTTAACTAATTAGCAATTGATTAACTGACAATTAACTAACTGAATAAATATTGGCAATAACTGACAGTTAACTGAATGATAATTGGCAATAACTGATAGTCAACTGAATGATAATTAACAATAATTGACAGAACAATATTAAAACATATAATTAAGACAAATCAATTAAACCAAGAATATTGCGAAAGTGAGAAAACTTAGTCTCGAGTAATGGTTTGGTGAATATGTCACTAGTCTGTTGCTCAGTTGGTATGTATTCCAGCCTGATTGCCTTCTTTAGAGCATGATCTCTGATGAAGTGATGTCTAACAATATGCTTGGTACTTGAGTGAAGAATTGGATTATATGTAATCGCAATTGTGCTTGTATTATCACAAAATATTTGTGATTCTTTTGCAATGACTCCATAGTCTTTCAATTGTTGCTGAATCAAGAGCAGTTGGGCACAACAGCTTCCAGCAGCTATATATTTTGCTTCACTTGTGGAAGTTGCTATGGATGTTTGCTTGTTGCTGAACCATGAAATCAGTCTGTCTCCTAAAAACTGACATGATCCACTGGTGCTTTTACGATCAAGCTTACATCCTGCATAGTTTGCATCTGAATATCCAACTAAATTGAAAGAAGAGGCTTTAGCATACCATAGGCTCACATTTTGTGTGCCTTTAAGATATTTCAATATACGCTTGGCAGCTACAAAATGCGATTACTTAGGATTTTCCTGAAATCTAGCACACATACAGACATCAAATACAATATCAGGACGACTAGTAGTTAGGTATAGGAAAGAAACTATTAAACCTCTGTAGAGTGTCGTCTCAAATGATATTCTCCTTCATCATTATCTAGTTTAATCGATGAGCTCATGGGAATATTTGCGGCTGAACATGTTTCCATGCCGAATTTCTTGAGCAATTCCTTCGTTTTATTTGGTCTGACTGATAAAAGTACTAGTTTCAAGTTGTTTCACTTGCAGATCGAGAAAGAATGTCAGTTCACCCATCTTACTAATCTAAAATTTTTCCTGCATTAACTTGGCAAATTTCTCACATAATTTGGGGTTAGTTGACCTAAAAATAATATCATCAACATATATTTGCACACGTAAAATATGATCATTATCTGAAAATTTGAACAGAGTCTTATCAATTGATCTTACAGTAAAATCATGATCAGTTAAGAATTTTGAAAATGTTTCATACCAAGCTCTTGGAGCTTGTTTAAGACCATATAGAGCTTTGTTCAAATAATAAACATGATCAGGAAGAGATGATTAACAAAACCTGGTGGTTTTTCAACATAAACTTCTTCATGCAACTGACCATTCAGAAATGCACTCTTCACGTCCATTTGATAGACTTTAAAGTTTTTTAATGAGGCATAAGCAAGGAATATTCTGATTGCTTCCAGTCGTGCAACTGGTGCATATGTCTCATCATAATCTATTCCTTCTTCTTGCCTATATCCTTTTGCTACAAGACTCGCTTTGTTGCGCAAAACTGAACCTTCTTCGTTCAGTTTGTTTCTGTAAACCCACTTTGTACCTTTAATAGTTTTAGAAACTGGTCTTGGAACTAAGTTCCAGACATTGTTATGGGTAAACTGATTTAGCTCTTCTTGCATAGCATTTATCCAGTTAGGATCAGTAAGAGCTTCATCAATTTTCTTTGGTTCCAGTTGGGAAACAAAGGCTGAATGAGTAAATAAATTAAATATTTGATTCCGAGTACATACCGGATCAGATGGATTACCTATCACCAATTCTGGTGATGCAATTTTTTCCATCTGTATTCAACATTTGTCGCATCCATCTCAGCAACTGTTTTAGTTGGCAACTTAATGTTCTCTTCAGTTCCAGTTGCTGCTTCTTCAGTTGGTAATTGAATATTATTATTTCGTTCTACCAACTGACCATCAGTGACAACTTCTTGTTCCACTGATTAATCCAGTACTTCTGGTTCAGGTGTTTGAAGGATATTTCGATTGATATGATTTTCTTCTTCATTATCATCCTCCAAACTTATATCTGTAAAACGATCAACTAGCTCAACTGGATCAGTAGGCTAATCAGTTAGCACAGATTCATCAAATACAACATGAATAGACTCTTCGNTATCAGTTAGCACAGATTCATCAAATACAACTCGACATTCGAAGTGCATTTGTTAAAAACTCTATAAGCTTTATTAACTGATGAATAACCAATAAATATTCCCTCTGCAGATGTAACATCAAAAGCTTTTAAATGATTTTTGCCATTGACGAAAATAAAACATCTGCAGCCGAATATTTTGAAAGAAAAAACCACACTTTTACGTCCATGCCAGATCTCATATGACGTTTTCAAATGATTTTTATTAATCATTGATCTGTTCTGAGTGTAACATGCAGTGTTTACTGCCTCCGCCAAAAACCTCTGAGAAATACTAGAATCAGCAAACATTGTTCTAGCAGCCTCTTTAAGGGTTCGATTTCTTCTCTCAGCTACACCATTTTGCTGAGGTGTTCTTGCTGCTGAGAGCTCTTTCTTGATTCCAGTATTCTCTAAAAATTGTGAAAGATTTTGATTGATGAATTCAGTCCCTCGATTGGACCTTATTTTGTCAATACAAATTGATTTTTCATTTAATAATCTTTTGAAAAGCTTAATCAGTTGAGCAGTAGTATGGTCTTTTGATTTAAGAAAGATAACCTAAGTAAATCTTGAAAAATCATCAACGATCACCTAGGTGTATTTCATTCTCCCTAAACTCATGAGTGGTATAGGAACAAATAGATCCATATGTAGCAGTTCTAAGCATCTGGAGGATGATTTACTACCCTTGTTTTTAAAAGAAGAACTTACTTGTTCACCAAACTGACATGCTAAGCAAATTTTATCTTTTGAAAAATCTATTGTAGGCAAACCAGTTACAAGATCATGGTTACTCAGATAAGCAATAGACTTAAAGTCGAGGTGGTTCAACCTTTTATGCCACAACCAATTTTTCGAAGATTTAGAAGCTATAAAACAAATTGGTGCATTAGGTTGATCAGTCCAACTGACTCTGTAAGTATTTCCATAACGATTGCCAGTTAAGATGATCTCATCAGTTGAGTCTTTAACTGTGGAAGTGTGTAAGTTGAATTGAACTGAGAAATTATCGTCACGTAACTGACTGATGATTATCAAGTTATACTTCAAATTCGCAACTAGTAACACATCTTTGACAGTCAAGTTAAAATGGATAAGCTTACACTTACCCACAGTTCTACCTTTAGAGTTGTCTCCAAAGCTGATGTTTGGACTAGTGTATTTGATCAGTTGGGATACAAATTTTGCATCCCCTGTCATATGTCACGAGCATCCACTGTCCAGATACCAGATTGGTTCTTTATTTGTACCTGTCACATGCAATCACACACAATGAATAATTTTGGTACCCATATCTATTTGGGTCTTGAACTGATTAGTCCTTTAAGAACCCAAACTTGGATTAGTTTAACTAAATTTCCAGTTTTTGTGTTCCAAATGGTGTTTCCCAGCTTGTGTGTGCTTGGTGTGTTGTGTGTTGATGAAACAATATGTGCTTTAGCCTTTTTCAACTGGTTGTTCAGCCGATATCTTTTCTAAACTGGCTTGCAGTTATGATAATTGAAATAGCCATTTGAAAAATTATTGTTGTACCTTTTAGGTGACCAGCTACGTGAAACATTTGGAATTTTAGGGCTATAACCAATTCCATACCTTTTAGCCTTGTTCTTATGTTCAATAGGCTATTCAACTGGTCTATTTGGCTCTGGTTGTTCTTGTACCATAACTGACTTGACAAAGTTAATGTATTTCCCTTTGTCTTTGTTCAGTTTTGGTTGAGTATCACAGGTGGAAGTTTAATCTTGGCTGCTAAATCCTAAACCAGTTTTATCAGTAACTGATTTTTACATATCTTGCATTTCAGTTGGTGTAACTGATGAGTTATTCCATGCTTTAATTAGCTCAGTTTGCTTTGAATTCTCAAAAGTTTACTGCTGAATCATAGATTGATTCTTGATTCTTTTAGCATTCAGCTCAGCAATCTCCCGTTTAAGACTTAATAGATCAACTGATTCATCAGTTTCAGTCTTATTGTCATTGGGATAAATTTGTTTTGCTTTTGCTTTCTCAAAAGAGAGAGCAAGCTTGTGATACTCGTTGATCATGTCATGTAGTGTAGAAATAAGTTCATCACGTATAAATTAAGTTGAGCTAAAGTCAAATACCTGCTCACTGGTTGATTCTAGCTCTGTGTCATCAGCCATCAGACACTTGACTTCCTCATCATCGTTGGAGCTGCTCAAGCTTTCAAATTCTGATTCATCACTATCAGTTTCTGCCCATTTGGACTTGCTTTCCTCAGCTAGAAGCACTTCATGTTTCTTTCTGAATGATTTCTTATCATCCTTAGATCTTATCTTGTGTTCATATGATTTATTTCCCTTTTCAGCTGAGCCTCGACTGTCCTTCTTTGATTTAGTACAGTCTGTAATAAAATGTCTAGTTTTGCCACAGTTGTAGCAAGAATTTGGTTCTTCCTTGGTGTTATTTCTCTGATATTGTCTTTGGAAGGAACCTTGATTTCTTCTCATGAATTTTCCAAACTTTTTAAAAAACAATGACATTGCATCATTGTTTAACTGATCAACAGTTCTCTCAACTGAACCAGTTGGTTCCAGTTTGACAGCACTAAGATCTGTAGTAGTTGCTGGTGTAGAAGGTTCACCTTCTCTAGTTTGCAAGTCAAACTCACAGGCCTTCAGGTCAGCAAATAGATCATGTAGCTCGATCTTGTTGAGATCTTTTGATCTCTCATTGCCATTATCTTGACATTCCACTCCTTGGGAAGACCTCTGACAACCTCAGCGCGATTTCATTGTTGGAATACACCTTTCCAAGTTCATTCAGTTCGTTTGTAATGCCGCTGATTCTTTAATCATATTCGTGCATAGACTCTCCAGTCTTCGTCTTGATGTTATCGAACTTTTGAACAGAAACTAAGAGTTTATTTTCTTTGGTTTGCTCATTGCCTTCACAGAGCTTGATTAACTTCTCCCAAATTTCTTTCATAGTCTTGCACATCTTTATTTTGCTGGAAGTAATTTTATCCAGCGTTTTGTACAATATATCTTTAGCCACGTTGTCCAGATTGGCCTTTCTTTTATCTTCAGCTGTCCACTCATCTCTGGGTCTTTCAATATGTTGTGGAGCACCCTAAGTCATAGCAACAACAGTGTTGGTTTAAAGTATTTTCATGGGTCCGTCAGTGACAACATACCCTATGTCATCATCTTGTGCAACTAGATGAGCATGCATTCTAATTTTTCAGTCGTCAAAATCTTATTTGGAAAAATTGAGATTTCTTTGAAGGAAGACATGGTAATCAGTTTGTGTATAGAAAAATTCAAGAACAAGATTCAACTTCTCTGATACCACTTGATAGGATCGGTTGGAGAGGTGATGAAGTGTTCAGAAAGGGCGGGGTTGAATAAACACTTGAAAACTTTTCTATTTTGTCGACTGATGAGTTATTTAGTGATAAACTGATCTCGTGAATCTTGTTTTGTATTTGTCAATCAGATAACTGGTGAAAGTGCGGAAATAAACTGAACGACATATAGAATATAACTGAAATAAATAGACACAAGATTTATGGATGTTCGGAGATTTCAAATACTCCTACGTCACCCCTTCTATCTGAAAGATAGGATATTAACTAAAAGACTTAGATCAAATACAAAATTTTGTACAGACCCACTTCAGTTTTGGACTTAACAATGTCAAACTGAAATTCTTAGTATCTTTACAAATTTATCAGTAACTAACTGATATTCCATTCTTAGCACAACTGATCTCACAAGATCAAATATAACAAATAGGTGTGCTAATACTTCTGCTCGAAAGATAGCCTGAAAGCTATGAATTTTTTCATATAAGTGTGAGCTTTTTGTAACTGTTCTTTGAAAGCTTGAATTCAAAATTGACTTAGAATGAATATGCGCAAAAATTCTTTTTCTCGGCTGAATTCCTTGACTATTTATAGTCTTTTTTTTCTACAGTAACATTGAATATGATTTGAAACTTTATATTCGTTGATTGCCATGTTAACATTCTTCTGACAGTAGTACATTGTTGTATTGCTGAAATGTGGAGTTCTCACTAAAAGTTGCAGTCTTGCTTTTGTACCATCTGTCGATTGATAGTTACACCCTTAACTGATGACGTGTTCTGCTGCTTTATCAGTTGTGATCAATCCGAAAGGATAAACTGATTGCTCTCAACTGATTGTAGTCTAACTGATCAGTTCCCAACTGATCATTCAGTCGTCTACAAATTCAGTTAGCTAAGTTCAGTTGTCGTTGATTTTCTGCGTATTAATTTTAAGTTAGGCAACCGATAGTTTGCGTATTTTTATATCAGTTTCTTTCTGATAGGATCGAGTACTTGGATAAAGAGTATTCAGAAAGAGGTTGAATAAACACTCACAACTTTTAAATCTTTTTCAAAAAGATGAGTTCAGTTTAGTGATAAACTGATACTAGAAATCTTGTCAGTCAATATCAATCAGTTAACAATAAAGTGCGGAATAAAACTAATTGATAGATAGAATAAAAATTGAAATAAAAACACTGGATTTTATGGATGTTCGGAGATTTCAAACACTTCTACATCACCCCTTCTATCACGAGTATAGGATATTCACTAAAAGACTTTGATCGATACAATAGTTTGTAAAGACCCACTTCATTTTGGACTTAACACTGCCAAAACTGAAACTCTTAGTTTACAAAATACTCCACAATATCAATTGAATTTAGCACAACTGATCTCTTACAAGATCGATTTTTACAAGTATGACACTGTGCTATAAAGCTCGAATGAGTAGCCTTGATTGCTACGAATATATGCAATAAGCGTGAGTTTTTATGTAACGTACCGTATTTTGAACTACTTGAAATTTGCAGAAAAATAAATTTTTTTCTTAAATACAAAATAAACTTTCAAATTTCGGTCATCAACCAACTGTTCATCCAAAATATTTGCAATAAAAGAGATCCCCAATAAAGTTTGCTAAAGAAAAATACTTGATTAAACATCGTAAACAAAACGTGAAAATCAGTGTATTTGAAACATTGCATAATTTCTTAAAAACATGGGCGGTCCTCGGGTTTAGCCTCTTGCTCAGTCCAAGCCGGTTCATTGGTCCCCACCCCTCGTCTCATCAAAATCATCCTCACCTGCATCGATCAAGTCTAGTGAGTCTAAAGACTCAACATGTATAAACTGAAAATAACAAATAACACGTAATAAAACCATGTGCGTCTTTAAAGTAGGGCTTACATATTTGAAGCTTGAACGTAATAGCATAAAATACTTGAAACTTGAACGTAGTAGCATAAATGTAGACGTGCCAACGTCTTAAAATTTTTTTTAAACATACTTGCATCATACATACTTGAGCATACATAACATCATTTTGCGTAGAGATATGTTTCAAAGCAAGTGACCCATACATAAATGCGCCTTATCAGACTAAACCACAGTACTGGGTGGATTGGTCCCTGGTCATACTTTACCGCTTTCCAATCAATTCGACTAAGATATTTCTACCCCTTTTTGTGTGAATCAAAAGTCATATTTCCAAAACATTTTAAGCGCAAAATTTTCTCCCCCTCAATATTTAAAAATAATAAATCCATTAAAATTTTAATGAGTTCTCCTCTTATATTTTAGAAATTTTTTAAATTATAATAGAAGGGGATAACCAACCAATTTTCTCCATGGCTCATTTTCTGCCGCAGCACATATGCTCTGCCTTCGACAAATAAACTGTATTTTTTCTAGCATAACTAGGCTGCAAATTTTATACCTCTGTAAACCTCTATGAGTCTAATTTGCAACGCAAAAAGCGGTTCATCATTTGGACACTCGAGCAAGGAGATATGCCATTTTCCTACAGTCGCTGCAAGCTGCACGAAAATTCAGTTTTACATATATATATGTAAAAAATCTGAAAATTTCGAATTTTATACATCTAAATCATTTTCAATGCTCTTTCAATAAAACCAGCTCTGATACCACTTGATGTGGTTGGTTTGGGGGAAAATAGTTGAGCTACAATAGCTCGGTTCTTGAAATATTGAACACCGATGAACTAAATCGAGTATGCACAAGGTTTGTTTCTGGATGTTCGTAGATTTCAATTACTCCTACGTCACTCCTTTTATCACGAAGATAGTATTTCCACTAAAAGACTTTGATTTATACAACTCTTTGTACAAACACACTCAGCTAGGACTTACCCACTGCCTAAACTGAACTCCTAGCACTCAAGATTGTAGGCAGCACCTCACAATCAGCATATTGTTTAATGTCTCATATGCAAAGACTACAAACACATTGTTTTACGTCTTTGTGTGAAGACTCACTCAACTAATCTTTCAATTTCAACTCTTTTGTATATGTGTGAGTGATTGTGTGTGAGGAATTTATCCTTTACAGTGTACATCTCAAATGTATCCTCACACAAGGGCTTGTGCTCTCAACTAGTTGATATTTTAATGCTAGCTACCCATGCTTTGAATCCCCTTCAAAAGCTCTTGTTTGATCTTCAAGATGATATATTTATAGGCTCCAACAATGATATATACGTTAGAAACGAGAATATGACCGTTTGAAAAGTTTCTGTACTGTTTCTGAAATTGCAACGGTCAAATTCGCCTTGCTGGACATTTTCCCGACTGGTCAACTCTGGTCAACTCAGCTGGTCGTTTAGTTCAACTGGTCTTTCAGTTCAGCTGGTCAGCAACTGATTCAGTTCAGCTGGTCTGCTGCTAGTTCAGTTCAGTTGGTCTGCTTCAGTTTAACTGTTCAGTTCAACTAGTCTGGTTTAGTTCAACTCGTTCGGTTCAATTCAGTGTCAGCTGGTGTGCTGAAATCAGCTAATTTGTGCAGAACCAGTAGATTCATTGTTTTTTATCAGCATCTCAAGCTTCGATTCAGACTTTGACTTGTGAAAATGATTTGTAGATCATTTTCTTATCTTTTCAACGCATACTGAATCGCTCCATTTCAATAATCGAGCTGATAGATATGACCAAAATACCGCAGCTGCTCAAACCCAACTGATTGATGTCTTCGTGCGATTAGTTTGACCTAGATAACATCCGAATTTGTAAAATTGACGTGAAATACAACTTGTTTCAAATTGAGTTTTCTGATCAGTACAGTTAGTGGATTGTCATTTGAATCATCCAATTGGTACATATCATCAAAAAACCAAAGCTCGCCAAAAATTCAGTTTGTGCAGAATTCAGTTTCGGTTTTCTTATTGTGTTTGCAACTTCACACTTGAGTACATATGATAGAATACGGGAGATGACCGGGGAACACTTTCTACATGATTCTTGCTCGAAAGCCAATGTAAACTGTAGAGCCCAAATCAGCACACGTAAATCCCATGCATTATTTAAATTGTTAATTCATTTATTTAAATTTAAAATGAGTTTTAGCCATGTCTGATTTATTTAAATTGCATTATTTTAATGTTTAAGTGATACACGTTAAAATGTTTTCTTGAATTTCATGTTTCAGGCGTTTATTCGATGCGGGATCGTGGGAAAGAGATCAGCGACGATTTTTGGCAATATTTTAAAAGATGGTATTTTATTTTAAGTTGAGAATGGGGCGTTTTAAATAATTTATCTAGTTTCAGCATTTTTAAGGCCTGAATTATTTATTTAAGCGATTTTAAAATTTTAAAACTTTTAAAGTCTAGCACATGTACATTTTATTTTAAATTAGAATTTTGTTAAAGTTAAGGGAGAGTTAGTATTTTAAAATTAGTTGCTAATTAATAATTAAGCAGATTTTACTCTCCCTAGTTTACTAATCACACGCACACACACTTTTGCACACACTAAAAATCGCCTAAACACACACACTCACTTCATTATTCAGATTTTTATTTTTGAGAGAGAAGAAAACTAGGGTTCTTGTCTCTAGTAGCAGTCGCCCCACTCCTCTGAATTTCCAGCAAAATTTCGTTGGTTTTCTTCAAAGAAAATCGAGCCAAGTCGTCCGGGATCGTCTCTCGCATCATCTCCGCTTCGGTATCGCCGTATTGTTAGTTTTTAATATCAAAAAGCACGTATATTCTGTTTTTCCTGCGTCGATCATGTCATAGTATGCGTTGCGATGTATTTTGTATAAAAACCATGTGAATGTTGTATAGAAGTTTGAGCAATTATGTTTAGATCACTTTTGAAACCATTTTTGGATCTAAAATCACGTTTTTGCTGTCTTTTTAAATATTGTGATTTTTCGGTCGTGATTATGAGAAAACTTTCACCTTGAAAATTGTAGAACTTTTTGATACCTTCGATTTTACAGTAAATTCGAAATATTTGGATAAACATTGAGTGAGTTATGACGTTTTTTGTGGGACTGCTCAAACTGCGTTTTCTGAAAATATATGATAGTGATGTGTTCTTGAAGTTTTACGGTTGCAGGTTTCGTTGGAGATTGATGGGTGATCACTGCTGTGTTTAGGTATGTGGTTAATGATGTCGGGAAGGTCATTGACGTTTTGTTTCGCGTTGTTAGGCACTTGGGAGAACGAGTAGTCGTGAAAACTATTTTTGTGTCAAAGTTTGAGCTTATTGGTTTTATTGCGTTGCGTGTGGTGAGTCGTTTCTTTTGGAACGTTTGAGACATTTTATGGAGTCGTGTCTTTTTCAGAGTGTCCTAGGATCAGTCTCGATGGATTGGTTCATGAATCGTATTTTTGGTTAAGGGTATTAAGAGGCAAATCGCGAGTTCAGTACGCTCGGCGCCCGAGCGGTAATTTCTTACCGCCCGAGCGCCACTCATTCTGTCTGAGAGTAGAGCTTCAGAAAACTCGGCACCCGAGCGGTAACATTTTACCGCCCAAGCGCCACCCTCACTGTCGAGAATTTAATTTTTTTTAAGCTCGACGCCCGAGCGCCACTCCTTATGTTCGATTATTTGGTTTCCCCTTCTTTTCAAGTTCAAATAGTGAGTTCATGTCTTTTATGGTTGGGAAATGTTCACACGTCATGTTAGAGTTTGTTTCTGGGTTTGATGTCACGGTTAGTATGATTAAACGAGGTCAAGTCCCGAGCGATTTTAGATTGTCATAAGAATTTGTCTTTCGGGTGGTGAGCACAACGAATACGTCTAAGCTATGAAATATTAAGTGCGTGAATCATATTAGTATGTGCAGCAGTGGCCCCAAACAAGATCCAACGAATCCCTCAACGCCAAGTAATTATGTTCGACGTGCAAGAAAAATAATTTTAAGTTTTTGAGGTATGCTAAATGTCTTGTGACCAATTATGTATGGGATTGGAAAGCGGTAAAGCATTACCAGGGACCAATCCACCCCGTTAAAGCATGAACGGGTTTAGATCAGGATTGGAAAGCGTTAAAGCATGAACGGGGACCAATCCACCCGTTAAAGCATGAACGGGGATCTCATCTATGTGGTAGTGGATTTTTCCCTGTCAGCCCAGTATTGTGGTTTAGTCTGATCAGGCGATTTATGTTATGGGTCACTTGCTTTGAAAAATGCCTCTACGCAAAATTATCATATGTATGCTCGTGTATGTACGAAGCAATCATGTTTATGAAAGCTTCTACGTTGATGGCACGCCTATGTATGTATGTACGTTCAAGTTTTGATTATGTTCAGTTTCAGTATGTGCGCCCTATTTTAAAGTTGCATGTGTTTTATTATGTATTACTCGTTACTTCTAGTTTATACGTGTTGAGTCTTTAGACTCAATAGTTTTTGTTTTATTAAATGTTTAAATATTATATGTTTTATAATAAATTGTATAAAATATAAGTTGTTGTGTAATTACAAGTTTTTACTATTTTTTTACAGGTTCGATTAAACAAGAATAAACTTGGCGTTGCAAATGGGATTAAGATGATTATTGGACCTGTAGAAAGTTGATTATAATATCTACAATATTGTTGACAAGCATGAGATAAAGATCTTCTCACAATTGGGATCAAATTAAGCAACAATTAAAGTTACCAAAGGAGTGGCAGTTTTACCATGCTCTAGTATTTTGACCATATCTCTCAAATTAATTGGTCAAATGGTTTAAAAAAAATACCACAACAAGACAACTCAATTATCCACATGTTTCTTTTTATGAGAAGAAGCAAATTTGGAGAAGAAGATTTTCAAAAGTGATGTGTAATATAATATAATATCTTGGAACACCAATGAAAACTTGTGTAAAAAAATAATATTTTATTTGTGGTTGTCTCCCCAAATTTTGCTATAAATAGGGGTGCATTGTAATGTATTGAGATATCCCTCATTCTATGCACAAACTTTTGAGTTCATAATATTTCTCTCTATATTTTTCCTTTATTTCTTCATTTAAATACAATTAGCATGTTAATTTCATATTCAAAGTTTTACACTTTGAATAATGAATAGCTAACTTCCTAAAGTTGAGATGATAAGGTGAAACTCTTGGCATGATAATAAGGTTATTAAAAGGTAAGAATCTATGTTTTATATTATTTAATCATTATTTATTGTTTATGTTATATTTATTTCTTTAAGCATTTTTATACCCTACTTATAAGTGGGAGTTTTGATTTATTGTTGCTATATGTTACACTAAATTCTTGGAACCATTTAAATGTTAGTTTGGTATTACCAACCATTTAAAGTGGATGCCTTGATTTATTATATATAAATATATTATAATATTAAATTCTTGGAACCATTTAAATGTTAGTTTGGTTTTACCAACCATTTAACTTGGATTCCTTGATTTATTATATATGAATATATCATAGTATTAATTTATTGGTACCATTTAAATGTTTGTTTGGTTTTACCAACCATTTAAAGTGGGAACCTTGATTTAGTGTTTACAAATATATATAGCACAATAAATACTTGACCACATTTATAAGTTTTGGTATATATTATATACTTATAAGATAATAATTTATAACATAATATAAATATGATTATTTAATATATTGGAACCATTTTATTAAGTGGATTTCAATATTGTTCGTTAATGTTAACTTTATTAAAATACCAGGAGTGGATCCTTTAATCTCAACTACTTAAATTAAAATTTGAACAATTAAAATTTACCCATTAAAGATTCAAACAATTAAAATTAAAAAGAAACAAAAACAAAAACAAAACAAAAAGACATTGTAGTGGACTTGTAATTACCTTAGCTTCCCTGTGGATACGATATCGGACTCACCGAATTATACTACTTGTGGACAACCTGCTCTTGGGAGTGCAACAATCAAAGTGACAACAAGTTTTTCGCGTTGTTGTCGGGGAAGTATAATTTAATTTCAAGTCTATTTAATTTTGTTTATAGTTTATTTTTCTTTTCTTGCTTTTGTGTGTTTTTATTCTTTTGCATTTGCATTTGCATGAGCATTATTTGGTCACGTACACTTAGTGGTCGACTCATTCGAAATAACCCTTTATTTTCACAAAAAATGGCGGAAGAACTCATGCAAGAAAATGAAGATGAAATTAAATCTCAACATGATCGTGATAGACGAAGAACACTTAGAGATCACATGAATCCTACACGTACTAGTGCACCTTCATATCTAGTTTTACCCTCCGATGCATCTCATTTCAATTTTAAGCCTGGTATTATCCAACTTTTACCCAATTTTCATGGCTTAGATTCTGAAAATCCATACATGCATTTACCAGAGTTTGAAGAAGTGTGCAACACATATAATGATCTAAATTGTAGCATGAACACCATTCGACTTAATCTTTTTCCTTTTTCTTTAAAAGATAAAGCTAAAACTTGACTACAAAATCTTAGATCGGGATCCATTCGAACTTGGGATGAATTGCAACAACAAATTTTGAAAAAGTTTTTTCCATCTCATAGAACAAATTCTTTCAAAAGGCAAATCATCACTTTCACTCAAAAATAAGGAGAAACTTTTTATCAGTATTGAGATAGATATAAAGAATTGCTTAATCTTAGTCCACATCATGGTTTTGAAATTTGGAGAGTTGTTTCTCAATTTTATGAAGGCTTAACACCTAAAGATAGGCAAATGGTTGAATTTATGTGTAATGAAACATTTGAAGATAAAGATCCAAATGAGGCAATTGAGTATCTCGATTAATTAGCTGAAAATGCTCAAAATTGGGACACTATAGGTACAATCGAACAATCAAACAAGATTCAATCTCCTACATCTGGTGGAGGTATGTACACTCTCAAAGATGAACATGATCTTCAAGCTAGATTTACCTCTTTGGCAAGAAAAGTTGAGGCACTTGAATTGAAAAAGAATGGTCAATTAAAATCTGTTCAAGAAATTGCATGTCACATCTGTGATACAAGTGATCATTCTACAAAAGATTGTCCCACTTTGCCTTCTTTTAAAGAATGTCTCCATGAACAAGCCAATGTTTTAAACAATCTCAAAAGGCCAAATTTTGAACCATTTTCTCAAAGTTACAATCCAGGTTGGCGAAATCATCCAAATTTTAGTTGGAGGAATGATAATGCTGCACAATTTTCACAACCACATTTCCAAAATCAACAAAATTTTCAAAATTATGCACCTTATGTTCCTCCACCTAAAAGGAATTTGGAAGATATATTGAATTCTTTCATTGCAAAGCAAGAGTCTATCAATACTCAAACTGCTCAAACCATGACAGATTTGAAAGATACTCTTGCTAAATTTGCATCTGCACTTAATGTTCATGAAAAAGGTAAATTTCCTTCACAACCTCTGCCTAATCCCAAGGATCATCATTCACAAACTGGAACTTCTGGAACTCAACCGATGGATCAGGTAAAATCTGTTATTACCCTTCGAAGTGGTAAGGTTGTGGAAAAATCCATTCTTGAACCTTGTGAAGATGATGATAAATCAACTCCAAAGGGTAAGGAAGTGGAACCCATAACTTGCGAAGAGGAGGTTCAACAGACAGTGTCACCACCATTCCCTCATGCATTGAAAAATACAAAAAAATCAAATTTGAATTCTGATATATATGATATTTTTAAACAAGTAAAAGTTAATATTCCTTTATTAGATGCAATAAAACAGGTACCATCATATGCCAAATTTTTGAAAGACTTGTGCACTGTGAAAAGAAAATTGAATGTGAAAAAGAAAGCATTTTTAGCCGAACAAGTAAGTGCAATCATTCAAAATAATAATGCTTTGAAATACAAAGACCCTGGTTGTCCTACTATTTCTTGTATTATTGGAGAACGAAAGATTAAAAAAGCCTTGCTTGACCTTGGAGCTAGTGTGAATTTACTTCCATATTCAGTTTATCAAGAACTCAATCTAGGCGAGTTAAAACCTACTTCGGTAACACTTTTACTTGCTGATAGATCTGTTAAAGTGCCAAGAGGTATGGTAGAAGACGTGTTGGTCCAAGTTGATAACTTTGTATATCCTGTCGATTTCATAGTTTTAGATACACAACCTATCGAAGCTTGTAATGCAATTCCTGTAATTTTAGGTCGTCCATTTTTAGCAACTTCTAATGCTCTTATAAATTGCAGGAATGGAATAATGAAGTTGTCATTTGGTAACATGACCTTGGAGCTTAATGTGTTTAATCTTTGTAAGCAACCACATGACAAAGGAGATGAAAGTGAAGATGAAAATCTTATTGAAACTCTTGTGGAAGAAAACATTCAAGAAGGGAGTACTCGTGATCAATTAGATATTTGTTCAATTGAAACTGTTAAAGAAAATATTGAAATTGATCTTGATGATTTTATCAGGTATCACTCGTTACCAGGATCAGAGAAAGAATTTGATGCAAAATATGAGAACAAAGACGAACCACCCATATTGGAGTTAAAACCCTTGCCAGAAGAATTGAAGTATGCATTTCTTGGAGAAGATGAAACATATCCGGTGGTAATTTCTTCCAAACTAGCAAGTGATGAAGAAGGTAAATTAGTTGATATGCTTAAAAGACATAAAAATGCAATTGGTTGGACACTAAAAGATCTCAAGGGCATTAATCCACTAATTTGCACTCACAAAATTCACTTAGAAGAAAATGCAAAAACATCTCAACAACCACAAAGGAGATTAAATCCACACATGAAAGATGTTGTGAAAACTGAAGTTCTCAAACTACTTGATGTTGGGATTATCTACCCTATTTCTGATAGTAAGTGGGTAAGCCCAACACAAGTAGTTCCGAAAAAATCTGGCATCACAGTGATAAAAAATGAAAAAGGTGAATTGTTAACAAGTCGAGTCCCATCTAGTTGGCGGATGTGTATTGATTATAGAAAATTAAATGACGCCACTAGAAAAGATCATTTTCCATTACCATTTTTGGATCAAATTTTAGAAAGAGTAGCAGGTCATCCATACTACTGTTTTCTTGATGGATATTCAGGTTATTATCAAATTCCCATTGCACTCGAAGATCAAGATAAAACTACATTCACATGTCCTTTTGGAACATTTGCATTTAGAAGGATGCCATTTGGATTATGCAATGCCCCAGCAACATTTCAAAGATGTATGCTAAGCATTTTTTGCGACATGGTTGAAAATTGTTTGGAAATTTTCATGGATGATTTAACTGTCTTTGGGAATACATTTGATAATTGTCTTGAAAATTTGGAAAAAGTTTTAAAAAGATGCGAGGAAAAAGGTCTTATTTTAAATTGGGAAAAATGTCATTACATGATTACTTCTGGAATTGTTTTGGGACATGTCGTGTCATCTCATGGAATTGAAGTTGATAAAGCAAAAGTTGATGTCATTGCCAATTTACCCCCTCCAAAAACCATTAAAGAAATTCGCTCATTTTTGGGACATGCTGGATTTTATAGGAGGTTTATAAAGGACTTTAGTTTAATCTCTAAACCCATTTGTAACCTCTTAACAAAAGACAGTGCATTTGAGTGGACTCAAGAATGTCAAAATGCTTTTGATAAAATCATTCGACATTTAACATCAGCTCCTATCATGCAACCTCCTGATTGGTCTTTACCATTTGAAATCATGTGCGATGCGAGTGATTATGCAGTCGGTGCAGTATTGGGTCAAAGAAGAAACGGTAAGCCTTATGTGATATATTATGCAAGTAGAACTTTAAACAATGCTCAAATGAATTACTCCACAACTGAAAAAGAACTACTTGCTGTAATATTTGCATTAGATAAATTTCGTTCTTATTTGATTGGATCAACAACTATCGTGTTTACTGATCATTCTGCTATTAGATATTTGTTGACCAAACAGGATGCAAAGCCACGACTGATACGATGGATTTTGTTGCTCCAAGAATTTGACATTGTGATCAAAGATAAAAAAGGAACCGAGAATGTCGTAGCCGATCATTTATCGAGACTAGTAACAGGATCATCTTGTGAAATGACACCAATTAACGATAATTTTCCTGATGAACATCTATTTTCAGTTACTACTACACCTTGGTTTGCTAACTTAGTAAATTTTCTTGTGATAGGAAAAATGCCACCGCAATGGAGTTCTCAAGATAAAAGAAAATTTTTGAATGAGGTAAAAAATTTTTATTGGGATGATCAGTATCTGTTCAAGTATTGTCCGGATCAAATTTTTTGACATTGCATACCCGACAATGAGGTAAGTAGTGTCATTAAATTTTGTCATTCAGAAGCATGCGGAGGACATTTTTCTTCAAAGAAAACAGCTGCAAAAATCTTGCAGTGTGAATTTTATTGGCCCACTTTGTTTAAAGACACCCACGAAATCTGCAAGATTTGTGAAAATTTTCAAAAATTGGGTGCGATTACAAAACGAAACATGATGCCTTTGAATCATATTATTGAAATTGAAATCTTTGATTGTTGGGGAATAGATTTTATGGGACCTTTTCCACCGTCGTTTGGATACTTGTATATTTTAGTTGCAGTTGATTATGTTTCCAAATGGATAGAGGCAATTCCAGGTCGAACAAATGATCATAAAATCGTCATCAAATTTTTAAAAGAAAATATTTTTAGTAGATTTGGAATTCCTCGAGCCATGATAAGTGATGGGGGAACTCACTTTCTTAATAAACCATTTGCTTCATTAATGAAAAAATATGGTATTACTCACAAAGTAACTACTCCTTATCATCCTCAAACAAATGGACAAGTTGAATTAGCTAAAAATGAGATAAAGCAAATTTTGGAAAAAATTGTTAACTCAAATAGAAAAGATTGGTCTCTGCGACTTAATGATGCACTTTGGGCATATCGAACAGCTTTTAAAACATCATTGAATATGTCTCCCTATAGGTTGGTTTACGGAAAATATTGTCATTTGCCTGTGGAATTGGAACATAAAGCTTATTGGGCGATCAAAACTTTAAATTCAAGCATGGATGATGCCAACAAATTGCGTAAATTGCAACTTAATGAACTTGATATAGTCAGAAATGACGTGTCTGAGAATTCAAGGATTTATAAAGCAAAAATCAAATCATTTCATGATAAAACAATTCTTAGAAAATCTTTTGAGATTGGTAAAAAAGTTTTGCTTTATAATTCTCGACTTCACATATTCCCAGGAAAATTACGATCAAGATGGACAGGCCCATATGTTGTAAAGCATGTGTATACTTATGGAGCTGTGGATATTGAAAATCCTAAAAATGGTGATGTTTTTAAAGTAAATGGACAAAGGCTTAAACCATTTTTAGAAAATGAAATTTTTCAAGAAGAGTTTATTTCCCTTTCCGATCCTTGATTTTTTTTGTGTTGCATTTAATTTTGTTTGTTTTTATTTCAGGTTTCCTTAATCTTTTTATTTTCCCGGTTAAATGGCGGATAACGGTACTCCGTGACTCTCATAGTCGGTTTAATCAGTTTCCCATAATTGCTGATAAAAAAAAAAAAAAAATCATTTCTTTTCTTTTCAAAATGGATGAAATTCTCTCAAAAATTTGTAAATATTTTCCCTCTGTTTCTGAAAATGTTCTAAGAAAAATTTATGCAGGAAGGTGTGAAAGATTGAGATTGCTAATGCAAAAAGGAATTCCAGAAGATATTCGTCTTGTAATAGAAGCTAAGGTCCGATTAGGAGGAGAAGTTCCACAATCATTGCTCATTCGGTATTTGCCTGGATTAGGAAAAAGCACTTATGCGAAAAAACGAAGGGCCAAAAGTTTAGGGGTTTGTCATAAGTGTGCAAGATGGACTTGTGACAAACGATGCAGATCTTTGGGATGTGTTTCCAATAACAGAGAAGATAAAATTGGTTTCATTAAGAATGGGCTGAGTAAGGAGTCTTTAGATAACATCTTATTGACTCTTGAGACGCATTCTAGTGGACATGTGCATATTGAACTTCTCCGTTTATGGAAACAATTCCAAGATGAGCGTCATAGTCTTGGGAATCCGACTAAAAAAGACCCTGTTTGCCAATTTATAAGAAAATTGGATGGGAAGCATATCCTCGACTCATAGAAGGCGTTGAAGCCGTTTCTGGACGTAAAACCAGAGGAAAATTGTGAGCCACAATCACACTACTGTTTACATGCATGTGTGTCATTATTGTTTTTACTGTTTATTCTGTTTACAACTGTGACCCATAGTTTTGTCCTGATAACATATTACCCCTATAAAATCTCTCATCTTTCTCTCTATTTTCGCAAAAAAAAAAAGAAGAAAGTAAAAAAACATGGCTGGAACCTCTGCACAATCATTGAAAAATATTTGTGTATTTTGTGGGTCGAGTCCTTGAAAAAATGAAGTGTTTGTAGAAGCAGCGAATAATCTTGGAAAGATATTGGCTGAGAGAAAAATTCACTTGGTATATGGGGGAGGTAATATTGGGTTAATGAGATCTGTTTCAACATCTGCTCATCTTGGAGGTAGTCAGGTTTTGGGTATTATTCCTACAGCTTTAGCTGAAGGAAATATTACAGGTGTTACGATTGGTGAGAAATTAAAAGTTTCTTCTATGTATGAAAGAATCATAAAAATGATTGAATATTCTGATGCTTTTATCGCACTACCAGGTGGTTTTGGTACATTAGAAGAAATTTTTCACACTGTTTCTTGGGCACAACTTAATATCCATAATAAACCTGTGGGCTTGTTAAATATCAATAATTATTATGACAGTTTGTTGACATTTCTTGATAAAGCTGTGGAACAGAATTTCATTTCAGAAAATTCACGAAGAATGCTCATCTCTGCTTCGACTGCCGACCAATTAATTGATAATTTGGAAGCTTTTGTTCATAAGCCTGATCCGATGATAACAGAGATCAATTGGTCGCAATCAAGCAGTAAGAAAAAGAAATTGGATCATTGATTCAAAAGTCGTGGATTGGTTTGCGTTTGTTTCACTTTGTTATCTTCAATAAAATTCCAAGTGATATCTCTTTCATTATGTACTCTTTATTAATAGTTATTTTGACATTAGGGACAATGTCATATTCTGATTGGGGGGAGAACAAACTTATAAAAACAAAAAATTAAAAAAAAAATTTTAAAAAAATAAATATATTATTTTAAAGTAAAATCATGTTTATTGGTTGTATCTTAGTAATTTTTGCAAAAATGTCATACATTACATGTTTGAAAGATTTAAATTAGAACATGCAATAATCTTCTTAAGAATGTTTAAATTTTTATTTGAAAAAAAGAGTCAATTTTAATATTCTGATCAATATAAAAATATGATTTATGAAATCTTTTTGAGGGATTAACCATTGTGATAAAATCAGGTATTAAAGTATATGGCCCAAGATATACCTTATAAGAGTGCCTAAAATTTTAAACTCACACATATTTTGTGAGTGAGTGGAGAGGACTGAGAAAACAGCTTTTGAGCCTTTATTGATCATGAGAGAGGCTATCTATTGTTTAGATCTTGAGTTATTATTTTGAAAAAAAAATAATATTTCCTGAATAAAAAAAAAACAGAAAAAAAAACAAAAAGAAAGATGTTGAAGATCTATGTAATTTTTAAGTTATATGCTACGACCGATTTATCTCTCATAAAAGAAAAAAAAAGAAAGAGAGAAATTTATTGTACAAATTAAATAAATATGTGGTCAAGAAGCATAAACTTAGTCTGATTCCATGATGTTATGAAAAAAAAAAGATCAGGAAAAAATATATAATAAGAACAACTAGATTTTGAATCAATGGATTTCCTATCTTTTGATTAGTTTGGCTCGTTTGTCTGTCTGCATTCTGTAAACCATTTTTCTGAGCATTTATCTGTATTCCAACTCCATGAGAGAAATCGTTGCCATAAATTGAAACATTTATTAACCTGTGAGGATATGGAGTTGAGACTCTTACTAGGAATTTCTGAAGGCCGTGTACATTTAACTACCTGAAATAAGCTTTGAATTGATCATCTCAAATTATTTCATAAATTATAATTATGATGATCTTGATATAACTTTGACAGTTTTCAAATTTAATTTAAACACTTAGATAGTTTTGATTACATTTCTATTTAAATTAATCAATATGTTTTGTATTGCTATTAACGCTTAAATTGCTAGGGACTAGCAATAAGCTGGTTGGGAGGTGTGATAAACATAAAAATTGTACATTAATTAAATGTTTTATAATATAAATATATAGTTTTTGTTTTATTAAATGTTTAAATATTATATGTTTTATAATAAATTGTATAAAATATAAGTTGTTGTGTAATTACAAGTTTTTACTATTTTTTACAGGTTCGATAAAACAAGAATAAACTTGGCGTTGCAAATGGGATTAAGATGATTCTTGGACCTGTAGAAAGTTGATTATAATATCTACAATATTGTTGACAAGCATGAGATAAAAATCCTCTCACAATTGGGATCAAATTAAGCAACAAATAAAGTTACCAAAGGAGTGGCAGTTTTACCATGCTCTAGTATTTTGACCATATCTCTCAAATTACTTGGTCAAATGGTTTGAAAAAAATACCACAACTAGACAACTCAATTATCCACATGTTTCTTTTTATGAGAAGAAGCAAATTCGGAGAAGAAAATTTTCAAAAGTGATGTGTAATATAATATAATATCTTGGAACACCAATGAAGACTTATGTGTAAAAAAAATAATATTTTATTTATGGTTGTCTCCCCAAATTTTGTTATAAATAGGGGTGCATTATAATGTATTGAGATATCCCTCATTCAATGAACAAAACTTTGAGTTCATAATATTTCTCTCTCTATTTTTCCCTTATTTCTTCATTTAAATACAATTAGCATGTTAATTTCATATTCAAAGTTTTACACTTTGAATAATGAATAGCTAACCTCTTAAAGTTGAGATGATAAGGTGAAACTCTTGGCATGATAATAAGGTTATTAAAAGGTAAGAATCTATGTTTTATATTATTTAATCATTATTTATTGTTTATGTTATATTTATTTTTTTAAGCATTTTTATACCCTACTTATAAGTGGGAGTTTTGATTTATTGTTGCTATATGTTATACTAAATTCTTGGAACCATTTAAATGTTAGTTTGGTATTACCATCCATTTAAAGTGGATGCCTTGATTTATTATATATAAATATATTATAATGTTAAATTCTTGGAACCATTTAAATGTTAGTTTGGTTTTACCAACCATTTAACTTGGATTCCTTGATTTATTATATATGAATATATCATAGTATTAATTTATTGGTACCATTTAAATGTTTGTTTGGTTTTACCAACCATTTAAAGTGGGAACCTTGATTTAGTGTTTACAAATATATATAGCACAATAAATACTTGACCACATTTATAAGTTTTGGTATATATTATATACTTATAAGATAATAATTTATAACATAATATAAATATGATTATTTAATATATTGGAACCATTTTATTAAGTGGATTTCAATATTGTTCGTTAATGTTAACTTTATTAAAATACCAAGAGTGGATCCTTTAATCTCAACTACTTAAATTAAAATTTGAACAATTAAAATTTACCCATTAAAGATTCAAACAATTAAAATTAAAAAGAAACAAAAACAAAAATAAGACAAAAAGACATTGTTGTGGACTTGTAATTACCTTAGCTTCTCTGTGGATACGATATCGGTCTCATCGAATTATACTACTTGTGGACAACCTACTCTTGGGAGTGCAATAATCAAAATGACAACAAGAACCGCCATGTTTTGAAGTTTTCATGCAATGCTTAAAATACTTTTATTTGATGTTTTGGTTATGATGTTTTGAACAAGCATTTATCTTAACAAAATTTTTATTGGTGATCTTTTATTTCAACTAGTTTGGTTGAACAACGAGTGGTTAACCGAATTGATGGTTCACCTTCGTATTTAAGAAAATTTTTAATTCTTCCGCAAATTTTAAGTAGTAAAAAGTACGGTACATTACAGTTGGTATCAGAGCAGTGTTCTTGTAAAGGATTATGTGATCGAGCAAAACTTGCACTGTGGAATCCTTAATAAAAATATAGTTTTGTATGCTCAAATATTAATCGCAAGTGCACGATGTCAAGTAATAGTATAATGTACGTGAGTACGAGTATCGTTCCACTGAAGACTGTATTTGACAATTATTATTTCAGTTATTAAATCTTTAGCAACGAAAATTGATTGATTGCTTATTAATACTATACTTAAATAAAGATGCAAATAAACTAATTCAAGAATTAAATAATAAGAATTTATATCTTGAGTGGTTGATTAAAATTCAATGAGAAATGGATTTGTTGAGAATATCGGTTCACCTACCCCTTGTTAATTAATTAATTTGTTCGCTAGTGATTTATCCTTTCGACANATATAATCAAGAATAACGCACTAATCGAAATATAAATTAATCATATCAAAGTTTGGGGTATAATCCCCTTAAATCACAACAAATATTTAACGTTTAGCTACTCGAATTCATCTTTAAAATTAAACAAAACAATGTTTGAATGAAAGAAACTAGATTAGAAATACTAGTCGTGATAAAAATGTGAGGAACGATGTCCGGAATTCTTCGACTCTTCAACTCCAAGCGCAAAAGTCCTCTCCAAAGCTTGTGGCGGCTCCCCAATCCAGTCTGAATCTTCCAAACATCCAAAGATCCCCTCCATATCATCCACATCCCCAGAATAAGGTAAGGAATCGGCAAAGAACTTTTCCAAAAATAGGTGGCGCTCGGGTGGTAGAAAATGTCCGCTCGAGCGCCACACATTCTGTAAATGTCTTGGAGAATGCGGCAGTAGCGCTCGAGCGGTAGAAAATTACCGCCCGAGCGCCGAGTCTTCTGTAAATTTTCTTCTCGGAAAGCATTTCTTGCGCTCGAGCAGTAAAATATTACCGCCCGAGTGCCATCCTCTCTGGACTTTTGCTGCGCGGATCACCTCTCGCGCCCGAGCGGTGAAATTCTACCGCTCGGGCGCCAGCCTTTCTGTATGTTTTTCTCCCCGGCTTGCATCTTTTGCTCTGATGTCAGTTTCTCGGTCATTTTCCTGCAAATTCATCACGCCCTAGTGAGACATGGTCAAATGCAAAAGCTTACTCTAAAACGAACAAAATGTAAAAGAATTGTACGCATGCGCAATGCAAACACACACAAAACTAATGCAATAAAACACGTAAAAACCATACCTATCAACCCCCTCATAATAACCTTTTGCTTGCCCTCAAGCAAAATAGGTTACAGACCACATCCAAGACATGAAACTAACACAAAGTGAAAGTATTAAAAACAATTAAACTGATGGCGAAACAGCAAACTGACATTTCATGCCTCAGCGGGTTTTTTAACTACATCCAATTAGTCCACTCACAATACTTATTAACACCCTTTTCACAATATCACAACACATTTTTATTTTGCCAAAATGTGTGGTCGTGTGTGTGTGTCGTTGATTTTTCTAGCTTGTGCTTCGGATAGTTTTATTCGCAAATCATGTGGGTCGCCGAATCAACAAGTCAACGCAAGTCAAAGCATGATCTACAATTGGACTTATTCACATCGGTTCTATGTGAATTTAAGCCTTCAGTCCGTCTATTATTCGAAATGGTCTATTACGTAAGCTGTACTAGTCTCTTTTCTAGCCGGATCTTAGTCTGGTAGGATGCTAGCTATAGCCCTCATCAATAACCTCTACCTCTAACCTAAAGAGCTGGCTATTCTCCTTTGAGTCTATCTTCATATGCCAAAAATCCCGGGTTTTATGAAAGTTTTAATCCTTTGATGATTTTTTCACTATGCGCTTGTCAGAAATTTTATCTGACATTCCTCAACGCCTTACATCTCCATCTTTTTAGCCTTGGGATAGGATTTCATCACTTTTTTGGCTCCCCCACACCTTACATCCCCTTTTTTTTCCGCATAGTTTTCTCATGCGTACTCCCTAGGCTTGGGATATAGGGTATGTTTATTTATCTGGGCTCGGGATGAATTTTTTTCGGTCCTATGCACGAGTTGGATGAAGGATTTTCTACTTGAGTTCATGCTACTGGTTAGTTACTCATTTCAACAAGTACTCATTCAAGTTCTGCTCGCATCTTATGTTTCTCCAGTTCCCCTCACAGATTATGTTGAACTTAACTGTCATCGACACCACTATCAAAATCCACGATGTGTGCATAAAACGATTTCAATTCATCTGGGGATTCATAACGAGTGATAAGACTAAGCAACATGCAGTTCATGTAACCCAAATTCATCATTGGCTGCCAATTTACCTGTTTCACCATCAACTGACACACATGCAAGACCCAACGAAACGACACCCCCTCAGACTAAGGGTGTGCAATGTCCCCATTGCACAAAAGACCAAAACACATAAATGCAAACCCAAATACAGACACAAAAAAATAATGCAAGATAAATGCCATGTTAAATCAACAGTGATAAATAAAACATAAAGCAGTAGAAAAAAAATGCAAAGAAGGGGAAACAGTGAACTCCCCTTATCAAGGTTCCTCCTCGTCGTGCTCTGGTGGTGGCACTCCTCTGTGCGTCCCCTTGCTGCTGATAGTCATACTCTATTGTAAAACTCAACAAAAGTACAAGAAAAAATTCAAAACGAGTAGAGAGAGAAATAAATTAGTTCTCAATTTATAGTCGAGAGCTAGACTGCAGGTTCCCCTCAGTTCTGATTGTTTTGGAATCGAGTGACTCCAATTTTTGGTTCCACTGTGCCACCTAAATATTTCTTCAGTCGTTGAGCATTGACTGTGAACGGCTCATTTTTTCCATCTCTCACAGTTATGTCTCCCGAGGGGAACACCTTGGTGATCATGTAAGGGCCAGTCCACCTTGACTTGAGCTTGCCAGGAAACAGGCGCAGCTTGGAGTTGTATAGCAGCACCGCTTCACCTTCTTTGAATTCTCTCGACGCGATGCGCTTGTCAGGTGCTAGCTTTGTACGCTCTAAGTACACGTACTTCAGGTGTGGAGGCCGTGGTTTGAGCTCTCGTGTTTGCGGTTCCTCAATGCTTGACTTCTGAGGGGTCAAATCTCTTCGATACCCCATGTCCTCCAATTTCATCCTTTCTGGCTTCTTCCATGGATGGTTGGCATCACAGTACGCCACTCTTACAGATTTTTCTTCATCAAGTTCATCCTCCTTCAATTCAGTGGTGAGAGTGGCTTCCAATGGATCCTTCATAGCATCCTGCACAAATTGACACACAAGTGAATCCGATGAATCAACTATAAAACAATCATTAGTGTGCAGTGTGTTCTTAAGAGCGTTAAAAACATTAAAAGTGATTTCTTCATTTCCCACTCTCAATCTCAACTTCCCTTCTTGCACTTCAATCACGGCCTTGCCAGTTGCAATGAACGGTCTCCCTAAAATCAAAGGCATCTCCCTATCCTCTTCCATGTCAAGCACCACAAAATCTGTAGGAAATGTAAACTTTCCCACTTTCACCAACACATTTTCTCTGACTCCTCGTGGATGTTTGACGGATCTGTCAGCTAGTTGCAAGGACATCTGTGTCAGTTTAGGCTCGCCCAATTCAAGTTTCCTGAATACGGATAAAGGCATAAGATTAATGCTCGCACCAAGATCACATAAATCTTTAGGAAAAACAACATCACCAATCATGCAAGGTATAGAAAAACTCCCTGGATCCTTTAGCTTTGGTGGGATCTGGTTTTGTACCAATGCAGAGCAATTCTCAGTCAATTTTACCGTCATGTGAACCTCCAACTTCCTCTTATTAGCTAAGATGTCTTTCAGAAATTTAGCATAGCTCGGCATTTGCATCAAAGCATCAGCAAAAGGAATATTTATGTGCAATTTTTTAAATACCTCAAGAAACTTACCGAATTGCGCATCAAGTTTTGCTTTTTTCAATGCTCCAGGAAAATGAGGAGGTATAATTTTTGGATTGTGCAGTGGGTGCTGGTGTAGAGTTAGAAAACTTACCTGTGTGCGTATCAACCGCTTCTTTTCCTTGATCCTCTTTTTCTTTTTCCTCTTGTTCAAGCACTTTTCCACTCCTCAATGCTATGGCTTTCACTTGCTCTTTCGGGTTAGTCTCAGTGTTACTTGGCAAGGTGCCCGGCTCTCTACTTGCTATCATCTTTGCTAATTGTCCAATCTGATTCTCGAGCCCCTTTATCGATGCATGTTGGTTTTGGAGTCTAGTTTCGGTAAATGAAATGAACTTAGACAACATTTGCTCCAAATTGGATTTCTCTTCTCTAGGAGGGTCAGATCTGTACATCGGTTGTTTCCCATATGGTTGTCCTCCTTGTGGTCGATTCTGACTGTTTTGACCACCCCATGAGAAGTTGGGATGTTGCCTCCATCCAGGATTATATGTGTTCGAATATGGATCATTCCTTGGACGGTTGTGGACTCCCACTTGATTCACCGGTGCCTCATTTTGCACATAGAAGGGATTTTCATCTTGACAGTCCTTCACAAAATGTTCACCTCCACACTTTTCACAGAATATCTCTTGAAGACGCATAGCTGTGCCACCCATGTTCAAGCCATCTATTTTCCTGTTCAAAACATCAAGTTGTGCAGTAATGGCAGAAAAATCAGTTACCTGAAGAACTCCTGCACTTCTCCGCTGGTTGTTCCTTTCAGATTGAGGATGATAACTGCTAGCAACCATTTCCTCCAACAACTCATATCCTTCTTCCGCAGTTTTTCTCAACAAGTTTCCGCAACATCTATCATAGTATGGTTAGGAGTAAGAAAACCATAATAAAATGTTTGAACGACTAACCCAAGTGGTAATTCGTGATGTGGGCATCTTCGTAGTACATCCTTGAAGCGTTCCCATGCCTCATATAAAGGCTCATGATCGAATTGAGCAAATGTGGTAATGTCTGCCCGCAGCTTCATGGTCTTAGATGGAGGACAGTATTTAATGAGAAATGCTTTCGCCATGTCCTCCCATGTAGTGATCGAACCTACAGGCAAACAATTTAACCATGCTTTAGCTTTATCACGTAAGGAGAAAGGAAATAAACGTAACCTGACAGCATCATCAGAAACTCCATTAAATTTAAAAGTATCGCAAATTTCGAGAAAATCTGCGATGTGCGTATTTGGGTCATCTACTGCAGTTCCTCCAAACTGGACTGTATTCTGAATCATCTGAATTATAGCTGGCTTGATTTTGAAGTGGTTTGCCCGCACAATAGGCCTCACAATGCTGGGGCGTGCACCATCCAGAGACGGTTGGGCATACTCTAGCATCGGTATGCGGCGTGGCATCTCAATATGTCTCTCTTCATGGTGTTCCTCCTCATGCTCTTGCTCGTGCCTCTCCATCAGTTCCTTCATTCTCTGCTGATGTCTTCTCCTGCGGAAAGTTCTTTCAATTTCAGCGTCAAACTGCTCAAGCTCCACGTCAAGTGACTTTGGCATGCACTGGAAAAGATATCTGAAATAAAATATGGAGTGTTAGCTCAAGAAAAATAAAACAATGCTAAAGAAAATAACTAAAAATAAAATTGTGAATTTACAGTCCCCGGCAACGGCGCCAAAAACTTGATCGAGCAAAACTTGCACTGTGGAATCTTTAATAAAAATATAGTTTTGTATGCTCAAATATTAATCGCAAGTGCACGATGTCAAGTAATAGTAAAATGTACTGAGTACGAGTATCGTTCCACTGAATACTGTATTTGACAATTATTATTTCAGTTATTAAATCTTTAGAAACGAAAATTGATTGATTGCTTATTAATACTATACTTAAATAAATATGCAAATAAACTAATCAAGAATTAAATAATAAGAATTTATATCTAGAGTGGTTGATTAAAATTCAATGAGAAATGCATTTGTTGGGAATATCGGTTCACCTATCCCTCGTTAATTAATTAATTCGTTCGCTAGTGATTTATCCTTCCGACTAGATTTCCTATTTCATTGAACACACTATCTCGAGCTATGCCAAACTAATTCTACTCAGTGAAGTAATTAAATGTCTTTAATTATTTATCAAGAGTGAATTGCATGCCGATCTATGAAATCCCCTAGTTTTCGACCCTTAGGACTATGACTATCGGCGCGTATCCAATTTCATATATCTATGCAAATTGTAGATCCACGGATTATACTACTCGTTCCTATCACAAGCTATTCTCTCGAACTCACTCGCAATATAAAAACGTTATTAAAGTTAGCTACGCTCTAACAATACGATAAAACAATAGTATAATCAAGAATAACGCACTAATCGAAATATAAATTAATCATATCAAAGTTTGGGGTAGAATCCCCTTAAATCCCAACAAATATTTAACGTTTAGCTACTCGAATTCATCTTTAAAATTAAACAAAACAATGTTTGAATGAAAGAAACTAGATTAGAAATACTAGTCGTGATAAAAATGCGAGGAACGATGTCCGGAATTCTTCGACTCTTCAACTCCAAGCGCAAAAGTCCTCTCCAAAGCTTGTGGCGGCTCCCCAATCCAGTCCGAATCTTCCCAAACATCCAAAGATCCCCTCCATATCATCCACATCCCAAGAATAAGGTAAGGAATCGTCAAAGAACTTTTTCCAAAAATAGGTGGCGCTCGGGCGGTAGAAAATGACCGCTCGAGCGCCACACATTCTGTAAATGTCTTGGAGAATGCGGCAGTCGTGCTCGAGCGGTAGAAAATTACCGCCCGAGCGCCGAGTCTTCTGTAAATTTTCTTCTCGGAAATCATTTCTCGCGCTCGAAAGGTAAAAAATTACCGACCAAGCACCATCCTCTCTGGACTTTTGCTGCGCGGATCACCTCTCGCTCCCGAGCGGTGAAATTCTACCGCTCGGGCGCCAGCCTTTCTGTATGTTTTTCTCCTCGGCTTCCATCTTTTGCTCTGATTTCAGTTTCTCGGTCATTTTCCTGCAAATTCATCACGCCCTAGTGAGACATGGTCAAATGTAAAAGCTTACTCTAAAACGAACAAAATGTAAAAGAAATGTACGCATGCGCAATGCAAACACACACAAAACTAATGCAATAAAACACGTGAAAACCATACCTATCATTATGCCTACTGCCAGTTGTGTGAAGCTCACGAAGTCACACCTCAATTCTGTAAGTTTTCATGTTTTGAATTATGTTATGTAATAAGCATCATGTCATGATTTCAGCATGTGCATATTTTAATCCAAATTACGTGTATCTTATGCTATTAGTATCATGTTCATGCATATCGGGTTTACGTGTTGGGTAATTATTGGAACAGTGTGGCTCCTAGACGCATGATTAATCGGGGAGCAAGGGCTGTGGACAGAGAGGCTGGAGATGAAGAGAGGGTCACTCCTCCTCGTCCACCACCGGATATGCAGGCGCAGATGCTTGCAGGTATGACACAGTTCTTCGCGCAGTTCGCGGGGAACCAAGCTGCAGCAAGGGGTGCAGGGGTAAGGCCCCAATCGGAGGTGGTGTATGAAGGATTTAGGAGGATGAATCCGAAAGAGTTTTCGGGGACCACAGACCCGATGGTAGCAAAAGAATGGATTAAGTCCATCGAAGTAATATTTGATTTCATGGAACTGGCAGATGCAGACCGGGTCAGTGTGCTACATTCCTTCTGTCAGAGGACGCCAGGTTATGGTGGGGAAGCGCGTCCATATCAGTAAATCTGCATACTTTGACCTTGAATGGGTTTAAGGAAGTGTTTTACTCCAATTACTTCACTGAGGAAGTACGATCCATGCTGACCAGAGAGTTCATGGCGTTGAGTCAAGGGGGCAGCGACGTTGCAGAGTTTGTGAGGAAGTTCGAAAGGGGGTGTTACTTCGTGCCCCTAATAGCTAATGATGCCCGAGAAAAGCTGAGGCATTTTATGGATGGGTTACGGCCAATCTTGGGCCGTGACGTCCGAGTAGCTGGTTCTACTACATATGCGGTCGCCGTGTCTAGAGCTTTGGCGGCAGAACAGGATCAGCGAGATATTGAGAATGATAGATAGGGCAAGAGGCCCTATCAGGCACCGCAAGAGCAGCAGCAGCAGCAGCAGAGACCTCCGTTTAAGAAACCTTACCAAGGGCAACCAGGGAAGAAGCCATATCAGGGACCGCCAAAGGGCAAGAGTCCAATTCAGTAGCTGGTGGCGCCTCAGAAGCCCGGTAATTTCCCAGTGTGCCCTAAATGCAACCGCCAGCATCCGTGGAAGTGTTTGTATGGGTTAGGCAAGTGCTTTAAATGTGGACCAGTGACCACATGTTGAAAGAGTGCCCACAGTGGAGGCAGCCAACTCTGGGCAGAGTGTTCGCCATGCATGCTCAAGAGGCGAACCCAGACACGACATTGTTGACTGGTAACTTATTTAATTTAGCAGTATTAAATTTTGTCATACATGCATGATTATTTTTGGATTTGGGATTATTAGTGTTCTAGCCAGTATTTTGGTGTCTTTCGTTGCATAAGGTTAATGTTAGAATTTGGGATGTAAGTTTGGTGTGGTGCTAACGTCTCTCAGGAAATATTTTCATCAAGAGATTAGCCATGAAGGCCCTGATATATTCGGGAGCCACTCACTCCTTAATCTCGGAGACATTTGCTAATCATTTAGACATCAAGTCTATCGGCCTTGACGTGAACTACTCGGTGACAGTTCCATCAGGGGAAGAACTGTTAGCTACCAGTGTGGTCAGAGATATTGATCTAGAACTGCAGGGTCACCTGGTGTATGCCGACCTGATAGTATTGCCGATGCTAGAGTTTGACATTATTTTGGGAATGTACTGGCTGACGAAGAACAGAGTTTTGATCGATTTCCCGAAAAGGCCAGTGTTAGTAAGACCTATGGGTATGGAGCAGTTTCTCTTTGAGCCAGACAGATGGAGAAGTTTCCCTCGCATGATCTCTTGCATGCAGGCACAGGGACTTATTTCTAAGGGGTGTCAGGCCTTCTTGGCCAGCATTATTTCTGCTGTATCATATGTGTCGGTAGTCAAAGACTTCCCAGACGACTTTCTTGACGACGTCACAGGTCTTCCACCAGATAGAGAGGTGGATTTCTCCATTGATCTTCTGCCAGGCACAGTGCCAATTTCTAAGGCACCGTACCGCTTAGCTCCAGCCGAGATGCTAGAACTTAAACAGCAGATACAGGAGCTTCTTGACAAGGAATTTATTCGCCCTAGTTTCTCGCCATGGAGCGCGCCAGTGCTTTTCGTAAAGAAGAAGGATGGGAGCATGAGGCAGTGTATCGATTACCGAGAATTGAACAAGGTAACGATCAAGAACAAATACCCATTACCAAGGATCGAGGACTTGTTCGATCAGTTGCAAGGAGCTGAAATGTTCTTTAAGATAGATCTTCGATCGGGGTATCACCAGCTGAAGGTGAAAGATGCAGATGTTCACAAGACAGCCTTCAGAACCAGGTATGGGCATTACGAGTTCTTAGTGATGCCATTCAGATTGACGAATGCTCCAGCTATTTTCATGGACCTCATGAACCGAGTATTTCAACCCTATCTTGACAAATTCGTCATAGTATTCATTGACGATATCCTTATTTACTCGAGGAGCCATGAGGAGCACAGCCAGCACTTGAGGACGGTGTTGTAGATCTTGCAGAGTCGCAAGTTATTTGCGAATTTCAGTAAGTGTGAATTCTGGTTGGAGAAGGTAGCATTTTTTGGTCACATAATATCTAGCATTGGTATTGAGGTAGATCCCCAGCCAAGGTAGCAGCAGTCAAAGAATGGGTTGAGCCGAGGAATCCATCTGATATTCGAAGTTTCCTAGGCCTAGCAGGCTACTACAGGAAATTTATTCAAGGGTTTTCTTCGATAGCAATGCCACTCACTTCACTGACAAAGAAGAATGCAAAATTCGTGTGGAGTGATGAATGTCAGAAGAGCTTTGATACTTTGAAGCGAGCTCTTATTTCAGCTCCAGTGTTAGCCATGCCATCAAGGCAAGGAGACTTTGTGTTATACACCGATGCGTCTAAGCTTGGGTTAGGCGCAGTGTTGATGCAGCATGGTCAGGTTATATCTTATGCTTCCAGGTAGTTGAAAGTGCACGAGAAGAACTGCCCGACTCACGATCTTGAATTAGCCGCAGTAGTCTTTGCGTTGAATATTTGGAGACACTACTTGTATGGCAAGAAATGCCAAATATTCACTGATCACAAGAGTCTCAAGTATTTCTTCACGCAAAAAGAACTAAATATGAGGCAGAGGCGGTGGTTAGAGCTGGTAAAAGACTACGACTGCAAAATTAGCTACCATCCGTCAAAGGCTAATGTTGTCGCAGACGCTTTGAGCAGAAAAGTGGCAGTTGTAGCACAGTTGTCGGTGCAGAGAGCTCTTCAGTCTGAAATTCAGAAATTTGGTCTAGAGATTTATCGTAAGGGCAGAGCTCCCCGACTATCTAATCTGACAGTCAAATCCGATTTGCTAGACCGAATCCGTAGGGGACAGCCTTCAGATGAGAAGTTGCAGAAATGGAGACTGAAGGATGAAGCTAAGGGTAGTGTACTCTACACGGTGTCAGATGGTATTGTGAGATACGGAGATAGAATGTGGGTGCCTAAAGTTGATTCGATCAGAGAAGATTTCTTGTCAGAGGCACACGCATATCCGTATTCTATTCATCCAGGAGGTACCAAGATGTACAAAGACCTGCAGATCTTGTATTGGTGGCCAGGGATGAAGAGAGACATCCGCAGATTTTTGTCTGAATGTCTCACTTGTCAACAGGTGTAGGTAGAACACCAGAGGCCGGCGGGAACGCTTAAGCCACTCCCTATCCCTGAGTGGAAATGAGAGAATATTACCATGGACTTCGTCGTTGGTTTACAAAAGTCAGTCAGAGTTTTTAATACCATTTGGGTCATAGTGGATCGACTCACTAAGTCAGCGCACGTTTTTCCAGTAAATACAATTTTCTCCATGACGCAGTATGCGGAGCTCTATATCAGGGAGATTGTTCGGTTGCATGAGATCCCAGTTTCCATTGTGTCCGACAGGAACCCGTGATTCACATCGTCCTTCTGGAAGAGCCTACATGCGGCCATGGGGATGAAGCTGCAATTCAGTACAGCTTTTCACCCGCAGACAGACGGCTAGTCTGAGCATGTGATCCAGATATTATAGGATTTGTTGATAGCCTGTATGATCGATTTCCAGGGAACTTGGGAATCGAATCTACCTCTAGTGGAGTTTACATACAACAACAGTTTTCAAGCATCTATAGGTATGGCTCCCTATGAGGCATTGTATGGAAGGAAGTACAGATCACCGATTCATTGGGATGAAGTCGGTGAGAGAGCATAACTTGGTCCAGAAATTGTTCAAGAGACTGTAGATGTTGTGGTCAAGATCCAAGACAGGATGAAGACCGTCCAGAGTCGTCAGAAAAGTTATGCTGATAAGAGGTAAAGAGACCTAGAGTTTGCCGTAGGTGATCACGTCTTTGTAAAGATAGCACCTATGAAAGGTGTTATGATATTTGGGAAGAGAGGCAAGATGAGTCCGAGATTCATTGGACCTTTCGAGATTGTGGACAGAGTTGGGACTCTAGCCTATCGTGTTGCCCTTCCGCTGAATCTGACCGAGGTACACAATGTGTTCCATGTCTCGATGCTGAGGAAGTACCTAGCGAATCCTTCGCATGTTCTGAGCTACGAGCCATTGCAGTTGGCTCCAGATCTGTCATATGAGGAAAGACCTCTCCAAATCCTAGACAGACAGGAGCGTAGACTTCGGAGCAAGGTGACGAAGCTAGTCAAAGTCCGGTGGCTAAACCAATCAGTGGAAGAGGCCACTTGAGAGACTGAAGCAGACATGAGGACTCGCTATCCAGAGTTGTTTGGTAAGATTTAATTTCGAGGACGAAATTTATATAAGTGGGGGAGGAACTGTAGAGCCCAAATCAGCACACGTAAATCTCATGCATTATTTAAATTGTTAGTTCATTTATTTAAATTTAAAATGAGTTTTAGCCATGTATGATTTATTTAAATTGCATTATTTTAATGTTTATGTTATGCACGTTAAAATGTTTTTTTGAGTTTCATGTTTCAGAAGTTTATTCGATGCGGGATCGAGGGAAAGAGACCGGCGACGAATTTTGGAAATATTTTAAAAGATGGTAATTTATTTTAAGTTGAGAATAGGGCGTTTTAAATAATTTATCTAGTTTCAGCATGTTTAAGGCCTAAATTATTTATATAAGCGATTTTAGAATTTTAAAACTTTTTAAAGTCTAGCACATGTACATTTTATTTTCAATTAGAATTTTGTTAAAGTTAAGGGAGATCTAGTATTTTAAAATTAGTTGCTAATTAATAATTAAGCAAATTTTACTCTCCTTAATTTACTAATCACACGCACACGCACTTTTGCACACACTAAAAATCACCTAAACAAACACTCACTTCATTATTCAGATTTTTATTTTTGAGAGAGAAGAAAACTAGGGTTCTTGTCTCTAGTAGTAGCCGCCCCACTCCTATGAATTTCCACAAAAATTTCGTTGGTTTTCTTAAAAGAAAATTGAGCCAAGTCGTTCGGGATCGTCTCTCACATCATCTCTGCTTCGGTATCGCCGTATCGTGAGTTTTTAATATCAAAGGGCACGTATATTCTGTTTTTCCTGCGTCGATCATGTCATAGTATGCGTTGCGATGTATTTTGTATGAAAACCATGTGAATGTTGTGTAGAAGATTGAGCAATTATGTTTAGATCACTTTTGAAACCATTTTTTTGGGTCTAAAATAACGTTTTTGCTGTCTTTTTAAATTCTGCGATTTTTAGGTCGTGATTCTGAGAAAACTTTCAACATAAAAATTGTATAACTTTTTGATACCTTTGATTTGACAGTAAATTTGAAATATTTGGATAAACATTGAGTGAGTTATGACGTTTTTTTGTGGGACTGCTCAAACTGCGTTTTATGAAAATATATGATAGTGATGTGTTCTTGAAGTTTTATGGTTGCAGGTTTCATTGGAGATTGACGGGTGATTGCTGCTGCATTTAGGTATGTGGTTAATGATGTTGGGAAGGTCATTGATGTTTTGTTTTGCGTCGTTAGGTACTTGGAAGAACGAGTAGTCGTGAAAACTATTTTGGTGTCAAAGTTTGAGCTTATGGGTTTTATTGTGTTGCGTGTGGTGCGTCGTTTCTTTGGGAACGTTTGGGACATTTTATGGAGTCGATTCAGTTTCATAGTGTCCTAGGATGAGTCTCGATGGATTGGTTCATGAATCGTATTTTTGGTTAAGGGTATTAATAGGAAAATCGCGAGTTCAGTACGCTCGGCGCCCGAGCGGTAATTTTTTTACCATCCGAGCGCCACTCATTTTGTCTGAGAGTAGAGCTTCAGAAAACTCGGTGCCCGAGCGGTAACATTTTACCGCTCGAGCGCAACCCTCACTGTCGAGAATTTAATTTTTTTTAAGCTCGGTGCTCGAACGCCACTCCTTCTGTCCGAATATTTGGTTTCCCCTTTTTTTCAAGTTCAAATAGTGAGTTCATGTCTTTTATGGTTGGGAAATGTTCACATGTCATGTTAGAGTTTGTTTCGGGGTTTGATGTCATGGTTAGTATGATTAAACGAGGTCAAATCCCGAGCGATTTTAGATTGTCATAAGAAATTGTCTTTTGGGTGGTGAGCACAACGAATACGTCTAAGCTATGAATTATTAAGTGCGTGAATCATGTTAGTATGTGCAGCAGTGGCCCCAAGCGAGATCCAACGAATCCCTCAACTCCAAGTATGTATGTTCGACGTGAAAAGAAAATACTTTTAAGTTTTTGAGATATGCTAAATGTCTTGTGACTAATTACGTATGGGATTGGAAAGCGTTAAAGCATGACCAGGGACCAATCCACCCCGTCAAAGCATGAATGGGTTTAGATCAGGATTGGAAAGCGTTAAAGCATGAACGGGGACCAATCCACCAGTTAAAGCATAAACGGGGATATCATGTATGTGGCAGTGGATTTTTTCCTTTCAGCCCAGTACTGTGGTTTTGTCTGATCAAGCAATTTATGTTATGGGTCACTTGCTTTGAAACATGTCTCTACGCAAAATTATATTATGTATGCTCGTGTATGTATAAAGCAATCATGTTTATGAAAGGTTCTACGTTGATGGCACGTCTATGTATGTATGTACGTGCAAGTTTTGATTTATGTTCAGTTTCAGTATGTACGTCCTATTTTAAAGTTGCATGTGGTTTTATTATGTATTACTCGTTACTTCTAGTTTATACGTGTTGAGTCTTTAGACTCACTAGACTTGATCGATGCAGGTGAGGATGATTTCGAGGAGACCAGGAGTGGTGACCAAGGAGCAGGCTTGGACTTAGCGAGAGGCTAAACCCGAGGACCGCCATGTTTTGAAGTTTTCATGCAATGCTTAAACTATTTTTATTTTTTGTTTTGGTTATGATGTTTTGAAAAAGCATTTATCTTAACAAAATTTTTATTGGTGATCTTTTATTTCAAATAGTTTGGTTGAACAAACGGGGTAACCAAATTGATGGTTCACCTTCGTATTTAAGAAAATTTTTAATTCTTCCGCAAATTTTAAGTAGTAAAAAGTACGGTACGTTACATAAACCTTCAAAAATTTTTCTGACATTAGTACACTGCAGCTGAATTCTTCCTGAGATTTGATGAGTTTAGATATTCAGAACTTTGATATGTTATTTGTCTCAGCTGCTCTTCTCTGCTATTTATAGGCTTCTCTTTAACGGTAACATTTGGTAGATTTTGAATCTTTTTATCCGTTGTTTTGTCATGTCAAAATTTTTCTGACATTAGTACACGGCAGCTGAATTGCGGCGTTCCCACTATCTGTTGCAGTCTACTTTTGTACTATTGTCGGTTGAACGTCCTTTTCTTGATGTGTACCGCTTAAGGATCAGATGATAAGCAATAGCCGATAAGATCATAACTGAATGTATCAACTGATCAGTCAGTTGTCCGCGTTAGTTCAGTTCAGCTGGTTTCAGTTGCCTTTGAAAATTTGCTCTTTAAACTTCAGTTATAGACGATCAGTTGAATTTCAAGCACTTAGTTTGTCAAACAACCAAAATTTAGTTCCCAATGTACAGATTCGTACAAAGAACAACCAAAATTTAGTTTCCAATATAGTTTCCAATGTACAGATTCGTACAAAATTTAGTTGCCTTTGAAAATTTGTGCTTTTAATCTTCGAACTCTTTGTAGATACAATAATTCTTCTAATGTACAGATTCGTACAAAGAATAAAAGAATGAAATAATCTTCAAGAATCTTCAAAAATCTTCTATAATCTTATCAATATCGTCTTCTGATTTTTGGTCTTTTTCTTTTTCATTTTTCCCTTTTTTGTCAAACGCCTCCACCTTCTTGGATAAAGATTTAACCTCTGAGCTGATGGTAGAAACAGCGTTCATTAGAAGATCTTGCATAATGTCTATTTATCTGGTGAGAGAGTTTTGCAAGAAGTCGAAGCGATTATTGAACATTTCTTGTGTCTTAAAATGTGCGTCTGCTGATGCTTTGTCCTTTTTGATTTGATCCAAATGGAAGAACAAGGTTGTAACATCGGATGTGATATTTTGAAGACTCTTGAACGTGTTCTCCTTAATTGTATCAATCTTCATTGTATGTGCCAGCTGAGTTGATTTGATGCCCGAAATAGAAGTCATCATACTGACCAGATTGTTCTGAATGGCTGGAATTTATTCAAACATAGATTCAGTTTCTATGTGAATACCAGGAGACATGACTCCAGAGGTTTATGGTGCCTCTTCCCGATTTTTTTTATCAAAAATTACTAACGCCCTGTCAGTTGTTTCTACTTCTGTAATTTCCGGAACATCTTCAGTTAAAGCTTGTTGAATTTTAGGAGGAGAAGAAGAAGTGAAATGTCTGCTTAAAAAGTACTAGAAATATTTTTTTTTTCAAACCTCACTAAGTCGGCCGAGTTGCATAAACACATGCATAAAATATTTTGGAACTATTTTAAAAATAAAACAACCAACTATATATTTGACAAATACAGTCCATACTATAATCTCTCAAAAACATCTCAAAACATAAATATAAGTCATAAAATATATTTAACATAATTTAAAATCATAAATCATAAACTAGTGCGGAAAACTAGCGTCGGTCCTCGGGTTATGTGCACCTTCAGTCCAGCAAAGTCAACCATCAAGACCTCCATTAACATATTCATAATCAATAGTACCTGCATCAATCACACCTAGTGAGTCTAAAGACTCAACACGTCATATCCTTGATAACAAGTAATGCATAATACAGATTACATGCAACAGTAAAAATACTTGTACTTACAAATATCGTTTTCATGAAGATGCATAAATTTTAAACAATAACATTTTCGTAAGCATTTTCATGATGCATAAATTTTAAATAAAACCATTTTCATAATGATGCATCACTTGAAATATAAACATCTTCATAAACTTTTCATAAATATTTTCTTAAACATTTTCATATCAACATATTCATATTTATATTCATATTCGTATTCCTGTTCGTGTTTGTTGAATTCAGATCGTGATTGTGACTCGTATTCTTAAACGTATTGGGTGATGGATCCATCTACACGTAACCACAGTACTGGGCGGCGGGGACTCCAGCAACACCCTCACCGGTCAACTGAGCCTTGGCCTTACGTATTAACATATTCGTGTCTTTGGAAATACGATCGTCGGGCTCCCTCTAGGGCCTTCTCCCGTAAAAGGGCTCCTTCTGGGGCCTTTTCCCTCACGATATCTCCAATCGTATTCGTATCAATGGAAATACGATCATCGGGCTTCCACTGGGACCATAACCCTCACGATATCTCCAACATATTTAGTCACAATCCCTTCACGTCCTTCAACATTTCGTATTTCCATCACTTAATAAAAACATGCATAATAATATCGTTTTATTTTGAAACTAAGTATGCAACATATCTTTTAAATTCCAATGCTAAACCATAAAAATCCGTAAGCATTTAAAATAAATATTTTATAATCATAAACGTTTAAAATAAACATTTAAATCATAAACGTTAAAAATAAACATTTTAACATAAAAATACATAAACATAAAAATTTCATAAACATTTAAAATTGATATATTAACATATAAAAATTCATAAACATATACAATCATATTAGCATATAGAACAGCATTCAGGACACTGCCATGACGTTTACTAATTTCTAGGTGTAAAATGATCGTTTTACCCCTGGACGAAAAATTTCACGTTTCTGACATTTTCTTAATTCAATTGACTCTAACATGTCCCAAATAATTATTTAAGCCTACATGAATTTTCTCATATTTTTATTTATCTTAAAATAGGTCTTTTAATTTAATTTGTAAATAAGACCTATTACTGCGTTTTAATCCCGAATTAAACCAAACCTTAATATAAAATTCTCATATTAAAAACTTAGACTTCTAATAATTATTTGAGCTTAAATATAATTTTTCATAATTTTATAAAGCTTAAAACTAGGCTTTTCAATTAATTCGATAATTAGCGTTTCCTGCAGCGATTAAATCCTGAATAAACACAAAACTCAATATTTTCATTCTAAATTTTTAACATACCCTTTTTATGATTTATTCTACCCTTCCAAGTCATGAGCCACACCCGTGGACCCATTGATTCATTTTTACCCTTATAATTTTTGAAATAGACACCTTATCGAACACATCGACCCATCTCCTAATTTACTTGAGCCATGCCCAAGCCACCTTGAGCCAAACCCAAGCCAACCCACCTAGGGACCGTACTGACCAAGCCCAGCCCAAAAACCAGCCTAGCCCGCTCAAAAACCTCCTGGAACTCGACCCCAAGTGCATGCGTGTGTGCGTTTGTAGTGTCCTTGCAGATTTGGGTTTCCTAGCCGCCTAGGACTCTACTAGCCCTTAACCACCAAGCACCCATGACCCTTATTGACTCTTGAATAGTCCTTGAACCAAGCCACCCCCAGCCCGAATACTTGAACCAAGCAGCAAGGGGTTGTACTGGACAGCACCCGTGCGTTCCTCCCTTGCTACCATCCTCACATTTTCTGCCTCCAGTTGAGCCAGCAGTGAACCATGCCGCTCCAGTGCCTACCCAGACCCTTTTGCACCCTCTTATGACCCCTATTACCTAAGTACTTGACCCCAAAGCTCCAAAACCTAAGCTCCACCAGCAGTAACATAATATGGCCGAGAAACCCACCTACCATGGACTCCACGTTTCTGTTGCTAGGACCTAGCCAACCACACCAGATCCTGAACCAGCCCTTTGTGCACCTTCTTAGGACCCTAAGGACATATCCTAGCCCAGCCCAAAGCCCCTGGCCGAGCCCCTTAAACCTGCACGCTGCTGCACAATCTGCCTGACTTCCATAGCTTGTTCTCGGGTGGAGTCCTAGCTTGCTAAGACTCATCCCCAGCCCCTGGTCTCGAGTCCTAGTGTGGCTAGGACTCTTCCCTTGACTCAACCACGTCCCTAGCTAGCCCTGGTCCCAAGCCGAACCCAAGCCTAGCCTTCATGACCATAATCGGACCCCTCCAACAACCATGACAGCAACCTGGTCCCATCTTGTTTCCTTTGTTTTTTGCAGTGTGTGTAAGGTGTGTCTAAAGCTTCAAACTCGTGTAAAACATGACCTATATCATCCTAATTCATGGCAGCCCCTTTAGGTACATAAAAATCATGTTTTTGGTTCACATTTCATGCTTTAAAATTCATATTTGATGCAAAAACGAAAATATAACAAAGTGCAACTGGTTTTTCATTCAAAACATAATTAAATAAATACTATGGTGTGATGGATGTTTTAAGGAAAGATTATGGCGTGCCTTTGAGTTTTTAACGCACGATTATTCGTTGACGATTGCGAAGAACGACGAAAACCTAGGCTTGATTTTCCTTGAAGCTTTTCGAATTTTCTCTTGAATATTTAGGGGGGTGTGTGTGGTGAATTGATGGAGAAAGTTTTGGAGGAAACAATCTGATTGTGGGCGTGTATCATCACGGGTTATGGGGTGGGTTTGAATATTATATAGTTAATTATTCATTAATTAAGCTTAGGCACATTAAACATACAAATTAGATCCATTAGTGCTTAATTAAATTATTTAAAAGATTTAAAAATAATTTTGCTTAAATAAATTTGTTAATTTATTAGCCGGGTTGCCAAAACGTTCTTATTTTGTAGAAAAACCAACACTGATAAAAAATTACGTCCCGGCGTATAAAATCACATCATAACCCCTTATTTTCAAAAATAAGAAAAAGCATCACCCTTAATTTAAATAATTAAAAACAATTATTTAATAAAAGCATTTTCCATTTTCCAGCCATCGGTCTCCGTTCCTCGATCGCAACTCGAATAACCTTTTAAAAATATATTTTAATGCACCCATGTAGAAAAATATATTTTGCATTAAAATATATTTTAAACATGTCAATATGCATAACATAATTAATTAATGCAATCAAAAACAATTAATCGAAATACAAAAGGAAATTAATAACTTGCGTGCATGTGGTTCGCGTGGACCTTTAAATTTTCGGGGCGTTACAAGAAGTTTGATCAGCAGCATCCTTTGAAGCTTCTTCAGTATAAGTATCAGCTGAGATAAAAGGTGGCTCGTTGATAAGCTCATCAGCGGATACACTTACTGGCCTTTCAGTTGATTTGCCAGGTTGAACTGTTTCTTCAGTTTGAACCTGAACAGTCTTTGTGACTGCTTGTTCAATCAAGCTTGACTCTTCAACAGGCACTTCTTCAGTTGTTATGAACACCTCCTGTGTGGTCATGATGTATGACGGAACTGGCTCGTCGATATTTGCTTGTTCAGTCGTGGCAGACAACTGAACTGCCTTTTCAGTTTGAATCAAAGACTATTCTTCTGCTTGTTTTTCTGTAGATAAAGTATTTAGTTGAATATCAGAGGCAACTGATTGGAGAACCTCGTCGATGTTTGCCAAAGATAAATCAGCATTGGTGTACAACTGAACTTCAGCATAGGAGCATTGAAGGGCAGAAGAAGATGGTTGCACATCTTTTGGAGGAGCAGTTGCTTTGTCTGATGGTTCAGCAATTGGTTCCTGAGTTCTCTTCTTAGTTTGGACTGAGGGTTCGGCTTCTTCTTCGGATAAATGATCATGTGAACCCGTCGGAATGATCAGCTTGGTCCATTTCCCATTGCTTGATTGCCATCTGCAAAGATATAAGGTCCGAGTCCAACTGATCATATAATGCCTTGTCATTAAAGGCAGTCGGACTGGTAGGATCATAGTTTTGCCTCAGTAGAGCAATCATCTCACCTAGCTTCTTTGCACAGATTTGATCAAAGAAGTATTTCTTCCGTTGTAAGGCTTGCTGAATCAAAGAGGCTTTGACAAACTTTAGAACAACGGCCTCCAGTTTGATAAATTTCTTCAGAACTGACTTCTTTTCTAACTGCTTGGCAAACACCTCAGTTCTGAAATTTACCCAATCCTCATAAAATTTCAGTTTATTCTCAGAAAATCCATTGATCTCGGTCCAGATGAGATCAATGTGAGTTTGGGCTGTGTTGGTTGGTCGGGGTTCTTCTTGCAGCTTTCCTTTGCCTTTAGAATCAGTCAGGACATGAGGGAAACTCAGTCCTGATGAGGTTGCATCAATATTTTCTGTAATCACGACCCCTTTGGGTCTAGCAACCGGTAGAGTGTAAAAACCATAAATAATGATTAATGGAGCCTTGACTCCAGTCGATTTCTTTTGATCACCAGATTCGGTGATCTTCTTCTTCTTTTTTTGGTCATCAGAAAGAGGTAACTGAACCTCAGTTAATGGTTCAGTTTGCACAGCTCTCAACGGTGTAGCCTGAATAGGCTGTTCGGTTCCTGAATGCTGAATCAGTCTTTCAGTTGGGATGATTCCAACTGCAGGAGCAGGCTTTGTTTTCAGAGTTCTGGGTCTTTTGGTGATTTTGGGTGAAGGAGTCTTCTCAGAATCAGACTCACCGACAATCAGTTTTCTCTTGATTGTCTTCTTTCTGATTGTCTTCTTTGTTTTGGGAGCCTCCTGCATCCCGATTTCGTTCTTCACCTTCAAGAAGTGTTCAGGGGACATGTCCAGTTTGGGCTGTGACGGCTGGACACTCTTAGCATTGAAGATTTTGAGTTTGGATGATCTTTCAGAATCATCACTCACCATCCCCTTGACTTTCATCAAATAGCTGAGATGCACTGCATATCCCTTTGATTGTTTGGACGACTGAAACATGTTTTTTAGAATGTTGAAAATGATATTCTTCCAATTCAGTCTCCTATCGGCCATGATAGCAGTCATAGCCTGAAATTTTTCCATCGTAAGTGCAGCAAAGGACACAGCCTTCGCTAAAAGCTCCTTTGCTACAATATCAGCCAGCAACTGAACTTCTGGCTTCAGTTCCTTCTTAGGATCGAAAACTTTGATTTTCCATCCATCAGCAGAGAGTGCAGTTTGCATTTCTTCAACATACCAGTTTTAATTTCAGAAATATTTGCTAGCCCATCAGTAGGCAGCTGAAATAGATTGCAGAAGGATTCTTCATTGATAATTAATAGCTGACCATTGACAGTAGTAACGATGGTGCCAGCGGTAGTGACGTAGCCATTAGCGTAAAGATCTTGAATCTCCTTAGGGTATATCTCATGGGAAGATAATCATAAAAACTGTTTGAGTCCAGCTACTTCCAGTTTTTTGAAGATGTTCTTCACAGGTTCATCAGGAACAGTCATAATAGAAGCGAAGTCGATTTCCATATCACTGAGAATATGAGCTGGAACCTGATTTGCCATTGGATGAAATGATTTTCTGTGAGAGAGAATGCTTTGAGTTTAGGTTTGCTGTGAATGTTGAGTTGCACATAAGAAAAAAAAAAACTGAAATGGAGCGGGTATCGCACATATGTATGTGACTGTTCAAATTATTTGGACACGTGTCAGTCCAAGAAAATTTGAATAAAAAGTATGTGTGTGTCTGATAAAACGTGTGTGGAATATAAATGGATCACGTTGAGCCACGTTTCGAAATACCATTCAATGAAAGACAGTAATTAAATGAGTAAACAGTCAGTCACATCAGTTAATATGGAATCATTACTGATTGGTCAGTTAACGTACTGGAGAAGATCAGATGAGCCAAAAACTGAGTGATCAGTCATGAGCTGAGTCAAATCAACTGAAGACCATCTGATTATTTTCTTCTCAGTTAACCGATTGAATCAGATATCCCCCCTTAATAAATGCATATTTCATAATTTGGAAACTTAAACGACGGTTAATAAGACGTGTAAATAAAGTAAAGAGATGTTATGGTCAGAAGATGAATCGTCTAGTGTAATGATTGCGTCTCTTCGGTGGCCTTGAGCCTTTGCTATAAATAGACATATCATGGTTAATCACAAATTATCAGCAAGTAGATATCAGTCCGAAAAATAATGGCAGGAGCAAGTAGTTCAAGAAGTCCAAATATGGCTGATGTGTTTATGCAGTCAGCTATAGAGGCCCGAAAGTCTGCAATGGAAGAAGAGGTTTATGAGAATATTCTGCAGTTCTGACTAAAGATTCAGGACTTCCAATCCTTCCAGCAGGGAGGATCAGTTGCTACCCCCAAACTGGTAGCAACGGTGAGGAAGTATCAGCGGCGCCTTCGCGTTGCTGATGAGGTGGACATCTTCACTGGTGAAGGTGTCTACCTTCTGATGCTTAAAAAGGAGAGGAGGACTCTGAAAAAAAATTTCTATTTCAGAGGGCTTCCTAAAGACTTCTTCTGGGGATTTAACCACTTGGTTATCTTCGTGGAGGTCTGCGGTTAAAAAGGAAATTATCAATGTATGCACTATTTTTAATAAATGAAAGTTTGTTTAGTTTATCGTTGTCTTGTTGCTTTCCTGCAAACAAACTGATACTAATTGAATAACACTAACTGAAACTAACTAGTTGTAATGTTATTTACTGACAATTTGACTAACTCAGCAGTTACCACTAGATAAAAGACTAACTGATCAATAAAATGACAACAAACATGATATACTCCAGTCAAATCAATTAAACCAAGTATATTTCTAAAGTGAGAAAACTTAGTCACTGGTTGTGGTTTGGTGAAGATGTCAGCAGATTGTTGTTCAGTTGGAAAATACTCCAATCTGATTGCTTTTTTTAAAGCATGGTCTCTGATGAAGTGATGCCTGACATCAATGTGCTTGGTCCTTGAGTGAAGAACTGGATTGTATGTGATCGCAATGGTGCTTGTATTATCACAAAATATGGGAGATTCTTTAGCATCAATTCCATAATATTTCAGTTGTTGCTGAATCCTGCTACTACTTAAATTATAATTCACCCAAGTGTAGGTTGTTCGCAAGTAATATATTTCGTAAGTACGAGATCGATCCACAGAGAGGTTATTTTAAGTTTAAATTTATTAATTTATAGATTACAAGAATGAAGTTTACAAATTATAAATTTTGTCAAGGCTCGAGGATTTATTCTTGATTTATGTAATATTGTTTAACTAAAAGTAAAACAAAGGTGTAACCCTCTGACCCGATTTCATAAAATAACAGCGGAATTTAAAATTTTTCTTAAAAGAAAGAAGGTTTAAAATACATTTCCATATAGTCAAAAGTAGACACATGATCAATCAAATGATACAACAAAAAAAACAAAATATCATTTTTATGATCATGTCCAAAATGCTATCAAAATAATCTTTCCTTCCTCCATCTCTATGTGCATATGACTCCGGCGTCAATCAACGTCATGGCTCGTCGCTCTTATCTGCATCACATGAAATAACTGAAATGAGTATAAAACTCAGCAAGTGGAACTCTTACATAGCAATGTACATAACACACTCTGAAAACATGGCTTTGAAAACATTAAATATCATCAACTCTGAAACATGAATATCATAGAATGAATAACAATAACGATGGTATTTCTCTTTTCTCTGTTGGATTGATATCTATATAGTAACTCTGTCTCTGTACCTATATCCCATCGATATACATCGATAACTTTGAGGGATATAAGCCTATGGTCGTTGATCAACTAATTGCATGCAATCTCTGACTATGTATCTATCAATCCAATAAAACATTTGAATTCTCTCTTTGGCATTAAAACAAACACTTTGAAGACTCTATTTTTTTTTGTATTCCCTTTAACATAATTGAGACATAAGAATGTCTCTAATATACAACAAGGTGTATTAATACATAGCCTGAATCAAATGGAAGGGAATAACACTTTAAAACCATTGAAACACAATACATATATTATCATGTGAGCACAAGGAACTGAATTCCACTTACTACACTTGGAACCTTGAATCTATACCTTTGGTTGGATTCCTACAACAATAAACCAAGTATTACACCATTAACATCTCAATAATCACCAACCTATAACATTAAATCCATTAAACCAACACAACAACAAACCCAAGATGTCTCCCAACACCAAAACCAAGAATAAACTAAACCAAAAGCTTACCTTAACTCCTTAAACTCCAAAAGAACCTTGCTCACACTTCAAAACTCCCACAAGATACTTGAATCAAAGGAAGGAAAAGAAAAGAAATGGAACCCTAGCTCTCCCAAGGACTGAAGAATCGAGAATGAGCGGAAAGAATGAGAGAAATGAGACCAACTCATCCATTTAAAAACTTAAAATCTCGAAACACGCTTCTACTGTTCATGCATCGCGGGTGCGCTACCTACCTCATCGCGGGTGCGGTGTGCCTTCGGCACCTCAACCAAATTTCTGAAAATGACGACCACGGGTGCGCTGCCCAAATCACCGCGGGTGCGGTCTGCTCTCGGCCAAAAAAACTCTATGCAACAAAAATCGAATCGCAACGCTGATACAACACAAATACCCATCAACTAATATCAACAATACCACAAAACAATAATAACCAACAATACTATGACCCATAATCACAACTCTTAACATCTCAATCAAACTTAATCTTAACCAAATAATCCATAAACATACGAAATCTTAAACTGTACCGTTCACCAGGCTTGGATATTACAATCTCTACTCCTTAGAGGAATTTCGTCCTCGAAATTGACGTCACTGCGCAAACAACTCAGGACACTTCTCTTTCATCTCATCCTCTAGTTCCCACGTGGCTTCTTCAATCAAATGATTCCTCCAAAGGACTTTAACAATGCCGATCTCTTTGTTCCTCAACACTTTAACTTTGCGATCCAGAATCTGGACCGGAATCTCTTGGTACGTCAAATTCGGCGTCAAATCCAATGGCTCCTGGTGAAGAACATGGGAAGGATTCGCAATATATTTCCTGAGCATAGAGACGTGAAAAACATTATGACCTCTGTCAAGATCTGGCGGTAGGGCTAACCTGTAAGATCGATCACCAACTCTATCCAAGATCTCAAATGGGCCAATAAATCTTGGACTCAACTTTCCCTTCTTGCCAAACCGCATCACACCCTTAAGAGGTGCTATCTTCAAGAACACATGATCGCCAACCTCAAACTGCAATGGCCTACGACGCACATCGGCATAACTCTTCTGTCTCGACTGCGCTGTCTTCATTCTCTCTCGGATAACAGCAACAACATCAGCAGTCTGTTGGACTAACTCTGGACCCAACATCTTCCTCTCACCAATCTCATCCCAATACAAGGGAGATCTACACTTCCTGCCATAAAGTGCTTCATATGGTGCCATGCCAATCGTCGCTTGGAAGCTATTATTATACGTGAACTCAACAAGAGACAATTTAGAATTCCAGCTACCAGGATAATCGATAGTACAAGCTCTGAGCATATCCTCTAAAATCTGAATAACTCTCTCTGATTGACCATCGCTCTGGGGTGATATGCTGTACTAAATGCTAACCGTGTACCCAAAGCTCTGTGCAAACTCTTCCCAAACTCTGAAGTAAATCTAGGATCACGATCAGACACGATCGACACAGGAACACCATGAAGTCTAACAATCTCTGCTATGTTCTCTTCGGCATACTGGTTCATGGAATATGTCGTCTTGACTGGAAGAAAATGCGCTGACTTGGTCAATCGATCAACAATAACCCAAATAGAGTTAAAACTTTCTGCGTTCTGGGAAGACCAGTCACGAAATCCATCGTAATGTGCTACCATTTCCATTGAGGAATCGGCAATGATAACAATGTCCCAGCAGGTCTCTGGTGCTCGATCTTCACCTGCTGACAAGTTAGGCACTGAGAAATAAACATGGCAATATCTTTCTTCATACATGGCCACCAATAGAGTCTACGAAGATCCTGATACATCTTAGTGCTGCCTGGATGTATATCGAGTATGGCGCTGTATGTGCCTCTGTCAAGACGTCTCGCCGAATATCATCACCAGCAGGAATGCAAATACTGCCTCTAAACGTCACCAAACCATCTCTATTCGTCGCGAACTCTGAATTACCTCTCTCCTCTGCTCTAGCTCTCAACTCTAACAACTGAACATCAATAGCCTGCTCTCTACGGATCCTGTCCGTCAATGTAGCCCGAATAACCAACGCTGAAAAACGAGCAATGGTTCCAGGAACCACCAAAGCTATCTCCTCTCGCTGCAAATCTAACAACAACGGCTGCTGAATCATAGAACTTAAAGAAGAACTCGACTTACGGCTCAATGCATCCGCTACAACATTCGCCTTCCCTGGGTGGTAACTAATAGTCACATCATAGTCTTTGACAAGCTCTAACCACCGTCTCTGTCGCATATTAAGTTCTTTCTGTGAAAACAAATACTTTAAACTCTTGTGGTCTGTGAAAATTTCACACTTTTCGCCATACAAATAATGTCTCCAGATTTTCAGGGCGAAAACCACAGCTGCCAGCTCCAAATCATGCGTAGGATAATTCTTCTCGTAATCCTTCAACTGGCGAGAAGCATAGGCTATAACTTTACCTCGTTGCATCAACACTGCACCGAGGCCCTTCTTCGACGCATCGGTAAAAACAACAAAGTCCTCTGAACCACTGGGCAAAGCAAGTACTGGAGCTGTCGTCAACTTATCTTTCAACTCCTGGAATCCTCTTTGGCATTCATTGGACCACTCAAACTTCACAGTCTTCCTCGTCAGATTAGTTAACGGCAGGGCAATCTTGGAAAAGTCTGAAATAAAACGACGATAATAACCCGCCAAACCAAGAAAACTGCGTACCTCTGGTACAGTGGTAGGAATAGGCCACTTCTGAATCGCCTCTATTTTCACTGGATCAACAGCTATACCATCCTTCGAGACAACATGGCCTAAGAAAGAAATCTGCTCCAACCAGAACTCACACTTCTTCAACTTAGCATACAACCTCTTCTCTCTCAGCAACTGAAGAACAACTCTGAGGTGCTCTGAATGAAGCTCTCTGGTCTTGGAGTAAATCAAAATGTCATCGATAAAAACAATGACAAAGCTATCCAAATACGGCTTGAACACACGGTTCATAAGATCCATGAAGACTGAAGGAGCATTGGTCAGACCAAAAGACATCACAAGAAATTCATAGTGACCGTACCTGGTCCGGAACGCCGTCTTAGGGATATCAGACTCCCTAACCTTCAACTGATAATAACCAGATCGCAAATCAATCTTCGAGAACACTGTAGCCCCTTGCAGTTGGTCAAAAAGGTCATCTATCCGTGGCAACGGATACTTATTCTTAATCGTCACTTTGTTGATCTCTCTATAATCAATACACAGCCGCAACGACCCATCTTTCTTCTTGACGAAAAGAACCGGAGCTCCCCAAGGCGAAGAACTCGGCCGAATAAAACCTTTATCCAATAGATCCTGCAATTGCGTCTTCAACTCTTTCATCTCTGAAGGGGCCATTCTGTACGGAGCCTTAGAAATAGGAACCGTACCCGGAACTAGATCAATCACAAACTCTACATCTCTGTCCGGCGGTAAACCCGGCACATCATCCTCAAATACATCAGAGAACTCTCTCACAACATCAATATCATCAATATTCAACTTCACAATTCTATCCATATCCACAATCGAAGCCAAAAACCCATCACAACCTCTAAACAACAACTTCTTAGCCTCAAGACACGAAATAAAAGGAAGGATCAGCGAAGTACCTGCACTGGCGAACAAACCTTCCCTATTGCCATCATCTGCAAATTTCACCGTCTTAGCAATGCAATCAATCACTGCACGGTAAGTTGATAGCCAATCCATGCCAAGTATAATATCAAACGCAACCATCGGAATAACAATCAAGTCGGCATAAACAACTCGCCCATCAATTTGAACAGAGCACGCATACACAATAGATGTTGGGCACAACACATCTCCCGAAGGCAAAACAACATTAAACTGGAGGGGAATAACAGAAGGAACTATACCCAAAGATCTCAAAAATAGTTCAGACATAAAAGAATGAGTAGCACCTGTATCAATCAATGTCGTAGCTACTCTGCCTGAAATTAAAATAGTGCTAGAGATCACAGAAGAATCATGGTTTATACCTTCCTTTGTCATGGTAAAGATGCGACCCTGCACCTTCTCTTTACTCGAGCCTCTTGGACAATCCTTGGCTATATGGCCTGCAGTGCCACAACGGTAACAAGTATGAGTACCAAATCTGCACTCTCCCCGATGATGTCTACTGCACTTGGGACACAATGGCTTCTCAGGATCAGATGGAACTGTCGGTGGTTTAGGACTCGGCTCCAACTTGCCTTTCCCTTTAAAATGGTCCTTTCCTCTTTGGCTCGAACCTTGACCTCTTTGAGCAACAAACTGCTGCCTCGCCTGTCTCTCTCTGGCAATGTCTTTCTCATCTTGCTCGGCCAACAAAGCCTTAGACACAATCTCTTTGAATGTCACCGCCTTCGACATATTGATGTCCCTTCTGATTTCTGCTCGAAGGCCTCTAATGAAATGAGCACCCTTGTCTTTGTCATTGGAGGCAATATACGGAGCAAACAGACAGCCCTCTTCAAACTTCAGAATATACTCATCAACATTCATACCTCCTTGACGAAGCTCTAAAAACTCAGTCACCTTCCGAGCTCGAAGTGCATCTGGGAAATACTTGTCATAGAAAAGATCAGTGAACTCTTGCCACTTCAATGCTGGAACATCAACACTTACCTTGGTAGCATTCCACCAAATGCGTGCAGCTTTGACTAACATGAACACTGCACAACTGATTCTGTCCTTATCTTCATAGTTGAGATGATCGAAAATCGCCTCAAGAGCTTTGACCCACTCTACAGCCACCAATGGATCAGTGCTTCCTGCAAATTCCGGCGGATCCATTCTCTTGAAAGCAGTAAAGATCCCATCGGTCCCAACTGCCTGAGCCACTTGGCCTCTCCCTTGACCTCTACCTTGGCCTGTTCCTTGCAAACGTAACAACTGTTGGATCTGCTCACTATGGACCTTAGCTTGCTCTTTCAGTAGCTTGCCGAACTCATCGACAACTCTAGAGGAAGAACTATCCTCACCCTCTGAAGCCTTTCTCTTAGGAGGCATACTCCTACAATGTGCTCACATAATACATATCAACCAATAACAATAATTAGATGTAGAAGAAGACATACCCGGACTGTTGAAAGTAGACGAAGTCATATGCATTGGTCCGAAGAACGGTGCTCTGATACCACTAAATGTAACCCTCTGACCCGATTTCATAAAATAACAGCGGAATTTAAAATTTTTCTTGAAGGAAAGAAGGTTTAAAATACATTTCCATATAGTCAAAAGTAGACACATGATCAATCAAATGATACAACAAAAAAACAAAATATCATTTTTATGATCATGTCCAAAATGCTATCAAAATAATCTTTCCTTCCTCCATCTCTATATGCATATGACTCCGGCCTCAATCAACGTCCCGGCTCGTCGCTCTTATATGCATCACATGAAATAACTGAAATGAGTATAAAACTCAGCAAGTGGAACTCTTACATAGCAATGTACATATCACACTCTGAAAACATGGCTTTGAAAACATTAAATACCATCAACTCTGAAACATGAATATCATAGAATGAATAACAATAACGATGGTATTTCTCTTTTCTCTGTTGGATTGATATCTATATAGTAACTCTGTCTCTGTACCTATATCCCATCGATATACATCGATAACTCTGAGGGATATAAGCCTATGGTCGTTGATCAACTAATTGCATGCAATCTCTGACTATGTATCTATCAATCCAATAAAACATTTGAATTCTCTCTTTGGCATTAAAACAAACACTTTGAAGACTCTATTTTCTTTTGTATTCCCTTTAACATAATTGAGACATAAGAATGTCTCTGATATACAACAAGGTGTATTAATACATAGCCTGAATCAAATGGAAGGGAATAACACTTTAAAACCATTGAAACACAATACATATATTATCATGTGAGCACAAGAAAATGAATTCCACTTACTACACTTGGAACCTTGAATCTATACCCTTGGTTGGATTCCTACAACAATAAACCAAGTATTACACCATTAACATCTCAATAATCACCAACCTATAACATTAAATCCATTAAACCAACACAACAACAAACCCAAGATGTCTCCCAACACCAAAACCAAGAATAAACTAAACCAAAAGCTTACTTTAACTCCTTAAACTCCAAAAGAACCTTGCTCACACTTCAAAACTCCCACAAGATACTTGAATCAAAGGAAGGAAAAGAAAGGAAATCGAACCCTAGCTCTCCCAAGGACTGAAGAATCGAGAATGAGGGGAAAGAATGAGAAAAATGAGACCAACTCATCCATTGAAACACTTAAAATCTCGAAAGACGCTTCTACTGTTCATGCACCGCGGGTGCGCTACCTACCTCATCGCGGGTGCGGTGTGCCTTCGGCACCTCAACCAAATTTCTGAAAATGACGACCGCGGGTGCGCTGCACAAATCACCGCGTGTGCGGTCTGCTCTCGGCCAAAACAACTCTATGCAACAAAAATCGAATCGCAACGCTGATACAACACAACTACCCATCAACTAATATCAACAATGCCACAAAACAATAATAACCAACAATACTATGACCCATAATCACAACTCTTAACATCTCAATCAAACTTAATCTTAACCAAATAATCAATAAACATACGAAATCTTAAACCGTACGGTTCACCAGACTTGGATATTACAAAAGGAAACCACCATAAATAATGGTTCCAAGAAAATTAAATATTTAAACACACACCTAATATAATATAGTTCCCACTATAGAAAATATTGAATTCACAGATATTTTAATTATGGTACGTATGATTATATATATAACTGTATAAATATATAATTGCTTAAAGTAAATGTTAAATTAAATCATTATATTTCATTTAGAACAACCGACAGAGCCACGTTATTGCCTAAATGAAATATACGATTTAATAATTTAGTTGCGGAAAGTAAAAGTTAGTTGCACAAAGTAAAAGTTAGTCGCGATAAAGTATTTTTAGATGTAGAAATTAAAAGTTAGTTGCGATAAAGTAAATGTTAGATTGTTAGATGTTAGTATTAAATCATAATATTTCATTTAGAACAACCGGCAGAGCCACGCTATCGTCTAAATGAAATATTATGATTTAATTATATAAATATATATATATAGATTACTTTTGATCAACACTAAAAACATTACTCATAATTGGGAAAATGAAAAATATATTGGAACTTAGAACTTTTGTACACACTCACACTATATTTTACAATGAGATAGAATGATTCTCAAACTAGGACAAGTCCTCTATTTATAGGCCAAATGAGAGAAAGACTCAAAAATTTTATTAATGTCATGTAGTTGTAATAGTAGTCTTTGTCTCCTACAACTTCAATTCCATGTCCCTTCTTTCAATTCTTTGTTCCACGACATTAATCACCGAATTTGACTCTGCTAAAAACAGCAAACATGTGTGGAATTGTCTGTAGATGAATTTGGCCACTTGGTTCACCTCATTTGGTTAAATATTGAAATAGTTAT
>NC_133323.1:10766695-10774303 GCF_012295235.1 Primulina huaijiensis | reverse complement strand
TGAAAACACACACAATTATATATATATATATATATAAACACATCTATTATACATTTTATATTAATTGATCAAAAATATATATAAATTGGCACATATGAAAAACTAATTTTTCTTGTAATTTGTAATTTGAATATAATCAATATTAAAATCTAGCGTATTGTGATTTTCCAATAATTATTAACTAATGCATCTCAGATGCATTTTACTGACACCTTACTCGACATTGAACTAAAAATTATTATTATTATTATTACTATATATATGAATTTTTTTTTATTTTTATATAAAAAAAAACTAAGAGGAGAAGAAGAAGAGGAGATTATTCATACCTTAAAGAAAAAAATTAAAACATACCGTTGAATCACAAGTTTAGCATCACATGAATTTTTCTTTTCTTACTCTTGGATGTTGGCCAATTAAGTTGAGATAAGAATGGATCTAGTTCATGACTAAATCCTTGAAGTAAATCAATAAGTTCACCTTCACTTGTAGCAGAAACTAACATCCTTCGTGAAGCTAATGAAATAAATCTCTGTGCCACAGCATCATCAAGAAATGATAGCAGTTTATCATAATAATTGTTAACATTTAACAAAGCAATTGGCTAATTGTGGATATTTAATTGTGCCCAACAAACAGTATGAAATATTTCTTCTAAAGTACCAAAACCTCCTAGCAAAGCAATGAAAGCATCTGAATGTTCAATCATTTAAGTAATTCGTTCATACATGTTTTCCACTTTCATTTCTTCTCCTATCGTTGGTCCAGTAAGACTGGCTAAGGTAATCGAAATAATGCCTAAGGCTTCACTTCCACCTGCATGCGCAGCTTTTGCAACTTTTTCCATGAGACCAACTTCACTACCACCATATACCAAATGAATCTTTTTTGTAGCAAGTGTTATTCCAAGCTTTTCTGCTACTTGTTCATAAATTGAATCTTTTCCTGTACTAGATCCACAAAATACACAAATATTTTTTATTTTACTTACCGTGGACGTCGACATTTTGAGAAATATGTTTTCTGCAATTGTTAGATCACAGCATATGAATTTATAAGCGTAACATGCCAAAAGTCAATATTTGAACAGGAAATTATTATTATTAAGAGAAAATAAAAATGACATAAATTAAAACACATATATACAGCGTAGTTGTGATTGTCACTCACATCTTTCTCTGATTTTACGTTCAGTAACGGCTTCAACGCCTTATATGAGTCGAGGATATGCTTCCCATCCAATTTTCTTATAAATTGGCAAACATGATCTTTTAACGTCATATTCTCGAGACAAAATTGTATATGTATATATTTACTTATCTAAACAGATATGCGTTACTACAGTAGGATCTTTATAAGGCTGATTCCACCGTCCATATTGATATTCCTCATCATCATGTTGAAATTGCCACCATAGTTTAAGAAGTTCATTTTGCACGTACCTACTAGAATGCGTATCAAGAATCTTTAGAAAATTATCCAAAGGCTCTTTACTTAGACCATTCTTAATGAATAAAATTTTATTTCTCTATTCATTGATGTCATTCCAACATTTTTACATTTCCTTTTACAAGTCCACCTTGCACATTTATGACATCCACCTATACGTTTAGCTCTTCGCTTTTTGGCATATGTGCTTTTACCAAATCCTGGCATATGTCTTATTATTATTTCACTTGCTTACCCAATCAATCGGACTTTTGCTTCAATTATCAAACGGATATCATTCGATATGCCATATGACAACATCAACCTTAGTCGCTCACATCTAGCTTCATAAATTTTTTTCAACGCATTATCAGGTAAANATAATCACGGAGTACCGTTATTCGCCACTTAACCGAGAAATGAACTAGAATGTGCAAAAACAAAAGGAAAATATCAAACAACTATTGTGGATCATATACAGGCATAAACTCATCGTTAAGAATTTCATTTTCTGTAAAAGGCTTAAGTCTTTGCCCATTAACTTTAAACACATCATTATTTTTAGGATTTTTAATATCAACAACACCATGAGGATAAACAAATTTAACTATAAATGGTTCTGACCATCTCGATCTGAGTTTTCCAGGAAATAAATGCAAACGATAATTATAAAGTAAAACTTTTTGTCCAATTTCAAATGACTTTCACATAATATTTTTATCATGAAAGGATTTAGTTTTATCTTTATAAATTTTTGAATTTTCATATGCATCATTTCTTAATTCCTTAAGTTCATTTAATTGCAATTTTCTTAATTTAGATGTATCATCTAAATTAATATTAAATGCTTTAATTGCCCAATAAACTTTATGTTCAAGTTCAACCGGTATATGACAATGCTTATCAAAAATTAACCTATATGGTGACATCCTTAATGATGTCTTAAATGCAGTTCTATATACCCATAATGCATCAGTTAATCTTAAAGACCAATCTTTTCGATTTGGATTAACTGTTTTTTCTAAAATTTGTTTTATTTCTCTATTTGCAATTTCAACTTGACCATTACTTTGAGGATGATATGGGGTAGAAACTTTATGTTTAATGCCATATTTTCTTAACAAAGAAGAAAATGATTTATTTATAAAATGACTTCCAACATCACGAATTATTGCTCTAGGTATTCCAAATCGGCTAAAAATATTTTCTTTTAAAAATTTTATAACAACTTTATGATCATTAGTTCTACATGCAATTGCTTCAATCCATTTTGGAACATAATCAACATCGACTAAAATGTACGTATATCCAAAAGATAATGGAAATGGACCCATAAAATCTATCTCATAACTATCGAATATTTCAATAATTATGATTGGATTTAAAGGCATCATGTTTCGTTTTGAAATCGATCACATCTTTTGACAGTTTTCACAAGATTTGCAAAATAAATGCGTATATTTGAATAAAGACGGCCAATAAAATCCGCATTGTAAGATTTTTGTAGCTGTTTTATTGTATGAAAAATGACCTCCACATGCTTCAGAATTACAAAATTTAATAACATTACTTACTTTATTATCGGGTATGCATCGTCGATAAATTTGGTCAGGACAATACTTAAACAAGTAAGAATCATCCCAATAATTTTTTTTTACTTTTATCAAGAATTTATTCTTATCCTGTGAATTCCAATGAGAAGGCATTTTATTTGTTACAATAAAATTTACAATGTTAGCAAACCAGGCCATAATAGTAGCATAAAACAACTGATCATCTGGAAATTTTTCATTTATTGGTATTTCATTATGAGATGATTCAGTCATTATTCTAGATAAATGATCGGCTACGACATTTTCTTTTTCTTTTTTTTCTTTAATTATAATATCAAATTCTTGTAACAATAAAATCCACCGTATTAATCTTGACTTAGCATCTTGTTTATTTGATAAATATTTTTCAGCAGAATGATCAGTGTAAACAATAGTAGTAGAACCAATTAAATAAGATCGAAACTTATCTAATGCAAATACTACTGAAAGTAATTCTTTTTCAGTAGTTGAATAATTTATGTGGGCACTATTTAAGGTTCTACTAGCATAATAGATTGCATACGGTTTTCTTTCTTTTCTTTGTCCTAACACAACTCATATAGCATAATCACTTGCATCACACATTAATTCAAATGGTAAAGACCAATCTGGAGGTTGTAAAATAGGCGATGTAATTAAAAGATTAATTATTTTTTAAAAAACATTTTCACATTTCTGAGTCCATTCAAATCGTGTATCTTTTGTTAAAAGATTCGAAATTGGTTTAGATATTATGCTGAAATTTTTTATAAACCTTCTATAAAACCTATATGACCCAAGAATGATCGAACTTCTTTGACTGTTTTTGGTGATGTTAAATTAGCAATAACATCAACTCTGGCTTTATCAACTTCAATTCCTTTTTCATATATCACATGATCTAACACAATCCCAGATTTAACCATATAATGACATTTTTCCCAATTTAAAACAAGATTTTTTTCTTCACATTTTTTTAATACTTCTTCTAGGTTTTTAAGACAATTTTCGAATGAGTTTCCAAAAACAGTTATATCATCCATAAAAACTTCTACAAATTCTTCAATCATATCACTGAAAATATTTAACATGCATCTTCGAAAAGTAGTCGGAGCATTACATAAACCAAATGGCATTCTTTTAAATGCAAAAGTTCTGAAAAGACAAGTGAAAGTAGTTTTTTCTTGATCTTCTAATGATATAGGTATTTGATAATACCCCGAATACTCATCAACAAAAAGTAATAAGAATTTCCTGCTACTTTTTCTATAATTTTATCTAAAAATGGTAGTGGGAAATGATCTTTTCTAGTTGCATCATTTAATTTTCTATAATCAATACACATATGCCAACTAGATGGAATCCTAGCTTGTAATAACTCTCTTTTCATTTTTTATAACAGTGATACCTGACTTTTTAGGTACTACTTGTGTTGGACTTACCCATTTACTATCTGAGATTGGATAGATAATTCATGCGTCTAATAGTTTTAATTCTTCATTCTTAACAACTTCCTTCATATGTGGATTTAACCTTCTTTGTGGTTGTTGATATGTTTTAGAATTTCCTTCCAAGTGAATTTTATGTGTGCAAATTAAAGGATTTATACCTTTTATATCTTTCAAAGTCCATCCAATTGCATTTTTATATTTTTTAAGTAATTTAATTAAATCTTCTTCTTGATTTGTAGAAGAGTGGAAGAAATTACAACAGGAAATGTTTTATTTTCACCAAGAAATACATATTTCAATTCGAATGGTAAAATTTTTAATTCAATTTTTGTATTATCATCTTCTTTAAAATTATTTTTAGACTCAAAACTTTCTATTGAAAAACTTTCAGATTGTTGATTTAAGTTTTCTTCTTGTATATTTCTTCCACAATTGTTTCAATTTCATTATCATATTCATTTTCATTAATACTTGGTTGTTTACATAAATTGAACACATTAAGTTCAAGAGTCATATTTCCAAAAGACAATTTCATTATTCCATTTCGACAACTAATTAAAGCATTTGAAGTTGCTAGAAATGGTCGTCCCAATATTACAGGAATTTCATTATGTATTTCTATTGGTTGTGTATCCAAAACAATAAAATCTACATGATATATGAATTTATCAACTTGAACCGACACATCTTCTACAATACCTCTAGGTATTTTGATTGACCTATCCGCCAATAAGAGAGTAACAGAAGTGGATTTTAATTCTCCTAAATTAAATTTTTCATAAACTAAATAAGGAAGTAAATTCACACTTGCTCCCAAATCTAACAAGGCTTTTTTAATTTTATTTTCTCCAATAATACATGAAATTGTTGGACAACCAGGATCTTTATATTTTAAATTAGAATTATTTTGAAGAATAGAACTTACTTGTTCAGCCAAGAATGCTTTCTTCTTCACATGCAATTTTCTCTTCACAGTACATAAGTCTTTTAAAAATTTTGCATATGAAGGTACTTGTTTAATAGCATCTAATAATGGAATATTTATCTTTACTTGTTTAAAAACTTCATAGATATCAGAATCATTTTTTTGTTTTTTATGATTTGTTAATGCATGAGGAAATGGTGGAGGTTTATTTGATTCATTTACTATTTCAGATGATTTATCATTCAACATATTATTTTTAGAATTTAAGGTATCATCATTCTCAAAAGTATCAGGATTATCATCCTTACTCTTTGATTTTAAATGATCCTTGTTTTCATTACTATATGGATCATTAACTATTTTACCACTTCTAAGGGTAATAACAGATTTTATTTGATCAATTTTTTCATTTTTTAATTCTTGATTTTGATTTTTAGGATTAGGTTGAGGTTGAGATGGAAATTTTCCTTTTTCATGAATATTAAGTGCAGATGCAAATTTTGCAAGAGTTTCTTTCAAATCAGTCATAGATTGACTGTTTTGAATATTGATAGATTCTTGCTTTTGGATAAATGCATGAATTACATCTTCAAAGTTTTTTCTTGGAGGTGTAACATAAGGAATATAACCTTGATGATTTTGGTTATTTTGAAAATATTGTTGTGAGGGTTGTGCATTATTATCATTCCTCCAACTAAAATTAGGATGATTTTTCCATCCAGGATTATATGATGTTGAAAAAGGATCTAGTATTGGTTTTTTATAATTGTTAACATAATTTGCTTGTTCATGGAGACATTCTTTAAATGAAGGTAATGTTGGACAATCTTTTGTAGCATGATCATGTGTATCACATATATGACAAACAATTTCTTGAATACTTTTTAATTGACCACTCTTTTTCATTTCTAATGACTCAATTTTTCTTGCTAAAGATGCAAGTTTAGCTTGAATATCTATATCATCTTTAAGATTATAGATACCACCCCCATTTGTTGAATTATTGATTTTAGTTGTTGGTGGTTCTATTGTGCCTATATTATCCCAATTTTGAGCATTTTCTGCTAATGAATCCAAATACTCCATAGCTTCATTTGGGTTTTTATCTTCAAAAGTTCCATTACACATGAATTCTATCATTTGCCTATCTTTAGGTATTAGACCTTCATAAAAGTGAGAAACTATTCTCCATGTTTCAAAACCATGATGTGGGCATGTATTAAGTAATTCTTTATATCTATCCCAACATTGATAAAATGTTTCTCCTTGTTTTTGAGAAAAAGTAGTAATTTGTCTTTTAAAAGAGTTTGTTCTATGGGAAGGAAAAAACTTTTTGAGAAATTGTTGTTGCATTTCTTCCCATGATCTTATTGAACTTGATCTCAAATTTTGTAGCCATGTTTTAGCTTTATCTTTTAAAGAAAAAGGGAAAAGCTTTAATCGAACTATATCCATGCTACAATTTTGATCATTATAAGTGTTACAAACTTCCTCAAATTCTCTTAGATGTAAATATGGATTTTCAGAATCTAAGCCATGAAAATTTGGTAAAAGTTGAATAATTTGAGGTTTAAAGTTGAAATTAGATGCATCAGGAGGAAAAACTAAACAAGATGGGGCACTAGTTCTAATAGGGTTCATATGGTGCCTAAGTGTTCTTAATTGATCATGTTCTTGATTATTATTATTATTATTGTTATTATTATTATCATTATCTTGATTATTTGAATTATCATCCATGTTTAAATTATTTTCAGATACTTGAATAAGTCTACCACTTTTTTTTCGACTCCAAATACTCATACAAAAAACAACACAATACTTATAAATGAAACATAATTAACAAATATAAACTTAATTTACACCTCCTCGGCAACGGCGCCAAAAACTTGCTACTACTTAAATTATAATTCACCCAAGTGTAGGTTGTATGTAAGTAATATATTTCGTATGTACGAGATCGATCCACAGAGAGGTTATTTTAAGTTTAAATTTATTAATTTAGAGATTGCAAGAATGAAGTTTACAAATTATAAATTTTGTCAAGGCTCGAGGATTTATTCTTGCTTTATGTAATATTGTTTAACTAAAATTAAAACAAAAGAAACCACCATAAATAATGGTTCCAAGAAAATTAAATATTTAAACAAACACCTAATATAATATAGTTCCCACTATAGAAAATTCCGAATTCACCGATATTTTATATATGGTACCTAAGATTATATATATA
>NC_133323.1:10762535-10766644 GCF_012295235.1 Primulina huaijiensis | reverse complement strand
TATGTATAATATAACAATAATAATTGATGAAATATTTATTGTATCAAAATTAAACAACAAATCAAGATAATCACTTCAATGGTATCAAGCATTTGATGTAAATTGATAACAACAAATAATTCACTTTTATATGTACAATAAAAAGAAATTAGCAAAATTAAAAGAAATAAAGAAAGAATATACAAAATATAAACAATCTTACTTCACCAAAAATTCATCATCTTCACCTTGACATAATAGATTTAGCTTTCCATGAGGTAACTTTTGATCAACACTAAAAACATCACTCATAATTGAGAAAATGAAAAATATATTGGAACCTAGAACTTTTATACACACTCACACTATATTTTACAATGAGACAAAATGATTCTCAAGCTAGCACAAGGCCTCTATTTATAGGCCAAATGAGAGAAAGGGTCAAAAATTTTATTAATGTCATGTAGTTGTAATAGTAGTCTTTGTCTCCTCCAACTTCAATTCCATGTCCCTTCTTTCAATGCTTTGTTCCATGACCTTAATCACCGAATTTGACTCTGCTCAAAAACAGCAAACATGTGGGAAATTGTCTGTAGATGAATTTGGCCACTTGGTTCACCTCATTTGGTTAAATATTGAAATAGTTATGATTTTTTTACTATATACTAGTCATGGTGAAAGTAAATTTGTCCTCCTTTTGATATTTTCATAATTTCATCATCTTAATGAACTTTTTAGGCAATCATGTCTTCTGCAAAGTTGTAGATAATTTCTCAAGGATTTCAAACATGTTTGAATCACCTCCATTTGAGTTTTCTAACTTGAGTTATCATTATTTTACCAACACGTAGAAAACCTGAAAATAAAACATATTTAGTAATACCTTTAAATATAAACAAACAATACTAAAATAACATAATTTTATAATTTTAATGAAACTTAAATTTTAAAATATATGTTTTAGCATAAAATAAATTATTAATTTTAAGTTTCATCAAATCCAAATCAGTTGGGCACAACAGCTTCCAGCAGCAAGATATTCTGCTTCAGTTGTGGAAGTAGATATGGATGTTTGCTTTTTACTGAACCATGAGATCAGTATGTCTCCTAGAAACTGACATGATACACTGGTGCTTTTACGATATAGCTTACATCCTGCATAATCTGCATCTGAATATCCAACTAAATTGAAAGAAGAGTCTTTAGCATACCATAATCCCACATTTTGTGTGCCTTTAAGATATTTTAAAATACGTTTGGCAGCTGACAAATGTGATTGTTTAGGATTTTCTTGAAATCTAGCACACATACACATAGAAAATACAATATCAGGACTACTAACAGTTAGGTACAATAAAGAACTTATTAAACTTCTGTAGGATGTCGCCTCAACTGATATTCCCCCTTCATCTTTGTCTAATTTAATCAATGAGCTCATGGAAGTACTTGCAGCTGAGCATGTTTCCATGCCAAATTTCTTTAGCAATTCCTTTGTGTATTTTGTCTGACTGATAAAAATACCAATTTCCAGTTGCTTCACTTGCAGACCGAGGAAAAATGTCAGTTCACCCATCATACTCATCTCAGATTTTTCCTGCATCAACTTGGCAAACTTCTCACATAATTTGGGGTTAGTTGACCCAAATATAATACCAACAACATAATTTGCACAAGTAAAATATGATCATTCTTAGAGAATTTGAATAAAGTCTATCAACTGATCCAACAGTAAAATCATGATCAGTTAGAAATTTTGAAAGCGTTTAATACGAAGCTCTTGGAGCTTGTTTAAGACCATATAAAGCTTTGTTCAAATGATAGACAAGATCAGGAAAAGATTGATTGATAAAACCTGGTGGTTGTTCAACATAAACTTCTTCCTGCAACTGACCATTCAAGAAGACACTCTTCACGTCCATCTGATATACTTTAAAATTCTTGAATGATGCATAAGCAAGAAACATTCTGATTGCTTCCAGTCTTGCAACTGGAGCATACTTTTCATCGTAGTCAATTCCTTCTTCTTGAATATCCTTGAGCTACAAGTCGTGCTTTTTTGCGTACAACTGAACCATCTTCGTTCAGTTTGTTTCTGAATACCCATTTTGTACCTATAATGGTTTTAAAAGCTGGTCTTGGAACTAAGTTCCAGACATTGATATGGGTAAACTGATTTAGCTCCTCTTGCATTGCATTTATCCAGTTAGTATCAGCAAGAGCTTCATTAGTTTTCTTTGGTTCCAGTTGTGAAACAAAAGCCGAATGAATAAATAAGTTAAGCATTTGGTTTTGAGTTCTTACTAGATCAGATAGATTACCAATCACCAATTCTGGAGGATGTGATTTCTTCCATCTGTAATCAGTATTTATAGCATCCATATCAGCAACAGCTTCAGTTGGAAACTGAATGTGTTCTTCAGTTTCAGTTGGAGCTGTATCAGTTGGTAACTGAATATCATTAATTTGCTCCATCAACTGATTATCAGGAATAGCTTCCTGTTCAACTGTTTAATCCAGAACTTCTTGTTCAGGTGTTTGAGGGATGTTTCGATTGATATGATTTTCTTCTTCAGTATCACCCTCCAAGTTGATATCTGTAAATCTATCAACTAGCTCAACTGGATCAGTTGGCTTATCAGTTAGCAGAGATTAATCAAATACTACATGTATAGATTCTTCAACATTTAACGAGCTTTTATTAAAAACTCTATAAGCTTTACTTACTGAAAAATATCTAAGAAAAATTCTCTCTGCAGATTTAGCATAAAAAGCTCTTAAATAATTTTTTTCATTATCAAAAATAAAACATCTGCACCCGAATATTTTGAAATATGAAACCACACTTTTTCGTCAATGCCAGATCTCATATGATGTTTTCAAATGATTTTTATTAATCATTGATCTGTTCTGAGTATAACATGCAGTGTTTACTTCTTCTGCCCAAAATCTTTAAGAAATACCAGAATCAGCAAGCATTGTTCTAGCAGCTTCTTTAAGGGTCCGATTTCTTCTCTTAGCTACACCATTTTGCTGAGGATTTCTAGCTGCTGAGAGCTCATGCTTGATCCCAATATTTTCTAAAAACGTTGAAAGATCTTGATTGATGAATTTAGCCCCTCGATCAGACCTTATTTGATCAATCCCAGCTGATTTTTCATTTAATAATCTTTTAAAGAGTTTAACCAGTTGAGCAACAGTTTGGTCTTTTGATTTGAGAAATATGACCCAAGTAAATCTTGAAAAATCATCCACAACAACTAAGGTGTATTTCATTCCCCCTAAACTCATGACTGGTATTGGAACAAAAAGATCCATATGTAACAGTTCTAAGAATCGGGAGGATGAGTTACGACCTCTGTTTTTGAATGAAGATGAAACGTCAGCCCTTTTTATTGCTTTAAAAGTACTAGAATTTTTTTTTTTCGGCCAATAACCTAACACATGAAAATATTTTTATAAAATATTTTGCCCTCTTTAAAATAAACGTCAACCCACTAGCATTTAAAAATTCAAGTGAAATAGTCATAAAGCAATAGCGTCTACTGTTTTGCCAAATCTAAAAGTAATCAGTTTGAAAAGGTATAGCTCATATCAAGCCTCTCAAAAACTCTCAAAAGCATAAATAAATAGTCTTAGAATCTTTAATTTAAATCATAAAGCATAATGCGGAAAATGAAGCGCCGGTCCTCGGGTTGTGTGCACCTTCAGTCCAGTAGTATCACTCATCAAGACCTCCCTCAATACCACCTGCATCCATCACACCTAGTGAGTCTAAAGACTCAACACACCATAATCTTGATAACGAGTAGTATAATAATAAAATCACATGCAACAGTGAAAATACTTTTAAGTAAAATAACATTTCATGACATGCATAAACTTTAACATTATCCTCAACATGACATAAATCCTTTAATCATGATCATAAACATTTTCCTTTATCCTTAGTTGAATTCAGATCGTTAATTGTGACTATCCTCAATCCTCAAAAGTCGATGGATCCATCTACATGTAACCACAGTACTGGGCGGCGGGGGACACCAGCGACACTCTCACCGGTCAACTGGGCCCTGGCCAAGCATTATCGAATAGAAATACGATCGTCGGGGCTCCCTCTGGGGCCTTTTCCC
>NC_133323.1:10756576-10762315 GCF_012295235.1 Primulina huaijiensis | reverse complement strand
AGTTTTAAAAAGGTGAGTGGCCGATTCTTTTCTTTCAAGTAGGCTAGGGTTTGTGATTTATTTTACACTTTAAATATTAGTTAAACACCTACAAGGCTTATTAGGCCTATTAAGCCATCTAATTAGGCCCATTAGTTAAATTAGAATTTAAATAAAATAATAACAAAGTTTTGATAAAATAAGTTCGTGAATTAAATAGCCGGACTGCTTAAAAGCTCGTATTTTAGTTGAAAAGCCAACACCGATAAAATTTACGTCCTGGCTTATTAAATCACCTCAAAACCCCATATTTTCAAAAATTCTAAAAGCATCAACCATATTTTAAATAATTAAAAATAATTATTTAATAAAAACATTTTACGTTTTTCAGCCTTCGGACCCCGTTCCTCGATCGTCACTTGAATATTCCTAAAAATACAATTTTATGCATGATGACAATAAAAATCTCATTTAGCATATGCACAAGTATGTCACATAATTAATTAGCAATTAAAATCAATTACTTACTCATTTTCAAATTTCCTAGATTTGCATGCGGTTGGATTACGTTGTCTAAATTTTGGACCTTACAATTCCTCCCCTCCTTAAATTGAATTTCGTCCTCGAAATTTAGAACTTACCGAATAGTTCTGGATAGCGGCCCTTCAAGTCCCTCTCGGTTTCCCAAGTAGCTTCCTCTTCCGAGTGATTCAACCACTTGACCTTGACCATTGGAATGACTTTGTTCCTCAATCGCCTTTCTTGTCTTGCTAAGATCTGGACGGGTCTTTCTTCATAAGTCATATTTGGAGTTAATTGAAGAGGTTCATAATTAAGCACGTGTGACGGATTCGACATGTACTTCCGCAACATAGAAATGTGGAACACATTGTGAACTCCAGAAAGTGATGGTGGCAATGCCACTCTATAAGCTAGTGTCCCAATCCTTTCCAAAATCTCAAACGGACCTATAAATCTTGGACTAAGCTTGCCTTTCTTGTCAAAGCGCATAACACCCTTCATAGGTGCTATTTTCACAAATACATGGTCGCCCACTGCAAACTCCAAGTCCCTTCGTCGTTTGTCTGCATAACTCTTTTGTCGGCTCTGCGCCGTCTTCATTCTATCGCGAATTTTGACTATAAGCACGGTAGTCTCTTCAATCACGTCTGGGCCAATCTCTCTTCTTTCCCCAACTTCGTCCCAATGTATAGGAGATCTACATTTTCTTCCATAAAGTGACTCAAAAGGAGCCATCCCGATTGATGATTGATAGCTATTATTGTAGGTGAACTCCACTAGAGGTAATTTTGGTTCCCAACTGCCTTGGAAATCAATAACACATGCTCGAAGTAGATCTTCCAAAATCTGTATAACTCTTTCTGACTGTCCATCGGTCTGAGGATGAAATGCTGTACTGAATAATAACTTGGTCCCCATCGCTGCATGTAGACTTTTCCAGAAAGATGACGTGAATCTCGGATCTCTATCAGAAACAATGGATACAGGAATCCCATGCAAACGAACTATCTCTCGAATATACAACTCGGCGTACTGAATCATGGTGAAGGTCGTCTTGATAGGTAGAAAGTGCGCTGATTTAGTAAGACGATCAACTATCACCCATATAGCATTAAATCCCTTAACTGTCTTTGGCAATCCCACGACGAAGTCCATGGTGACATTTTCCCATTTCCACTCGGGAATAGGGAGTGGCTTCAATTTCCCTGCTGGTCTTTGATGCTCGGCTTTAACTTGTTGGCAAGTCAAACACTCGGATACAAACTTCAGAATGTCCCTCTTCATGCCTGGCCACCAATATAACGACTGCAGATCTCTATACATTTTTGTGCTGCCCGGGTGAATGGAATATGGTGAGTCATGGGCTTCCTTCATAATAAGATTTCTCATGGAATCGTCACTAGGAACCCATATACGGTCTCGATAACGGACCAAGCCGTCCAATACTGAATATAAATTCCGGCCCTTGGCTTCGTCTCTAGCTCTCCACTTTTGCAACTGCTCATCAGTAGACTGCCCATCACGAATTCTGTCTCTCAAAGTAGGCTGTACTGTTAATGTGGCAAGATTAGGGGCCTCGTCCCTGGCATACAATGTAAGCTCAAACCGCTGTATCTCGGTCTGCAACGGTCTTTGGAGTGATAAATGTGTGATAACTGCTGCTTTTCTACTCAATGCGTCTGCCACTACATTAGCTTTCCCCGGATGGTAGCTAATGTCACAATCATAGTCCTTTACCAATTCGAGCCATCTGCGCTGTCTCATATTCAACTCCTTTTGGGTGAAGAAGTATTTCAAACTCTTATGATCGGTGAATATCTTACATTTCTCCCCATAAAGGTAGTGTCTCCAAATTTTTAGTGCAAAGACTACTGCTGCAAGCTCAAGATCGTGTGTAGGGTAGTTTTTCTCGTGAATCTTCAACTGTCTCGACGCATAGGCTATAACTCGGTCATTTTGCATCAGAACTGCGCCCAAACCAAGTTTAGAAGCGTCGGTATAAAGAACATACTCCCCTTGCCCCGATGGCATAGATAGCACTGGTGCTGAAATCAAGGCTTGCTTTAACTTGTCAAAACTGTCTTGACACTCGGGTCCCCAAATGAATTTCGCATTCTTCTTAGTCAAGGATGTCAATGGTACTGCAATGGATGAGAATCCCTTGATGAATTTGCGATAATAGCCTGCAAGTCCCAAGAAACTGCGAATCTCGGTGACACTCTTCGGTACTGGCCATTCTTTCACTGCCTCGACTTTGCTTGGATCAACTTCAACGCCATTACTAGAAATGATGTGGCCTAAGAATGCCACTCTATCGAGCCAAAACTCGCACTTGCTGAATTTTGCATATAGCTTCCTGTCTTGTAGTACTTGCAATGCTGTCCTCAAATGACGACTATGCTCCTCTTTGGTCTTCGAATAAATCAATATATCATCGATGAAGACTATAATAAACTGATCCAGATACGGCTGAAATACGCGATTCATGAGATCCATGAAGATCGCTGGTGCATTAGTCAGACCGAATGGCATGACCATAAACTCATAGTGCCCATATCTAGTACGGAATGCTGTCTTGTGCACATCAGACTCTTTCACTTTTAATTGATGGTATCCAGATCGCAGATCAATCTTTGAAAATACCGCGGCTCCTTGCAACTGATCAAATAAATCTTCAATTCTTGGCAGTGGATATTTGTTTTTGATCGTGACCTTGTTAAGTTCCCGATAATCGATGCAAAGACGCATACTACCATCTTTCTTCTTCACAAATAATACCGGAGCGCCCCATGGAGAATAACTAGGGCGAATGAAGCCCTTGTCTAGCAATTCTTGGATTTGATCCTTCAATTCTTTCATTTCAGCGGGTGCTAGACGATAAGGTGCTTTAGATATAGGAACGGTGCCCGGTATAAGATCGATAGAGAATTCCACTTCACGATCAGGCGGAATACCAGAAACGTCCTCGGGAAAGACGCTAGGAAATTCTCTCACAATGTCAACATCTTCTAATTTCTGATTGATAGATTTCTGTGCAGTAGTGACACAGGCTAAATAAGCTTGGCATCCACATTTAATAAGCTTCCTCGCACATAGACAAGAGATAATGTGCGGCATTTGCTTGTTTCTCGCCGCCTCGAAGACAAAAGATTTACCACTAGGTGGCCTAATAGATACCGATCGCTGACGAAAATCAATCGAAGCTCCATTCGCTGATAGCCAATCCATCCCAAGTATAATATCAAATTCGGGCATAGGAAGGACAATAAGATCTGCCCGGACAACATCTTTGAATAACCGAAGCTCCAGATTCTTGACAATCTTGGACGTGAGCATCTGATCACCGGAAGGAATAAAAACTTTGAAACCCAGACCCATATCTTGAGGAGTAATATTCAGTCTTTTGGTGAAGGTTTCGGATATGAAAGAATGTGTAGCTCCTGAATCTAGCAATGCATAGGTAGCTATTCCTTGAATGAAAATCCTTCCTGCGGTAAAGATGTCTTTTAAATCTTTTCATGTTGAATCTTAAGGATTTACTATCATTAAATCCCTAAAGTTTTATGAAGACTTCGCGTTAAACTTTAACATTTCTAGGAAAAATTGTACTTTAGTCCCTTAACTTTTGAAATTTGCACTATTGACCCAAAATTTTCAAATCATTGCAATTTAATCCATAACTTATTTCGAAATTCCAATTAAGTCCTTTATGTCTTGAGAATTACATTTTGATCCTTAAGAATTCGGAAATTGCACTTAGGTCCTTTAAATTTCGAATATTTGCCATTAAGTCCCTTAGATTTTTCGAAAATTGCAAATTAAACCCCATAATTCGAATCTCCCCCTTAATTATGATTTTCTTTAATTTTGGCCCTAACACTTTTTATTTGGAATCACATCCTTCACATAAAATAAGGCACCAAATTCGAATTATTTCTCTAAGGTTTCTAAAATCATCACTTAAGTCCAACTAAGTAGAACATGCAACCTAATTTATTCTAGGTTGAAATTTCCCAAACAATTCTAATAACCAATTTAACATTTCATGCATAAATAAGCAATATAAAAATGTTAAATGACTAGGTTACCTGTGATGAGGGTAGTGTCTGCCTCTCCCTCAGCTTCCTCGGCGTTCATAACATAAGCTCGGGCCGTAGCAACTGCTTTCCTCTTTGGACAATCCTTGGCTATGTGCCCCTCCTCCTTGCAGTAAAAACATTTATAAGTTCCCCATTCACATTTGCCAAGATGAGTATGGTTGCACTTTTTGCAAGGTTGTCTCTCAGTTGGCTTTGGTGCTCCCGGATTCTGTGGCTTTGGTGCTCCCGGATTCTGTGGCTTTGGCGGTGCTGGCTTGTTGACTTGACCTTGGGGCTTTTGAGGCCCTTGAGGTCTAGGAGGACCCGTGTATGGCTTCTTATTAGGCTGATTATTATTCTGATGCTGCTGCCTCTTGCGCTGTAACTCGAAATCAATATCTCTCAAAGATTGCTCAGCCTGATATGCAAATGTAACTGCTGTAGCATAATCCCCCGGACGCATCATCATGACCTTATCCCGAATGGTAGGACGTAGGCCATCCATAAAGTGCCTCATCTTTTCTTCCGCATCGCCAGCAATAAGGGGTACGAAGTGGCATCCCCTATCGAACTTCTTCACAAAATCCGCAACAGGTACGTCTCCCTGACGGAGAGTCATAAACTCCCTCTTAATCCGGCCCCGGACATCCGCAGTAAAGTACTTCTCATAAAATTTGGTCTTGAACTGAGCCCATGTCAGTGCAGCAAGGTCAACACCATGCTCTACTCCTTCCCACCATAACGAAGCGTCATCCCTCAGTAGATAAGTGGTACACCTCACCCGGTCGGCATCTCCCATGTCTAGATAACGAAAGTGTACTTCTAGGGAACGGATCCAACCCTCTGCAGCAAAAGGATCGGTAGTGCCAGAAAATTCCTTTGGCGCTAGCCTCCGGAACTGATCATAAACGTCGCGCGGCGGCCTAGGTGGCTGCTGCTGCTGCATCTGCTGTAACTGCAGCTGTAACTGCTGCTGCTGTAGCTGCTGCTGCTGTAACTGTTGCTCGAAGAGACGAGCCATACCTTCTAATGCACGAGTAGCAGGATCTCCTGGTGGTGGTGGTGGTGGTACGTTTCCTTGTTGATTCACGCTATTCTCTGCTTGGTTTCCATTAACGGGGGCACGTCTAGGAGGCATTTTATCTGAATGTTTTCCAAA